>NW_006399843.1:3856013-3857172 GCF_000299155.1 Elephantulus edwardii
ATGCTTGGTAGGGTAGAGGGACAGCACAGGAGGGGAAGACCCTCTATGAGGTGGATTGATTCAGTGACTGGGGTAATCGGGGTGGGTGTGTCAGAGGTAATGCGATTGGCACAGGATAGAGCAGGGTTTAGGGCTGTTGTACATAGGGTCGCTATGAGTCACAAATGACTCGACGGCACACAGCAACAACAACACACTTCAGGAAGAAGATAAGCCTCTCAGGGTGAGGGGACTAGCAGGAGCTTACTCAACCAACAGGCAAGGAAATACAGCAAAATGTTCTGCATGAGAAGATGAGAAGAACATACAGTTCTCTAAGGGAAGAAAGAGGGAGCTCTGGTAGCCTTGTGATAAGTTGTGCTGCAATCCCAAAGGCACATGGTTTAAACCCACCAGCTGCTCCACTGGTGCAGGGAAGAGAAAGATGGGCAATCTCCTCCCATGAGATTAACTGCCTCTGAAAACCCACAGGACAGTCACGGGGCAGTTCCAACTCAATGGTACACAACAAGAAGGAAAGAAGGAAGTGTGGGGAGGAATTAACCAGAAGTTATGATTCTGGGTTCAACCCCAGGTAAGATACAGGATAGAGTGGTGCATGGCAATGTCCCGGTGCTGGGGTTCTGGATGACACCTGGAGAATGCTTGACATTGCTTGGCTTACTATGATATGCTGTCATATCTTCTTTCTACCAAACTCTACAAGAATATTTAACAACTCACAATTTGCCTTGCATCCACTTTTCCCGAGAAATTGGGGAAAGGGCTTGGTGTTTCCTGAGTGATGCAGTCAGAATAGCAGTAACATAGATAGAAGAGTGAGGTAACACACAGAATATGGAGGAAATGGAAGTTTGGCTTCAAATTGGACAATCAAGTACTAAGATCCTGCCAGAGGTTCTGAGGGAGTTTGTACTTTCTCACAGACTGCACTAGGAGTATATGCTGATTTTGCCCAGTTTATGGAAGTTTCAAACTGACAACAGATATGCAAACATGTTTGTGACCCTTATAATGAAATATTTATTTCATCATTTATTAAACATTTTCCTCCTCAGCCCCCCACCAGACTGCAAGATTCACAAGGTGGAAACTGCATGACCTCTTCTTACAGGTGTGTCCTTACCACCTAGCATCATATACTGTGCACTTTTAGTAA
>NW_006399843.1:3858817-3860746 GCF_000299155.1 Elephantulus edwardii
GATTGGCACAGGACAGAGCAGAGTTTAGGGATGTTGTACATAGGGTCACTATGAGTCGCAAGCGACTCAACGGCACATAACAACAACAACAACAATAATTTATCTTTTGATTTCCTGCTGGTGCCAAGAGTGTTGATTGTGG
Source organism: Elephantulus edwardii (assembly GCF_000299155.1). NCBI lineage: Eukaryota > Metazoa > Chordata > Mammalia > Macroscelidea > Macroscelididae > Elephantulus > Elephantulus edwardii. The sequence continues at coordinate 3,858,960 of NW_006399843.1, forward strand.
ATCTGAGCAAGATGAAATTGTTAACAGTCTCATTCTCTTCTCCATCCATCATGGTGCTGCCAGTTGGCCCAGTATGGAGAATCTTTGTTCTCTGGATGTTGAGTTCCAAGCCATATTGATCATTGCAGTCTTGACCTTCATTCACTGGAACTTAGAGAAGCATAAGCAAAGGGAATAAGTCAGAAAATTAAGGATTTTAACAGATGATTTCAAAGGGCAGCTTGGGAAGAAAAAACCAAAACATTATAATTAAATGTGTAAAAAGCGAGAGTCAGAAAATCAAAAGAGATGATGAACTTGCTCAGCATTTCTCAAGCTGAAGGAGCTGAAGGAAAAATACAATCCTGGAGTTGCCATACTTAAAGACGCTATGGGCAGAATATTGGATGATCCAGGAAGCATGAAAACAAGATTAAGAAGTACAAAGAGTCACCATACCAAAAGTAATTAGCTAACACAGAATAATTTTATGAAACAACATATGATCAAGAGACAACGGTGATAAAGGAAGAAGTTGAAGCTGCTCTGAAACAATTGACCAAAAACAAGGCCCTAGGAATTGATGGAATATCAACTGATATATTTCAACAAATGCCTTAGATGTGCTTACCAGGTTGTGCAAAGAATCCCAGAGAAGAATTACTTGGCCAATTGACTGAAAGACATCCATATTTACTTCTATTCCATAAAAAAGGTGATCCAACAGAGTGTGGAAATTATTGAACAATATCACTAATATGAAATGCAAGCAAAATCCTGCCAAAGATTATACAAAAATGACTACAACAGTATATGGACAGAGATTTACCATAAATGAAAGCAGGATTTAGAAGAGGCCATGGCACTAGAGACCTAATTGTTAATGTCAGGTGGATCTTGGCTGAAAGCAGAGAGTACCAGAGGAATGTCTATTTGTGTTTCATTGATTATGCAAAGACATTAGACTGTGTGAATCACAACAAATTGAAGGGGAACTTAAGAAGGGGAATACCAGAACATGTGATTTGTGCTCATACAAAACCTATAAGCAGGAAGCAGTCATCACAACAGAACAAGGAAACACTACATGGTTCAAAATTAAGAAAGATGTGTGTCAGGAATGTATCCTTTCTCCATACCTTTTTCAATCTAGGTGTGAAACAGATCATTTGAGAAATTGGACTTTCTTAGGAGGAATGTGGCATCAGGATTGGAGGAAGACTCATCAACAACCTGCATTATGCAGATGATATAACCTTGCTTGCCAAAACCAAGGAAGACTTGAAGCATTTGCTGCAGAAAGTCAAGGACTGGAGTGCTCAATATGGATTACATTTAGTCATTTATAGCTATTAATTAGATATATAGATGGATAGATGGTTGGTTGGGTGGACAGATGGATTGGCACTGAGAGGTTTAAACATATAAGTTTGTTCCCTCATCAATGAAGACATTTGACTACACTGATTGCAATGGATAGATGGTTAGTTGAAAGAGTAGACTGAATAGACGTTGAGTTTAAAAATATATTGTTGTAGTTGTTGATTGCCTTCAAGTCAAGCACGACTCATAGTGACCCCGTAAACAAAAGGCCCGAAGCAGCTCTACAACCATCAACATTTATCAAAGTTCATAGAATTTCCAGAAGCATGCTGTTTAGGAAGTGGACGTCACTCCTGTTTCCTAGACGTTGTAGAGAAAGTGAAGAATCATTTGGAGAGTAAAATTGAGGCATATGTAAAGGTTTTTTCTAACCCAAGGTTCTCTGATGTGTTAGGTCAGTGTGATTTCAAGTAGGCATTTTTTTT
>NW_006399843.1:3862866-3879563 GCF_000299155.1 Elephantulus edwardii
CAAGATCCATCTAACATCAGCTACAATATCCCTAGTACCACGACCCCTTCTAAACCTAGCCTGGACTTCTGGTAGTTGATAATAGGGACACATAGTTTTAATTCTGGCATTGTAGGCAACTGTGCAAAGCCTTTTACATTAACTAGTTCAATGTTTCTTCTTGAAAGCGATTGTAATTCCTCTATTTGGCACAGAAAGAAGTTGAGGCTCAGTAAGGTTATGGAAATTTCCCAAAGTGATCAAATTATAGTTATCAAGACTTGAACACATATATCTCTCTGGTTTTGAGGCCCATGTTCTTCCCCACTAAGGATTCTCAGACCTCACCAGCACTCTTTACTCCTCCTCAAGCTCAGCCATAAGCACATGTCTCTTCGTACTGGTGTGCAGGAGAGGGCAATAAGTTACCTGCTCAGACACTGGAACTGGCCAGACCTCTGAGCCTGTCTTGGTCTGAATCTGGTGGAGGTGTGTGCTCTCAGTTACAGGCTCGGTCTGCCCAGGCTTCTTTGGAAGAAGGCCAGAAAGTTGGGGGTCGATTCTCCAGCTTAACCATTTCTGGAAATCTTCTAGGTTTAAATTGCTGACAGATAAGCTAGCCATGTCTCTCCCAGCCTTTCCGCATGACTGTGCTTCCATGAAACCCGATAACTTCTTCTCTCACTTTGATCAAGGCCCTTGGGGGAACAGAAGAGGAAGAGAGGAGGAGGGCCTGGATTTCAGGCCTGAGACTCTCTGGAAGGTGGCCAGCAAGGCCTGGTGAGTGAGAGGAAGGCAGCATGCATACATGCAGAATCTCAGAGCCCTGGGACAGGGTAGGAGAAGGCAACTGGAGCCAAACTAATGGCCTGGCTGCACGCTCGGCTCCCAGGCCGCCCTGCCCTCAGCAGTACAGCCACTGCTGAGAGGAGGGATTGTGAGTCTACAAGACCTGGAGCAGCTGGGTCAGTGAGCACGAGGCTTGAGGCCTTTGCACATTGACTAATCTGCAAACAAGCAGATCTAGCAGCTCTCAGGAAGGCGTTTGGAAGGTTTGCCCAGGGAAGTGGGGCACTGGAGCCTTCAGACAGAATCAAGGGAAAGGGAAGATTTGGAGATGGTTCCCTCAGGAGATGTGGGGGCCCTTCTAGTTACCAGAAATGTGCACAGTTAGAAAGAGAAGAGAAGATGGGATTGGTTAGAGGAGGTGGAAGTAGGAGAAAGCATCCTTGAAAATCTGGGCTCAGCAGGCAAGAAGGCACTTCGCTGTGGAAGAGAACTTCCTTTCTCTCTGTTGCAATGGGGTCTGGGTTTGTCCTCCCCTCAAAGGCTGAAGAGAGAAAGTATGTAGGCCCCATCCAGCAGGAGCTTTATACAAAGTAAGCTTACAGAGACCTGCCAGAAGTCCAGGCTGGGTTTAGAAGGGGTCGTGGTACTAGGGATATTGTAGCTGATATTAGGTGGATCTTAGCTGAAAGCAGGGAATACCAGAAGAATGTCTATCTGTGATTATACAAAGGTGTTTGACTGTGTGGATCATAACAAACTGTGGCTGACTCTGAGAAGAATGGGAATCCCAGAACACTTAATCGTGTTAATGCAAAACCTATACTTGGACCAAGAGGCAGTCATCAGAACAGAGCAGGGTAATACCGCATGGTTCAAAATTGGGAAGGGTGTACACCAGGGATGTGTCCTACCTCCATACCTTTTCAACCTGTATGCAGAACAGATTATCCGGGAGGCTGGGATCTATGAGGAGAAGTGCGGAGTCAGGATTGGTGGAAGATCTATTAACAATCTGTATTATGCAGATGACACAACTCTGCTTGCCGAAACTGAGGAGGACATCATGCACTTGTTGCAGACGGTCAAGGACTGCAGCCTTGGGTATGGTCTGAGGCTCAATGTCAAGAAGACAAAGATTCTGACCACTGGGCCAACTGGTAGCATCAGGATGGATGGCTAAGAGATTGAGATTGTTAACAGCTTCAGTTTGTTCAGCTCCACGGTCAACACTCTTGGCACCAGCAGCCAGGAAATAAAAAAAAAAGTATTGCGATGGGAAAGTCTGCTGTTAGGGACCTTTCTAAAGTACTCAAGAGCAACAATGTCTCTCTGGAGACTAAGGTGCACCTGATACAGGCCATGGTCTTTGCAATCACTTGTTATGCATCAGAAAGTCGGACAATGACTAGGGAGGATAGAAGGAGAAGAGTATTTAATGTACCATGGACTGCCAAGAAAACAAACAGATTCATCATAGAGAGGATTAAGCCAGGCTACTCCTTGGAGGCAAGGATTCTAGGGCTTTGTCTGACATACTTCGGACATGTTGTAAGAAGAGACCGGTCCTTGGAGAGGGACATCATACTTGGGAGGGTGGAGGGACAGCACAGGAGTGGAAGGCCCTCTATGAGGTGGATTGATTCAGTGACTGGGGTAATCGAGACGGGTGTGTCAGATACAGTATGATTGGCACAGTATAGAGCAGGGTTTAGGGCTGTTGTACATAGGGTCCCTATGAGTCGCAAACGACTCGACGGCACATAACAACGACTACAACAACAGCCACCCAACCTCACAGCCCTGCAGAAGCCTTGTGTCACCATGACGGGCAAGCTTCAGGAAACATACAGGCAGAGGTCAGGTCCTCGGGCATCACCCGAGCTGGAGTGGGCACCCTCACTGTACAACCACACAAAAGAGAAGTACAGGCCTGGTTAATATATTAGCATCCAAATGCTGTGCCAGTTCGGAGCAGGTAGCTCTGGCTGTGGCAAAAATGTCTGAGCTCAGCTTCCTTCCCACACACATATACACAAATCCATGTGACAACCTTGCTTGCTGAAATAGAGGAGGACTTTTAAGTGTCCGCTGCTGCAGAAGATCAAGGACTAAAGCCTTCAGTATGGATTATGTCTCAATATCAAGAAGACAAAAATCCTCACCCCTGGGCCAACAGATAGATTGAGGAAAAGATAGAACTTGTTATTTACTTCATTGTACTTGGGTCCATAATCAATACCTTTGGTACTGTTGTTGTGTTGTCACATTCCATAAAATCAACTTCAACTCACAATAGCCTTCTGAACAATAGATCTGAACCCTGTCCTACTCTGCGCCAGTCTCACACTCTCTGACACCCTCAAGTCCATGGCTGAAGTCACTGTGCCTATCTGCCTGGTTGAGGGTCTTCCTCTCCTTCGCCATTACTCTATTTTCCCAATCATGATGACCCTCTCTAATGAATAACCTCTCTTAGCAACATGCCCAAAGTATGAGATGAAGTTTCATCTTTGCCTCCAAGGAGTACGTTGGCTGCACCTTCTCCAAGACATATCTGTTTGTTCTTTTGACACTCCATGGGATATTCAGCACTCTTCTCCAACACCTTGGTAATAGCAGCGAGGGGAAACAAAAGACATATGTTGAGAAAGTTTGCATTGAGAAAGTCTACAATAAAAAAGCCCTCCAAAGTGCTGAAGAGCAATGACGCAGGTTTAAAAACTAAGGTCTGTCTGATCCAAGCCATGGTCTTTCAATTATTATGTATTATGCACCATTGATAGGAATAATATCTTGGATAGTGAATGAAGATGACAGAAGAAAATCTATGCTTTTAAATTGTGCTGGGGATGAGTGCTAAAGATCCCTGGACTCCCAAGAGAACCAACAAATATTTCTTGGAGAGGGTGATCCTTGAAGGGAAGGATGGTCAAACTTTGTCTCACACACTTTGGGCATGTTTTTCAGAAGGGCCAGTCCTTAGATACGTACATCCTGCTTGGAAAAGTAGAGGGTTAGCGAAGGAGAAGAAGACTTTCAATGAGATGAATTCACACAATAACTAACAACGTGCTCAAGTATGGCAGAGACAATGAAGGTGGCACAAGATAGGTCAGGATTCAGATCCACCATTAAAGGCACGTTGAGTCGTAGTCAACTTGAAAACTCCTAATAACAACAATCAGCAGTGTTACCTAGCACATTCTAAGAACCACAACACTCCTTGGACTTCCCTCCAGTGCAGTCTAGGTCTCTGAAACCCTCTCTTATGTGCTGCTTACATCTCAGAGGGAGAACACACCTTACTGTTCCCTTGAGTTACATTCCACCCTGAGAGGTTCAAACACACATAGAACCTGCAATTTCATTTGGCTTTGTTTGACTATGGTAAAATATATATACAAAAGTATTTGCCAAATCAACGTTTTTCACTGGGCAATCTGGTAACATTGGACCCATTCATTATTATGCAACTATCACACTCTGTTTTTACCCCCCCCTGCACAGAAGCTCAGTGCCTTGTCCCTCATGTTAACACTGTTCTCTTTTCTCTCCTGGCAACCACTGAAGAAGTCTGGTCTCTACACCCACCACAGTCAACTCGATTCCCACTCAATGGGATCCTCCACTGGGTTTGTGAGGCTAGAAATTGTTAAATGAGGAGATTGCCCATTTTTCTGCCATGGAGTCAAACCATAGGCCTTTCCATTAACAGCCTGACACAGTCTCTCTACTCTTTTTGATCTGTATACATTTATAAGCTTCATATAAGCAGATTGTACAATAGTTGTGACTGATATAATTCAGGCAAAGATCTAGTGGTATGCTAAGTACTGCACTGAGCTACTGACCAGTGGTTCTAAACCAGCAGCTGCTGCCCCATCAGCAGTGTCCTTCAGTGAAGCTTTAAAGCCTAAAACACCAGCTGGAAGGTTACTATGATTTGGAATCAAGGTAATAATAACTGCAGATTTGGTTTGGCTGTTTCATGCAGCATGTTTTCAAGGTTTGTCCATACATCAGGATTTCATTTCTCTTTATCGCTGAGTACAATGAATAATGAAAACCAAGGAAGAGCCAATGTCTTTGAATTGTGGTGTTGGAGAAGAGTACTGAATACACACACCATGGGCCACCCAGAGAACAAACGAGCTTGTGTTGGAGGAAGTGTAAGAAGAGTGCTCCTTAGAGGCAAGGATGGGGAAATTTCGTCTCACATCCTTTAGACATGTTATCAGCAGGGGCCAATCTTGGGAAAAATACAGCATGAAAGGCAGAAAAGTAGAGAAAGAGAGGAAGACCCACAACAAAATGGACTGATACAGTGACTCTACAATGGGCTTGAGCATGGTGGGGATTTTGAGGATGACACAGGAGAGCATAAGGTTTGAGTCTATTGTTCAAGGGTTGCTAAGAGCTGTAGTCAATTGGACAACACCTAACAACTATTACATCAGGCGTATGCATATCCACTCATCTACTGGCGTGCATGTGGTTTGTTTTCATCGTTTTTCTACTGTGAGCAGTGCTGCAGTGAACATGATGTACAAGTGCCTTCTTGCATTCAAACCATTTTTATATATACTTGAGATTGGTCCAGTATACTTCTTCATTTTTATTTTTTTTATTTTTCTACTACTCACAACCATCCACGTCTCTGGAGAGCACTGCCCTTGAGACTGAGCCCCAACCTTGTCATCTCCCCTTGACCTTATTGCAATTTTTAAAAGCATTATTTAAAGAACGCAGACATCCTCCTGCTACCTTGGAAGGCATTTTCAAGGAGCACATAGCCCAGTGAGGCACTGAACTGCTTCTAATTGCTCCGAAGGAATGTGTTCCAGCTCCAGTCCCATCAACACCTTCTGTAATCTTCGCTATCAGCCCACACGGGTGGATACAACCCAGAAAGTTCTCAGCTCATTTTGGAAGCCCTCCACCACACTGTACTCGTATTTGTTCATTTTTTTGCACCAAATTAATGACACCTTCCTGAAGTGGAGACATGACTCAACCCCAGGAAAGCAGCCAGAGGTTTTCAGAGCCACAAGAACGCCTTTTCACTTGTATTCTTCTCCTGCTATGACCTGGAGTCAGAGATAAAGTTGCTAAAGTTCTTTTTTTTCTTTCTTTTTTGTTTTTAGAGAGAGGGAGTTGAATATGGGACACACAGCCTCTCCCTGTCCCTCCTACCTGCCGTAGTTGTCAGGCACAAAGAGAGCCAGGCACACCTCTGGGCAGTGCCCCTCACCCTTCTCTCAAAGCTCCGTGACCCAAAGTTCCAGCTTGGTTTCCAGAGAAACACAGGTTGGCACAAGGAAAGAGGACACTGAACACGATGACTTGGAGTTCTGTCACAAAAGTTGAGTGACCTGAGCAAATGCCCCACCTTCTCTGAGCCCCAGTTGTCCATCTACAAAGTGAGTATGACAGTCACTGGGCAAGGCTCTCCTGAGGATAAAGATTTCCAGCTGTCTCAAGTATATCCTAAGGTCTCTGGAATGAGAACTACAACTCAGTGCCTTTGAACTGGAATCAACTCATGTCTGACCTTCCAGTGGGTTTTCAGACACTGTACATCTCAAGGGAGGAGACTGCCCTTCCTTGTCCTCAGGATACAGTAGAGAATTTCAACGGCCAGAGAGGTGCCACTTTTGAGATAGCAGCACAACTTGCAACAAACTAAGTCACTAATGCTCTCTCTTTGGAATAAGAGAACAGGCAATTCTGTAAAACCCCTAACCTCACAGTTCTATGTAAGCAATACCTAGTTAAACAGAACAATGGCTTTGTCTTTAAATGAGAAAGTCTGAAAACAGTGAGGACCGACCGAGTAGAAAGAAGAAGGGGATGAACAACCAGGTAGGGATTGGTTTGGGGCTGACGCATATGCTTTCGAGATGTGATTGCTCATTATTTAATACCAAAATGTTGGAGCCATTTCCTCCAGTTTCATTCTGAGAAGAATGGGAATCCCAGAACATTTGATTGTGCTAATACAAAATCTATACTTGGACCAGGAGGCAGTCATCAGAACAGAGCAGGGAAACACCACATGGTTAAAAACTGGGAAGGGTGTACACCAGGGATGTGTCCTGTCTTCATACCTTTTCAACCTGTTTGCAGAACAGATTATCCAGGAGGCTGGGCTCTACGAGGAGAAGTGTGGTGTCAGGATTGGTGGAAGATCTATCAACAATCTGTGTTATGCAGATGACACAACCCTGCTTGCTGAAACTGAGGAGGACCTGAAGTGCTCGATGCAGAGTGTCAAGGACTGCAGCCTCCAATATGGATTGAGGCTCAATGTCAAGAAGATAAAGATTCTCACCACTGGGCCAATTGGCAGCATTAAGATGGATGGTGAAGAGATTGAGATTGTTCACAGCTTTAGTTTGCTTGGCTCCACAGTCAACACTCTTGGCACCAGTAGCCAGGAAACTAAAAGATGTGTTGCGATGGGAAAGTCTGCTGTTAGGGACTTTTTCAAAGTTCTGAAGACCAACGGTGTCTCCCTTCAGACTAAGGTGCGTCTGATACAGGCCATTGCCTTTGCAGTCACTTGTTATGCATGAGAGAGTTGGACAATGACTAGGAGGATAGAAGGAGAATTGATGACTTTGAGCTGTGGTGCTGGAGAAGAGTATTATTGAAGGTACCAAGGACTGCTAGGAAAACAAACAGATTCATCCTGGAAATGGTTAAATCGTATGGCTCCTTGGAGCCAAGGATTCTGAGGCTTCGTCTGACATACTTTGGACATGTTGTAAGGAGGGACCGGTCCTTGGAGAGGGACATCATGCTTGGGAGGGTGGAGGAAGACCCTCTATGAGGTGGATTGATTCAGTGACTGGGGTAATCAGGATGGATGTGTCAGAGACAGTGTGATTGGCACAGGACAGAGCAGAGTTTAAGGAACTCGATGGCACAAAGCAACAACAAACACCCTTTAATTGAAAAGTAGCAGGTAGATAAAGCCTAAAAGGAAGACTGTATTCTGTAAGCCAGGTCTTCTCCAAGTGGACCCTGGAAAAAGTGGCCAATCCCTGATGGAACCCTGAAACCAACAGGAGGGGCAGAAAAGAGTGCACCACTTTCACCCTTTCACCACCCTACAAAACAAGTTGTCAGTGAGTTCTTGTGTAGACTCCAGCCTACAGTTAGAGTGGAACTGTGCTCCATGCAGTTTTTAACCGCAAATTATTCTTACAAGATCTCTAGGGTTACTTTCAAAGTACCTGCAGGTAGACTTGAACCATTAACCTTTCAGTGAATGGAAAAGTATGTTAACTTTTGGAACTACTGTAGACTTTCCTGGAAATAAGTTCAGTTGCCATTGATCAGACCTGGACTCATAGCTACTCAAGGTATGTCAAAATAGATCTGGGCTCTCAGAAAGGTCAAAGGAGGCCTGAACCACAATGTCACCAGGAAATATATATTCCTGGAGTTCAGAGTTGAATTCTGAGGCAATAAATTCCTAATATGGTGGCTTGAGAAGACAGGTAAAAGTCAACCTCTGAGACATGTTCTGTTGCTTGTATGAAAGAGACAAGACGTGTTACCGGTGCATCAGGACCCTGGCCTGGCTCACCTTACTCTGAAGGGTATCGCTGCTGTCTTTCTACACCAACTCTGTCTCCATCTTGGCCTTAGGAAATAAGATACCAATTCAGAAGATAACTGCACTATAAGAACCTGTGATTCCCTCCTTCATTCTGATAGGGTCATTCCTACCTCAGCCTGTGTTGAAATGCCACATAAAGTGCCAGGTATTTCACTTCAGAAGTTCTAGGGCCATTTATGAGATAAGCTCTGAAAAGCCTGCCCCATAGTCTGCCAAGTAGATTTAGTTTAAAAATAACTCCTTACAGCTCTGGTTGACAGTAATTTGTGGAATTAAGATAGTGTCAGAGACAATTTTATGAAAGTGAGTGTTGTCTCTGGTGATTGTGTTTCCTGAAAGATGAGCAGATAACTCACCACAGGACTTTCCATTAGCCTGCATTACCCTCCCCCAAGCCAAACAAAACAGACCCCTGTTTTTCTCCAACTTGGGTCTCCTTTTCAGAGCTGAAGAATCTGTTCTCACAAAGACTCAAAGATCAAAATGTGTGTCCAGGTGGGATAAATAATGGCACCAACATAGATTTTCCTTTAAACTCAGCTCCCTTGCTCCTAAAGAAAACACCACAGGTAATCAACAAGGCCCCTTTCCCCATGCCCTAGAGACCTGCTGCCAAGAATTTCCCCTCAGTTAGCTTTCACTTTCAGTGAATCAGGGCTTTTCAGTTCTAACTGTATTTTTAAAAAGTATTGGTTTGTAAAATTAGGCATTCAAAAAGTAACTTACTTCAGGTACAGTTTGATCTAGGGACTCAAATGACATGATAAATACCTCTTTACTTCTCAAATGTTAGTTTCATTCTTTACAGGTTTGCTTCTCATTACAGCAGTTCTTGTTGGTTGTTGTTAAGTGTCATCGAGTCGTAGGTGACTCGTAGTGACCCTATGAAGGAGAGTCTTCGATGTTTGGGTGCCTTTCCTCCTCTCTCCAGGTTCATAGGGTTTCTGGAGGCAAGCTATTACGGAAGTGGATGCCATTCCTCCTTCCAAATTACAGCAGTAGAACTATTAAAACTCCAGACTTTGTTGCTGTGAGGTACTGTGTGTGTGATTACAACTCATAGCAAATCTGAGAACAACAGATCTGAACTTTGCCCTGTCCTGTGCCATCGTTACCATCTCTGATATGCCCCAGTCCATTTTTGCAGTCACTGGATCAATACATGCTGTTGAGGGTCTTCCTCTCTCTGTTCCTCCCTCTTTTCAAGCATAATATCTTTATACCAATCTAAATCTAAATCCACAGGTAAACAAAGGTACTGCTTTCCTATGCAAAAAGTCCTAACTATTTAGATTGTTCTGTTTGTGTAATCCTTTGAGTTGCACTGTTTAACTAAAGGCTGCTGGTTCGAATGCACCAGCAGCTCCACTTGAGAAAGACAGGCAATTCCCTCCCATGAAATTTACAGCCTCAGGAAACTCACTGAACAGTCAGTTATGAGAAGGCTCCAACTCAACAAAACATGTTGAGTTCAATTGGTCTGAGATGCATGTTTATCTCTGAGACAATGAGCAGACAATGCAGAACACTAGGTTCCAATGAGTGCAGTCCTGACCGTGGGTGTGAAGTCAGTCTCTGTTAGAGATTGCGTTGGGATTTTAAATACAAACCTCCCAGAGTAGTTTGACCAACTAGGAGATTACATGTATCATATAAAGAGAAGTCCCAGGGTAGTCCAGTAACCACCTAAGAATCCAGGTCCTTTCCAGAGACCTGCTTCAATAGCACTGGCTTGTAACTCTCATTATCAGGGCTCCAAAAGTGAGCTTTTGTATACCTCAAGCATCACAGTCCCTTTCCAGGGTCAAAGGAAGGGGAGACAAAATGGCAAAAAGCCATAGGCAATGACGCGTCTGCTTTTAATCAGAACTAACATTGCTCTCTGAAATGTCTCCTTACATCTTATTGGCTGAAAGTCCATCACATGGTCACCTTAACTGAAGAACAGTCTGGGGAGGTGAGTGTTTGTTTCTTTGTTGTTTTAACTGGGTACATTGAACTCTCGGTTTATTAGCAGAAAATTGGAATTCTGCTAATAAAGGAGAGAAGAATGGAAATTCAGGAGGCAACTAGCAGTGTCAGTCAGTGTTACCAAATAAGAAAGAGCTGCTACACAGTTAAAAACAGTAAATGTACACTGAGCCATCTGTCACCCTATTGTCACCACGTCTTTCTCCATAAAGAATATGTGTCTTGGTTCCTGTCTCAAAGGAGCTGCTAGCTAGTGGTGCAGAGTTTCGCATCCTGGGCTTATTCTCTTAGGTGTCTTTTAGGAAGATGCTACCGCCAAAGGCTCAAAACTTTTGATGGCAATGAGATCTAATCACTTATGAATTTTAAAAAAATAATGAATTTTTGGGCATCATTTTTGCATTGATTAAGATTTTCAGAACTTGTGATTAGTGCTAGAAAAATGCAAGTGTACATCCTTCAGCATATGGAGATATACTTAGACTCAGTATAAATCTTTTTATCTTAACTGTGTCTTTGTCCATGTGGTTAAGTAAGAGAACTGAGCAGAATTATCGTTCCACAAAGAACCAGAGGAGGTTACCTGAGGCCAATTGCAGGATATCAGGGCTTCTAGAACCCTGAATAGTCTGCCACATACTGCCTCAACTTGGAAAAATCACTTCCCTGACTATGTGTTATCCTACAAGATTAGCAAAAGCACATGCAGGAGGGATGTTTCCAGTTGTCTTAAAGACCATAAACTATTATAGTAGTCTAGTTTATGAAATTAGCACCTTGAAGAGGTTGTTAGAAGCAGATTTGGCCAATGAAATGCCTCTTTAAGATGCTGAAGAGCAAGGATGCCAGTTTAAAGACTAGGGTGTGCCTGATCCAAGTCAAAGTAATTTCAGTTGCTTCCTATGCATCTGCATGATGGTCAACTAATAAGAAAGACTGACATAAAATTAATGCCTTTGAATTATGGGGCTGGTGAAAAGTATTGAACATCCCATGAACTATCAAAACAACAAATAGATCTGCCTTTTAGGAGGTGCAGCCAGGATGTTCCTTGGAGGCAAGGATGGTGATTTTATTTTATATACTTTGAGCATATTGTCAAGTGGGGCCAGTCCTTGGAAAAAGATATTCTTGGAAAGGTAGAGGATTAGTGAAAAAGAGGAAAGACCTCCAAGAACATGGATTAATACAACGACTGCAGCAATGGGTTGGAGCATGGAGATGATGATGAAGAAGGCTTAGGCGAAGACGAGATTCTGATCTATTGTTCACAGGGCTGTTACAAGTTGTAATTCATTAGAAAGCATCTAACAACAGCTGCATTTTACAAAGTCAGGGGGTCGCAAAACCCTGAAGGTGCATGCAGGTCAGATGACCTGTATCATGGTCATCTGACTCAGCTCTCTAATTCGTTGTAGGAGCTTTGTGCTAATCTCCGCAAGTAACCTCATCATGTAAGAAATTACATCATCTATAGAAAACAATGGGTCTCACTGCGCTCTGTATACTTAGAAATTCAAATCACAAAGTTGATCATGATTTGAATTAAGAAAGCATTTTTAAAAGACAAGGAGAAAAAGGAACGTGAAATATACTGCTCTATTGCTCATAATTGGAAATCTTTTACTGACTGAAGTTTTTTACTTTTTGATATGATTTTAGACTTCTAGAATGAAGCAATGAAGGTACAATGGATATATCCCCTACCCTTCACTCAGACTCCACACATTTGCTTTGTATGTATAGATCAAAAGATAGATTATTTCTTTATTATTTCATATGATACCAATATTATATCACTTTATCCCTCATTACTTCACTTTGCAATCAGACTCCTCTTCAAATTATTAAGGAGAAATTATGTTACTTTGAGGACTAAGATTCACATAATTTAGGCCCTGGCAGCAACAATTTCATTATGTATTTTCTAATGGTAAGACAATATTTTTACAGTTTTCTTATTTGTGATTGTTGTTGTTATGTGCTGTTGAGTCACCTGCGACTCATAGTGGCCCTATGTTCAACAGCCCTAAACCCTGCTCTATCCTGAGCCAATCTTATTGTCTCTGACACACCCATCACCATTACCCCAGTGAAAGAATCAATCCATCTCATTGAGGGTCTTCCTCTCCTGCACTGTCCCGCCACCCTCCCAACCATGACCCTCTCCAAGGACTGATCCCACCTTGCAACACAAAGTATGTCAGATGAAGCTTCAGAATCCTTGTATCTAAGGAGTAGCCTGGCTTCATCCTCTCCAGGATGAACCTGTTTGTTCTAGCAGTCCATGGTATATTCAATACTCTTCCCCAGCACCACAGTTCAAAGGCATCAACTCTCCTTCTATCATCCCTAGTCATTGTCCAGCTCTCTGATGCATAGCAAGTAATTGCAAAGACCGTGGCATCTATAAGGAACACTTTAATCTCCAGACTGACATCTTTGCTCCTCAGTACTTTGGAGAGATCTCTGACAGCAGACTTACCCAATGCAATTCATCTTTTAATTTCCTGGCTGCTGGTACCAAGAGTGTTGATTGTAGAGCCAAACAAACTGAAGCTGTCAACAATCTCAATCTCTTCATCATCCATGATGGTGCTGCCCATCGGCCCAGCGGTGAGAATCTTTGTTTTCTTGATGTTGAGCTTCAATCTATATTGAAGGCTGCAGTCCTTGACCTTCTTCAGCAAAAGCTTCAGGTACTTGTGGTTATGAACAATAAAATTAGTTCTAACTCATAGCAATCTAATGTATAACAGAGCAAAATACAGTACAATCCTTTGCTGCCCTCACAATCACAGCTGTATTGGGGTCCATTGTTGCAGTCAATGTATCAACTATGTTGTTAGTGGTCATCCTCTTTTTCACTGACATTCTTCTCCAGGAATTGGTCCCTCCTGGCAGCATGTTAAAGGAATGTGAGTCACTATCTTTGTCATACTTGTTTCTAAGGAGCATTCTGGCTGTACTTCTTTCAAGAGAGATTGGTTTGTTCATCTGGTGGTTCATAGAATATTCAACGTTCTTCCCCAACAACGTAATTCAAATGCACTCATTTATTCTACTATCTTCTTAGTCATTGTCCATCTTTCATATGTGTATGAGACAACTAAAACTACTATCACTTGGATTCGGTGCACCTTCATCTTCAAAGAGATATATTTCATTTTGAACCATATTAAGAGGTTATTTGCTGCAGGTTTTTCCCATGCAAAGAAAGCATAATTTGATTTCACGACTGCTGCTTCTGCGAGTGATAACTGTAGATTCAAATGAAATCATATCCTTGACAAATTCAATCGTTTCTCCACTATTTTGACGCTGTTTATTGGTCGGGTTAAGAAGATTTTTGTTGTCTTACACTGCAGAGTAATTTACACTAAAGTCAGGAGTCCTTTATCTTCATTAGTATGTTGTTCAGGCCCAGTTCTTTTCAGCAAGCAAAGTTGTGTCAATTTTATGCGAATTGGTAACTCAAAGTCATTTCCATGGAGTCGGAAACAACTCACACTTGATCCTCCTCAGAAGTGGTAATTTCTGATGTTGTAAATCAAATGGGAGAAAACTGAACATCTTTCTCCCCAGGTGAGGAAAATCATCAGAGAGGTGTGGCCTTTGGACTAACAACACAACTGCTCTAGGCCACTAGAGTAGATTGTTAAAGAGCTTACACTAATCCTGATGTAATTAATGCTCTTCTTTACGTACTGCTGCTTCATGGATGATTTTGCTCCACATTCAAACTGAACAAGTATGATGAAAAGAGACAAACCTGTCATACATTTCTCCTAATTTTGATCCATACCACAATCCTTTATTCTGTTAAAATAACTGTCTCTTAGTTTATGGACAATATGGGTTGAGGGGCTCAATATCAAGAAGACAAAGATACTCTGCAGCCACTGTGGAAGGCGGTGTGGTGCTTTCTCAAAAAGTTGCAAATAGAGATACCATTTGACCCAGCAATTCCACTACTGGGAATATACCCCAAAGAGACCATGACTGACATCCAAGCAGATATATGCACACCCATGTTTATCACAGCTTTGTTCACAATAGCAAGCAGTTGGAAACAACCTAAGTGCCCATCAACCAATGAATGGATAGAGAAGCTGTGGTATATTCACACAATGGAATACTATGCTGCGTTGAATAACAAGAAACTCATGAAATATTATTCAAAATGGGTGATCCTGGAGGACATTATGCTGAGTAAAGGATCTTAGTCACAAAAGGACAAATACTGCATGGTGCCACTGTTGTAAAAAAAGACTGACCTCAGGGTTAGGGGGAGACTGAGAAAGATGGGTTCAATAATGTATACTGCATTGAAACAGATGAGAGAGAAAACTGTCTAAAAGGGATATGTTATTAGATATTTTTGTCATTACAGGAGTCCAGAGGGAAGGCTGCATAGTGTGGAGTGGACCTGAGGGGGAAGGATTGTAAAACAATGAAAGAATATTTCTTTTACTTTTCCAAGAAGGTAGTGTACTAGGGCAGAGGGTTGGGAGGGTAAAAAAAGTGCAACAATGAATGAATCTAAATCCAAAGTCTTTGTAAATTTTCATTGAAATTAATAATAAATTTAAAAAATTCTCATCACTGGGCTAATTGGCAGCATCAGGATGGATGGTGAAGAGATTGAGATTGTTCACAGCTCTAGTATGCTTGGGTCCACAGTCAACACTCTTGGCACTAACAGCCAGGAAATATAAAGGCTTATTGCAATGGGAAAGTCTGCTCTTAGGGACCTCTCAAAAGTACTGAAGAGCAATGGTGTAACTCTGGAGACTAAAGTGCACCTGATACAGGCCATGGTCTTTGTAATCACTTGTTTTGCATCAGAGAGTTGAACGGTGACTAGGGAGGATAGAAGGAAAATTGATGCCTTTGAGCTGTGGTGCTGAAGAAAACTACTGAGGGTACCATGGACTGCTAGGAAAACAAACAGATTCATCCTGGAAAGGGTTAAACCAGGCTGCTCCTTGGAGTCAAGGATTCTGAGGCTTCGTCTGACATACTTTGAACATGTTGTAAGAAGGGACCAGTCCTTGGAGAGGGACATCATGCTTGGGAGGGTGGAGGGACAGAGCAGGAGAGGAAGACTCTCTATGAGGTGGATTGATTCAGTGACTGGGCTAATCAGTGTAGGTGTGTTGGAGTCAGTGAGACTGGCACAGGACAGAGCAGGGTTTAGGGCTGTTGTACATAGGGTCACTATGAGTTGCAAACAACTCAAAGGCATATAACAAAAACAATTTATGGACAGGTCCTGCATGAGTGTAATCAAATGTTCAGGAATTCCCATTATTCTAAATTACATAATTTGTCAGAGTCCACACAGTCAAATATCTTTGCAGAGTCAATAAAATGCAAGCAAACATTTTTATGGTATGCACTCTTTTCAGCCAAATATATATATATATATATCGCTCTGGTGCTTTGATTTCACCTTGGTTGGATCAACAATAAACACCCTTAGTGCCAGCCATCAGAAAATCATGAGAGATATGGTGTTGGGAAAATCCACTGTCAGGGACCTCCACCAAGTTGTTAAGAGCAATGATGTCAGCTTGAAGATTAAGGTGCACCTGATTCAGGCCATGGTCTTTTCAAGCATCTGATACACATCTGAGAGCTGGACAATGAATAAGGATGACAGAAGAATAATTAACACTTTTGAGTTGTGCTGCTGGAGAAGAGTATTGAATATCCCATAGATTGACAAAAGAACAGATATGTCTTAGAAAAAGTTCAGCCAGATTGCTCCTTGGAGGCAAAGATAATAAAGCTCTGTTTTTCATACGTTGGACATGTTTCTAGGAGAGGATATTCCTTGGAAAGCGATGGCATGCTCAAAAAGATGGAGGATCAGTGAAAGATGAAGAGACACCCAACAAGATGGATTAACACAGTGATAGTAGCAATGTGCTCAAGTGTGTCACTGAAGATGAGGATGGCACAAGATAGCTCAGGGGTCAAATCTTTTGTACATAGGGTCACTATGAGTCATACTCGATTGTTGTTATGTGTCATCGAGTCACTTGCGACTTATAGTGACCCTATGTACAACAGCCCTAAACCCTGCTTTATCCTGTGTCAATTGCACTGTCTCCGATACACCCATCCCAATTACCCCAGTCACTGAATCAATCCACCTCATAGGAAGTCTTCCCCTCTTGCGCCATCCCTCCACCCTCCCAAGCATGATGTCCCTCTTTATCCTTATAAGATGTCCAAAGTATGTTAGACGGAGCCTCAGAATCCTTGCCTCCAAGGAGCAGCCCGGTTTAACCCTCTCCAGGATGAATCTGTTTGTTTTCTTAGC
>NW_006399843.1:3879663-3927512 GCF_000299155.1 Elephantulus edwardii
GCATCAATTTTCATTCTATCCTCCTTGGTCATTGTGCAACTCTCTGATGCATAATAAGTGATTGCTGATAACCTGTATCAGATGCGTCTTAGTCTCCAGAGTGACACCATTGCTCTTCAGTACTTTGAAGAGGTCCCTAACAGCAGACTTTTCCATCACAATACATTTTTTTTATTTCCTGGCTACTGGTGCCAAGAGTGTTGACCGTAGAGCCAAGCAGACTAAAGCTGTTAACAATCTCAATCTCTTCACCATCCATCCTGATGCTGCCAATTGATCCAGTGCTGAGAATCTTTTGACTTCTTGACATTGAGACTCAATCTATACTGAAGGCTGCAATCCTTGACCCTCTGCAGCAAGTGCATGAGGTCCTCCTCAGTTCCAGCAAGCAGGGTTGTGTCATCTGCATAACACAGACTGTTAATAGATCTTCCACCAATCCTGATGCCACACTTCTCCTCATAGAGCCCAGCCTCTCAGATAATCTGATGGTACCTAATAACAAAATCTGTTTGATGACTTAGTGGTACATAACTGCACTGCAATCCCAAAGACATGCAGTTCAAATCTATCAGCTGCTCTACAGGAGAAAGTTGGGCAATCTCCTCTTGTGCCATTAAATTGCCTTTGAAAACTTGCTGGAGGGTCAGCTGTGGGTTGATTCTGATTTGTTGGTACACAACAACAACAATAACAAGAGCTGGAGTTGTACTACCAATTTAAAGGCTGCCAGTTCAAATTTACCAGCTGCTCCTTTGGAGAAAAATGGGTAATTGTTTCCTTCTCCCCTCATTACAGCAATTGTATTTTATTTCACATCCTCTTTTGGATCCAGCTTGGATTTCTGCTAGTTTCCATTATTGTGTTTTGAATGATCTTCAGCAAGATTTTCTTTATGTTAGTTATCACATTAGTCAGTGCCTTCCTCATTCTGTTGTACTACATTTCTTTTGGGATTAGCACAAACATGCATCTCTTCTTCATCTCCTTCTTTGACCAGGTGGTTATTTGTCTTTCAGATACATTAACATGGATGAGTGAGCATTTCCAGTTTGCTTGGGCTTTCTGGAACATCTCCATTTCAATTCTGCTGATTCCTAAAGCCTTGTTTTCCCACAATGCCTTCAGCTCAGCTTTGGTCTTCAATGCCATCATCAACAACATTTCCTGTGTGGCTGAACTACAAAAAAGCCAGTTCTTTTTGTTACAGTGACTTTGTATTCTTTACATCTTCCTTTTGCTATTTCCCATATCATTCAATATTTAGTCCATAAAATTCTTTACTATTGCAACTCAAAGCTTAAATTGTTCTTCAGTTCTTTTCTCTGAATCCTTCAGCTGACTAATGCAGAATGTGTTCTTCTTGGTTTTCTAACTCTGGGTCTTTGCTATTTCATCACAACACTGTGTCTTCTTGAGCAGTCCTTTGAAATCTTCCGTTAAGCTCTTTTATTTCATTATTTTTTCTGTGCTTCCATTAGCATGGCACAATTATCAAAACCAAGAAGTTAACATGGCACCAATACTATTGGTTAATTTACAGTCTTTATTCATGTTCTGCCAACATTTTAATATTGTTCTTTATCATAAAAAAATGTCTGAGTCTCAGGTGACCACTATCATCATTTCTCATGCCATCTCAACTCTGAAACAGCTCTTAAGTCTTTGCTTATCTCCCTCGACCTTGACAATTTTGATAAATACAGACCATTAATAATTCTACCCACAAAGAGAGGAGTGCTGTGATTTCAGCTTATGATTAATGCTAATGAGTTTGTTCCCTATAGGATTCTCAACTTATTGCAAATAACAAGTAAAGCACATAAAAGGTGTTAAACCTGGGTCTTCAGTCCAGGAAGACTTAGTCCAAATCCACCAGTAGAACCCTAACCCCTTAATGAGAAGTCACTCTAAAGAGGAGATACCAAATTAATTTCCCCAAAAGACCTATTGTTATTAGTAAGCACCTTGAGTCCAGTGTGACTCATAGCAACCCTATGGACAACAGATCTAAACCGTGTCCTATCCTGCGACATCCTTATCATCTCCGATCTCTTTGATCCCGTAGCAGCAGCCACTGCACTGGTCCACCTTGTGGAGGATCTTCCTCTCCTTCAGTGGCCTCCCACTTTTCCAAATACGATGTCTTTTTCCAAGGAATATTGTTTTTGTTGATTGCTGTCAAGTCGAGTACGACTCCTAGTGACCTTATGAACAAAAGGCCTGAAGCCTTTCTATTACTATCAATTCTCAAAGTTCATAGAGTTTCCAGAGGCATGTTGTTTAGGAAGTGGATGCCACTCTTGCTTCGAATTTTCAAGGAATAACTTCTCTTAACAACATGCCCAAAGTATGTGTATGAGATGAAGTTTCATCATCCTTGCCTCTAAGGAGCACTCTAGATGCACTTTCTCTACAAACATACCTGTTTGGTGTTTTGGGCAGTCCATGGGACACCCAGCACTGTACCCCACCACAACTCAAAGACATCAACACTTTTTCTGTCATCCTTATTCATTGTCCAACTCTCAGATGCATAGCAGGCGATTGAAAAGACCAAAATCCTAGGATATTGCTAATTTGCAAGAAGTGTCTTATTTACCACGGATGGTTGTCGCCAGTGAAGGATTATTTTGTTTGTTAGTGACAAAAATCTAATTAAAACCAAGGTTAGCAGGGCATCTGCCAGCATCAGATGTCTTCCCTCTCGCCTTCCCCATCCCATCTCCAGTCAACATGATTCATTGGCTTTTAGTGCATTAGGCAAATTTGCAATAATTGCAGAGAGGGGAAGGAGCATGGGGCCCATGGCACCACGCGGGCGCTACACCATTGCCTTCCTGTAAGTCACACGGACTCCAGGAAAGGGGCTTAAATTGCCTTTATTGATTTGTCAGCCTCTAATAGATCATTTCTCACTATGCAAAGAACAGGACCCTCCAAAAGGGCTCTTTCTCCTACAATCTTCATCAAGGGTCCTGTCTCAGTTGGAGGAGGATCTACGGGGTTAATGGCATTTTGGAGAGAATAAAAATGCAGAAGTCAACTTTTGTAGAAGTTCAATGGACAGGGACCAAGCCTAGCCTCTTCCTGCCTCTGCTCCAAACTAGACTTCTGGAGTCTTTAAAGGAGAGATTTCCTGGATTCCAATTTCTTTCCATATGAGATTCCAGAGGATAATCATGCTGTGATGTCACTTCAGATCCTCCAGGACAACCCCTATCAGTGTGAACTTTGAGAGTGTAATGGTGTGTGTAGTGTGGCCAAACCACGGAAACTGGAAGTATAGGTCACCAACTGTTCTTAGCACAATGCTTAGCAAATGATCCACCTGCAATACACAGCACAGATGTCCAACCACAATCAAATGGATTGAGAAATGATGGTACATTCGCACAATGGAATACTATGCAGCATGCAGGATCAATGATATCGTAAATTATTACCTAACTTGGGAGGGACTGGAGAGCATTATGCTGGTGAACTAACTCAGTCCCACAAGGACAAATATTGTATAAAACTGTTACTGTAGAATGAGTATGAAGATCCGGGGGGTGGGGGTGGGGGTGGAAGGGAATGGAAGTAAAGGGACGAGGATGTGTGGGAGTGGAGGGGAGGATTAATCATGGGGATGCACAATTTGATGGGGGGATGAGAGAAACTGGAAGAATCTAGTTTGAAGAACAATGTATTCAAATTTTGTAAATAAATGTTGTTGTTGTTATGTGCCTTCGAGTCGTTTCCGACTCATAGCGACCCTATGCACAACAGCCCTAAACCCTGCTCTATCCTGTGCCAATCGCACCGCCTCTGACACACACATCCCGATTACCCCAGTCACCGAATCAATCCATCTCATAGAGGGCCTTCCCCTCCTGCGCTGTCCCTCCACCCTCCCAAGCATGATGTCCCTCTCCAAGGACCCGTCCCTCCTGGCAACATGTCCAAAGTATGTCAGACGAAGCCCCAGAATCCTTGCCTCCAAGGAGTAGCTTGGTTTAATCCTCTCCAAGATGAATCTGTTTGTTTTCCTGGCAGTCCATGGTACATTCAGTACCCTTCTCCAGCACCACAGCTCAAAAGCATCCACTCTCCTTCTGTCCTCCCTAGTCATTGTCCAACTCTCTGATGCATAACAAGCGATTGAAAAGACCATGGCCTGTATCAGGCGCACCTTAGTCTCCAGAGAGACACTGTTGCTCCTGAGTACCTTTGAGAGGTCCCTACCAGCAGACTTTCCCATCGCAATACGCTTTTTGATTTCCTGACTGCTGGTACCAAGAGTGTTAACTGTGGAGCCGAGCAAACTGAAGCTGTGAACACTCTAAATCTCTTCATCATCCATCCTGACGCTGCTAATTGGTCCAGTGGCGAGAATCTTTGTCTTCTTGACCTTGAGCCTTAGTCCATACTGAAGGCTGCAGTCCTTGACCCTTCGCAGCAAGTGCATGAGGTCCTCCTCAGTTTCAGCAAGCAAGGTTGTGTCATCTGCATAACGCAGATTGTTAATAAATCTTCCACCAATCCTGATGCCACAATTCTCCTCGTAGAGCCCAGCCTCTCGGATAATCTGCTCTGCATACATGTTGAAAAGGTATGGAGACAGGATGCATCCCTGGCGTACACCCTTCCCAATTTTGAACCATGCAGTGTTACCCTGCTCTGTTCTGACTACTGCCTCTTGGTCCAAGTATAGGTTTCGTATTAGCACAATTAAATGTTCTGGGATTCCCATTCTTCTCAGAGTCAGCCACAGTTTGTTATGATCCACACAGTCAAATGCCTTTGCATAATCAATGAAACACAGATAGACATTCTTCTGGTATTCTCTGCTTTCAGCCAGAGAATACTATGTAAATAAATAGTATAAAAATTTTTTTATAAAAAGTTCTTAGAAGCTGACTGTGTGTTAGGCAGCTCACTAGATCCTGGATTCATGGTGTAGACATAGCGAGGCCATTGGTAGTCCATAGGATTTAGCATCTACCCAGGATTCTGAGGCTCCATCTAACATATTTTGGACATGTTGTAAGGAGGTACCTGTCCTTGGAGAGGGACATCATGCTTGGGAGGGTGGAGGGACAGCGCAGGAGGGGAAGGCCCTCTATGAAGTGGATTGATTTAGTGACTGGGGCAGTTGAGATGGGTGTATCAGAGACAGTGCGATTGACACAGAACAGAGCAGAGTTTAGGGCTGTTGTACATAGGGTTGCTATGAGGCACAAGCGACTCGACAGCACATGACAACAACAACAACATGGTGTGGTCCACAGGGAATTGTGCTGCTAATTCAAGGAGATTGACTGTCTGGTGATTCAAATTCCAAGGAAGAAAGAGGAACAATCTCCCCTTGTGCAATTTACAGCCTTCAAAAACCTGCCAGAGGGGCCAGCAATGAGTGCATTCTGGCTCCATGCCCATGAGTTGGTTTTCAGTTTGAAAGTGGAGGAAGTCTGTTTATTAAGCAAAGGTAGATGTTATGGAGAGGAAGGGAAGGAGGCAAAAGAAGGGCAAAAATGAAGAGAGAGAAAAAGGGAAAGAAACCAAGGGGGGGTTGGGAATGGCTGTTTGCAAGAGTTTCCTCTGAGAGTGATTTGAGCTGGCCATTTGCTGTCAGAGGTTTGGCTCAAGCTGACAGTTTGCTTGTCTGCTGTCATTTTCCTTCATCACCTCCACAGCTCACTAGTGTTTCGATGGTCACTCAGGCAGGACCAACCGAAGACAAGTGAGTGGCCAGGGTTGCAATGTAAGAAGATGCACAAGGGCAAGAGTTAAGAGCATGGGACCCTTTCAGCCCTGCCACCAGGAACCCAAAAATACTGCACATTGTGTCCAAGCTTCCAAAGCTTCAAAGTGTGGTGGACCTGGAGTATTTCTTTGATTCCCTAAGAATCGATGGGCTAAACAAGGCAGCTAGAGAGAAAAATGACACTTGGTCCAGGACCTGGCCATGCAGAACAGCTGGCACACCAGTGAGGGAAGGCGTGTGGAGACAGCTGGGTGCAAAGTCACAGGCAGGGAAAATTCCTTAGGATTTTCAACTGTCTTCTTACCTCCAACAATGAATAGGGAGAACCCAGACTGTGGTATAAATAGCTCACACGTTCCCTCAACCTGTCTGCCTGACGCTTGTGGAAGGTTTGGGAGAAGAGTCACATTTGGAAATGGAATTTATTCTGAGCCAGTGATGATGACCGGAGGCTCAACTCTGGGGACAGATGGCAGCTTTCCAGAATAAAAACCCTCTTATTCCTAAGTTTTTATAAAATTCCTTCCCACCACCACCCCTCCAAATGAAACTGTTCCCTGATACTTTTGCCTGAAAAGCCAGATGCAATCTGAAACACTGGCTTTGTAAAGGGAGCGTGCAAGGGGAGAACTTTTGAGGAGTCACCAGAATGAGAAGAGGCAGCCCCATGAGGCTGGCCCAGTGCAAGACTCAGTCCCTGTCCTGCCACCTACTGGTGGTGTGACCCCAGCACTGGGTTAATGAAACCATTTAACCTGACCAGGTTTCCTCATCTCTAAGGTGGGGCCCAAGCTGCCAACAGCCTGAAAGGGTTTACAGAGATAAAATCAGGAAACATCTCTGAAGTTGTGTTGTAAACTGGAGTACCATACACATGTAAGGTGGTGATATTAAGGAGCAGAATAAAGCCTCCCATGACAGAGAAAGCTGTCAGTGAGAACTCGAAACACTCCCCCTCACAGCAAAGCCACAGGGGTGAAAGCGAATGAACAGCTGCTCAGCACAAAACAGTGTCATCAGAATAAAGTGCATAAATAGAACACTCCCGGAGTCGTGCACCACCTGTTCCCACGGATCCCACCAGTCAGTCTTCTCCTGTCCCATCTACTCAGCCTCAGGAGGTAGAGACGGCAGGGGAGATGACCCATTTTACAGAGGGGTAAGCTGAGGCCTTAGAAACAAAAGCCTTTTCCTTCTGATCATACTGTGACCAAAGGCTAGAAAAGCCCACATGGATCTGGACCAGCACTCAGCTCTCCCTACCACACGACCCCCCTAATATCAGCTGATCAGCACAGACCAGACCCCATCACGGCCCTGAGTTGTGAAAGTTGGTCAGGCTTCAGCCAGCCAGCTGTGAGATGTTCTGAGAGGACAGACACACCTCAGCTGCAGCTTGCTAGCTCCAAGGGCCTTGGCTGCCACTAAGGAGACTGGTTGCTAATGCCTGCTTATTTGTCCTGGCCGAGAGCCTTTCAGGCAGAGTAAGCTTGTTGTGGTTGTTATGTGCTGTTGAGTCAACTACAACTCATAGCAACCTTCTGAACGACAGCTTGGGTTACCCTTAAACACTGGCTGTTTGGAACCAATGAACACAGAAGGAAAAACAGAGCTCCAAATCTCCTTCACTTTTAGAAAACCCTGGAGCTGATATAAATGAGTGTTGTAAATGGATTTGGTGTCCCTGCATCCTTCCCTCAGCCCCCACAAACCCCTGGGTTTAAAGGGCCTGGGTTAAGAAGGTCATAAATCACAGCCCACACAGCAGGCTACTGGGCCTGTACAGACCCCTGCATTCCCCAGGGAGGGAAAACAGCAGAGCCCAACCCGAACCTCCCATTTCACCCTCAGCTGTGTGTCTCTCCACTCTGCTGTCCCGCCCAGAGGCCCTCTGTCACAAATCAGAAATCTGGATACAACAGATCAGAGCAATGCCATGAGAGGGAGAAAAGATTGAGACTGTCCAAGATTTCCTTTTACTTGGCTCTACAATCAATACCAGCAGTCAAAAAAATCAAAGAACAAGTACATGAGAAAAACATGATGTATATGAATGACTATGTGCAAGCCAATTAAAATTTAAAAAAAAAGAAATAAAAAGATAGTTATGTTTCATGGGGGAAATCTGTTATCAAGGACGTCTTTGAAATGCTAAAGAGCAAGGATTTCAGTTTAAAAGACTGCAGTGTGCCTGATCCAAGCCACGGTATTTTCACTTGCTTCCTATGTGCTTAAAAGTCTGACAATGAATAAGAAAGGTCAAATAATAATGGACGTCTTTGAATTGTGGTGTTGGGTACCAAATATCCCATGGACTATGAAAGGAACAAACAAATCCATTTTGGGGAAAGAGCAATTTAGGTGCTCCTCAGAGGCAAGGATGGCGACACAGTCTCACCTATATCATCAGAAGGGACCAGTCGTTGGTAACTGACATCAAACTGGGAAACGCAGAGGGTCAGTAAAAGAGAAGAAGCCCCCAATGAGATGAATTAGCACCATGACTGGAACAATGGGCTGGAACATACCAGAGAAGATGAACGTGGTGCAGGATAGGACAAGGTTCAGAGCTATTGTTCATACGGTCTTTATGCATCATGGGAGACTCTATGTCACTTAACAACAACAACTTGATAGTCATTCCAGACAACTTGGCAAGGCCCAGACTCACCTGCCCACCCCCATTCATGGAGCTCTCTCTCTTCTCAGAACTACACCAGTGTGCTAAGTGTTGTACAACATTGTATTACCCAGTGTTATAGGTGCTTTGAAAGATGAAGCTGCATCTTACTTGTCCTTGTATTAGTTGTTGTTGTTTGTGCCGTTGAGTTGCTTGTGACTCATAGCAACCCTATCTACAACAGCTCTAAACCCTGCTCTATCCCTTGCCAATCTTATTGTCTCTGACACACGTATCCCCATTACCCCAATGCCTGAATCAGTCCATCTCATCGAGGATCTTCCTCTCCTGAGCTGTTCCTCCACCCTCCCAAGCATGATGTCCTTCTCCAAGGACTGGACCCTCCTTGCAACATGTCCAAAGTATGTCAGACAAAGTTTCAGAATCTTTGCCTCCAAGAAGCAGCCTGGCTTCATCCTCTCCAGGATAAACTTGTTTGTTCTCCTAGCATCACAGCTCAAAGGCCTTGCATTAGAGACCACATTTTATGAAGAACTAGGCATGTAGAGAATGCACAACACTATCTGTTATTAAATAAAGAATGAATAAACAAATGAATTCTATTTTGGTTGTGGTTGATCTTTAATAATTCTGTAAAAGAAATCTGCCCCAGAGCCCACAGAAATATGTTCTCACTGTATCTTTTAAGGAACCATGGGTGTGAAAGGACATTTTGAGGTACAGATAGGTTTTGTCTTTAAAGATGAGGAAACAGAGGTTCTGGGAAGGTAAGCACTGTCCTGAGAGATTCACAGCACAGATGAGGTGTAGATCCTATCTTCCAGCTGGTGGAACAGGGAAGCGAGCTGCTAACTCAACGGTGGAACCTCTCTAGCTCATCAAATCCATTAGTGGCTCCTTGGGGGAAAGATAGACAGTCTCCTCCTGTGCCGTTTACAGCCTCCCAAATCCTGGTGGAGAGTCAACTGTAAGTCACCTCCAATTCGACTGCAATGAGTTGAGAACATCACATGACTTTCTATTCATAACCTGTTTCCCTGCATTACTCAGACTGAACCATCTCTCTGTCTCTCTCTCTCTCTGTGTTTGTGTGTGTGTGTGTGTGTGTGTGTGTGTGTGTGTGTACATGTACAGACCAAGATAGATTAGGAGGAAAGGTATGGTTCTTCACGTTCAAAAATTAGCTATTGAAAATGCCATGGATTACAGCACAATATAGAACTGGAAGGGGAGTGCCTGATGTTGAAAGGCACTCAAAATACAGAGTGGTTGCAACCATGCACTTGAGTCTACCTACCAGTGATTGTGAAGACAGTGCAAGACCGGCCCCATTTTGCTGTGTTACACGTGGGATCATCATGAGGGGGAACAGACTTTGATGGCAAGGAACAAATACTGACCAGGCTTCTCCCACATTCTATCAGGGGCTGGCAAACAATGAAACTGGCAAGCAGCCAGGTGCATTTGCTTCCATGTTGCATGTGGCTGTTTTCCCACAAGAGCGAACCTGGGTAGAGGTGACAGAGGATACATGGCCTTCAAAGCCCAGAATATCTGCTATATGGCTTGCAAGTGTGCCTCTCCATGTTTATTGTTGTTATTATGTGCTGTGGAGTCTGAACCTACCCATAATTGACCCTCTAGTGTGTTTTCAGAGGCTGTAAATTACATAGGAGGAGACTGTCTATTGTTCTCTCATGGAGCCACTAGTAGATTCAAACTGTCTGCCTTTAGATTAGGGAGCTCTGGTGGCCTGGTGGTGAGAAGCTGCACTGCAATCCCAAAGCACAAAGTTCAAATCCACTAGCTGCTCTGCAGGAGGCCATCAGGGCTCATTTATCATATTTAATTCTGCTAATTACTCTGTGAACTAGATGTCATTATCTCTGCACACAGGTGCAGAACCCAAAGAGCAGGGGCCTTCAGCATGGCACTCAATGGCACAGGGACTCAGTGGCAGAGCCTATCTGGCTTTAAGTCTTGTTCCCCCCCCCCAATATATCTTCCTGCTCACCTATGGACACGTGTATTGATTAATGAGCAGGATATAGTGAGACGGGTCCTCTCCCTGAAGTGGGTGAGCAAGTGTGGGACCACGTTGTTGAGGAAGGACTAGTTTCAGTCTCCTCACTCTCAATTTTTCTCTCAGGTCCCAGTTCACTAGGAGGTGTTCTAACAGCCTGCCAGGCTGGAGCTTGCTTGTTCAGTCTTTGTTTGTTGTGAAGGCTATAAATCGCACAGGAGGAGATGGCTCATCTTTTCCTAAAGAATTGCTGGTGGATTCCAATCAGCAGAGAGGTGTGAGGTGTGGCCTTTGGGTTTGCAGCACAACTGCCCCTGGATTAGAACACCTGAGCTCACAGCAGGAGCCAGCAGCTTGTAAATAAACCTGAAACTCAAAAGAGCCAGAACCACAGATAGCAGGCTCTGGCCAGGCCAGCCAGGGTTACCATGACAACAGAGCCATTTCCATTACAAACCTCACAAAGGGTTTCCAGAAAGTGATTAATAGTTGACCTCTGGGGACTGAGATGGAGTCCTGCTGCTTACAAGGGTTAAATGCTCTATTGCAAATGTAAAGGTTGATGGTTCAAAGCCCAGCCATCCAGTGGGAGATGGATGTGCCTTCTGCTTCCATAATGATGATGGCCTTGGACACTGTACTGGCGACAGACAGTTCTTCTCTGTCCTGCTGTCCTTGTTATTCTATACTGTCTAGTTAGAACTGACCCATAGCCGACCATTCAGTGGGTTTTCAGAGGCAGTAAATCCCACGGGAGGAGAGCCCAACTTCCTCCCACAGAGAAGCTGGTGAATTCGAACCAAATATCGTAGGGATGGCAGCACAGTTCCTAACCTGTTGTTGCTGTTGTTGTTGTTGTTGTTGTTGTTGTTGGGTGCCATTAAGTCAGAACCAACTCATAGCTAACCCACCAGATGGTTTTCAGAGGCAGTAATTCTCTGGAGGAGAATGTCCATCCTTCTCCCATGAAGCAGCTGGTAGATTCAAACTCCACACGTTTGGGATAGAAGTGCAGCTTCTTAACGACTAGGCCACCAGGGCTTTCTGACCCAAAGGGTTAAAAATTTAAAACCTCATTGTCATCCAGTAGGAATTTTTTCCTAGCTAATCTTCCAGAAGGCTTTCAGAGGCTGTAAATCTCTCAAAGGAGTCCACTGATGGGTTTGAACTGTCAGAGAGATGCCTCCTGTGAATTAGCAGAATTCCTGGGGGACTACTCTGACAGAGCTCCAGGTCCTAGGCCCTAGGAAGTTACTGAATCAGAGTGTGAATCTAAGGCAATGGCTTTGGTTTCAGTTGTCGGCTGGAATTCCTTGGTGGAATATTCCTTTTAGTCTGGTGTAAAGCATGACCTTCTATTTCTCCCTAGAGGGAAGGTTGCAGTGAATTTTCTAGTTCAGAACACAGATGCTAACGCAAGCCACTGTGTGCCCTCAAATCCTAAAGTCAGACTAGGAAGCACCTTGAGAAAAACATGCTTCTACCCAGAACCCAAGAAACCCAAAGTCACACACACAAAGGAAAACCAGAGAAGGCTGGGGAAGAAACATCAGACTGCAGGCGGGTTAATTCTGGC
The DNA here is from genome assembly GCF_000299155.1 of Elephantulus edwardii. Classification (NCBI taxonomy): domain Eukaryota; kingdom Metazoa; phylum Chordata; class Mammalia; order Macroscelidea; family Macroscelididae; genus Elephantulus; species Elephantulus edwardii. The sequence continues at coordinate 3,891,653 of NW_006399843.1, forward strand.
TGGATAAAAGGCACCCACTTCACAGACAAGAAAAAAGAAGGCAGACGCAAAAAAGCAGGTAGTAAAAGGCAGGGAATCCTACCTCCTTTGAATGCAGAGCAAAGCCAGCTCTCCAGACTCAAGAAGAGGAGTAGAGAAGGGTGGGCAGCAGGCCAAGACAGCGACCCATGTGGTAGATTTCAAGGGCCAGTGACTGCAGGAGGCTCACATGTCGCCTCACCCCCTCGCCCACCACCAATCGGTGGAAACTGACTGCCTGCCAAGTCGGGTGGCCTGGGCTTTACACTCCAACCTTGGAGTGTCTGCTTTCGGGCCATTTTTGGCTCATTCATGAGTCCTTCTCTCTGCTGACATCTGGCCGGCTCCAGCCACCTTGTCGTTGTTTTGGTTTGGCTGCTCCCACGGGAGTCCGGCTGGGGGCAGTCTGGCGCTCTCTGCGTGGGTAAGAGAATTTCAGCACGCAGGAGGCTGGTATTCGCTTCACGGTTCTGCTGAGATAGGGTAACTCTGGGGCTTGTTTGTGTGAGAGGGGAGGGTGGCTTTCTCCTCTGTGGACCATCACACCATGTGAAGAGAACCTCAAGGAGAGGCACTTACCCTCCCTCACCCCCTCTCCAGGGTCTAGCTTGTCTGAACTATGCTCCCCCGTCCCACATCTCATCATCTTATTCCATCTTCCATGGGGTGAGGTACACAAACGCTGTGCATTTTTCCAAATTTACTTCTCAGGCCCTGGGCTCTCTGTCCTGCTTTGAGAAGGGGGTTTTTGAAACACAGAAAACAAGCATTCGTTCTCTTTATAATCACGTCCTTGATGCTTGAATGCTACCTCTGCTAAGGAGGAAAGGGTTAGAGGGGAGAAATGCCTGAGAGAAACACATCAGCCAAGTTCCCAGATACTATCCTGCTTTATCATTGCTATAGAAAGCTCTGGTGGTCTAGTGATAGGGAACTGCACTGCCAACCCAAAGGCACCCAGTTCGAATCCACCAGCTACTCCACATGAGAAAGATGAAGAAACTCCTCTTGTGTGGTTTGCTGTCTCTGAAAACTCGCTGGAGGGTCAGCAATGGATCAGTTCTGATTCGATGGTACACAACAACAACATGTCATGCTATAGGGACCTCTGATGCGCCTAGTGGTAAAGAGTTGGTTGGCCAATACAAAAGTACATGGTTTGAACCCACCACCCACCAGTTGCTTCAGGAGATAAAGATGGATGAGCAATCTCTTTCCGTGCAATTTACAGTCTCTGAAAACCAGACTGGAGGGTCAGCCCTAAGTCCCTGCTGACTTCACTGCACATAACAACACTATCACCACATTATGCTTCAGTAGTGTCATCCATGCAGATGACACAACCCTGCTTGCTGAAACTGAGAAGGACCTCATGCACTTGCTGCAGAGGGTCAAGGACTGTAGCCTTGGGTATGGACTGAGGCTCAATGTCAAGAAGAAAAAGATTCTCACCACTGGACCAATTGGTAGCATCTGGATGGATGGTGAAGAGATTGAGCTTGTTCACAGCTTCAGTTTGCTCGGCTCCACGGTCAACACTCTTGGCACCAGCAGCCAGGAAATCAAAATATGTATTGCTATGGGAAAGTATGCTGTTAGGGACCTCTCTAAAGTACTCAAGAGCAACAGTGTCTCTCTGGAGACTAAGGTGCGCCTGAAACAGGCCATGGTCTTTGCAATCACTTGTTATGTATCAGAGAGTTGGACAATGACTAGGGAGGACAGAAGTAGAATTGACGCCTTTGAGCTGTGGTGCTGGAGAAGAGTATTGAATGTACCATGGACTGCCAAGAAAACAAACAGATTCAGCCTAGAGAGGGTTAAACCAGGCTACTCCTTGGAGGCAAGGATTCTGGGGCTTCGTCTGACATACTTTGGACATGTTGTAAGGAGAGACAGGTCCTTGGAGAGGGACATCATGCTTGGGAGGGTGGAGGGACAGCACAGGAGGGGAAGGCCCTCTATGAGGTGAATTGATTCAGTGACTGGGGCAATTGGGATGGGAGTGTCAGAGGCAATGTGATTGGCACAGGATAGAGTGGAGTTTAAGGCTGTTGTACATAGGGTCGCTATGAGTCACAAGCGACTCGACGGCACATAACAACAACCATAACAGTGTCGTCCATAGGGGGTCGTGCTTCTAACCCAGAGGTGACACAGTGGCGCCTCTCCTGTGGCTGGACCCTACCAGTCACTTGTACGGAGAGAAACGGGCAATCATCTTCCTTGTCATTTACATACAGCCCCTGACAATCCACAGGAGGGTCAGCTATGAGTTGGATCCAACCCAATAGCAGTGAGAAGAGAGAGAGAGAATGGGAGGTCATCATATCATACTGGCAAAAGTAGAGGGTTAGTGTTTTCTAACAAGAAAAACTGACACAGTAACTGCAACAATGGACTTGGGCACGGTGGAAATGGTGACGATGGCTCAAGACTAAACAGTGTCCATCTGTTGTTCATAGAGCCATTTTGAGTCATACTCTACTCTAAGGCAGCAAACAACAGCATAATATTCCAACCTCTACCAGTCTGCCTTTAGATAGAAAAAGATACTCCAAATTATTGAGGGGCAGTGATGTCAGTTTGAGGACTAAGGTATGGTCTGATACATACCATGGTCTTTACTTGCTATGCATCTAAGAGCTGGGATGAATAAAAATGACAGAAGAAGAATTGAGCTGTGGTGTTAGAGAAGAATACTGAACATCCCATGGACTTCCAAAAGAACAAACAAGTATGCCTTGGGGAAGGTACAGTCAGAGTACTCCTTGAAGAAAAAGATGATGAATCTTCACCTCACATACTTCAGGCATGTTGCTAGAAGAGGCTACTCCTTGGAGAGAGACATGATGCTTGGAAAGTCAGAGGGTTGGCAAAGGAAAGGAAGACCTTCAACCAGGTGAATTAACACCGTGACTGCTGCAATGGGCTCTAGTGTGTTAGGAAATGTGAGGATGGCACAGGATAGGATGGGGTTTAGAGCTCTTATTCACAGGGCTATTATGGGTCGTACTCAACTGGATGGCACATAAATAACAACAACAACAGCCTGTCAGTTTGTCTTATTGTGGTAGCTTGCAAGTTGCTATGTTACTGGAATCTATGCTACAAATAGGATTATCAGTTTTAAAACTAAGGTGCATCTGATCCAAGCCATACTTTCTATCTAACTGAAAGCTGTAGGTGAATAAGGAAGACTGAAGAAAATCAATGCCTTTTGATTTTTGGTGTTGAATTATGGTGTTGGAGAAGAGTATTGAATATTCCACCAACTGCAAAAAGAGCAAACGAATATTTCTTAGAAGAAGTGCAGTTGAGGTACTCCTTAGAGGTAAGAATAGTGAAACTCCATTTCACATGTTTTGGACACATTGTAAGGGGGGCCAGTCCTTGGAAAAAGACATTATCAGTGTCAATGACAAAGAGTGTCTCCACTGAAGAGAAGAAGATTCTCAACAAGATGGATTGACAAGGTGACTGTAACAAGGGGCTGGAGAAATGGCAGGTAAAGTGAGCAGCGTTCTGATCTGTTGTCCTGACAGGGTCGCTATGAGCTGCAGTCCACTCAACAGCATCTAACAACAGCATACACAAGCTGCCAGTGTTTCAAACAGCAGCATGGTCCCCTGAGGCAGACAAGTTTCAGGACACTTCAAGACAAAAGCAGACTTAGAAGCAAGGCCTATTTACTTTTCAAAAAGGGTGATTATTGTTTTGTATCATCTAGTCAACTACGACTCATAGTGACCAGTACACGCAGTCCAGCAGATCTGAACCTTTTCCCATCCTGTACCATCCTCATGATCTTTACCATGTTCAAGTCTATTGTTACGGTCACTGTGTCAATCATCTTGTTGAAGGTCTTCCTATCTTTCGCTGACTCTCTTTATACCTTTCTTAATATGGTATCTTCATCCAAGGACTGGTCCCTCCTGGTAACATACTCCAAGTATGTAAAAGGAAGTTTCTCCATCCTTTCCTCTATTAGGGAGCACAACAGGATAACGTCTGACACAGTGCTGCAGGTGGGCCCCCTCTGCTAGGCAGGCAGCTGAGATGCACAGTAGCCCCCACACACCAAAGATGGTGAAGAGAGTGCAGGAAGCCACAACATTTTGTCCTGCTGTACATAAAATGGCCTTGAGTCAGAGGTGACTGGAAGGCAATTTAACAGCAATAATATTCCAAACGTCCACAGGAATCTCTTTGGTCCAGAAAACGCAGGTTCATGATGAGTTTAAATTCATCAAACTCCCATCCCCTGGCCACCTTCTTCCCTTTGGAAATGTAAACCCAAGATTACATCATCTTCCCAACCAGCTTACACTCCACCTGGTTGTACCTGATTTCCTCTGAGTTAGGGCAATGTTAAAGGAGTCCTGGAAGTCTGGTTTAACATTCAACTCTTTACCAAGAGGTGGTGTTTTGAATCCACCAAGCTGCTCTGTAGATAAAATCTGCTTCCATAAAGATTATGGGGGGGGAAAAAAAGATTATGGCTAAGGAAAACTCTGTCAGACAATTCTACTCTCACATGGGGTTGGAATGAGTCAGAACTGACTTGACTGAACCTGACAACAGCAATTATATAGTAACCTAGTTTCTTACACTACTATACACTTCTTATAACACAGGAACTCTGAAGTAGACTTCAGCTCTTTTATAGGATTTAGAGAGGCTCTGCTGGTCTGATTGGCACCATCATGATAGATGATGAAGAGACTGAGATTGTTAACAGTTTCAGTTTACTTGGCTCCACAATCAGCACTATTGGTACTAGCAGCCAGGAAATCAAAAGACCAATTGCATTGGGGAAAATCTGCTGTCAGCAACCTTTCCAGAGTACTGAAGAGTAATGATGTCAATCTGGAGACTAAGGTGTGCCTGATCCAGGCCATAGTCTGTAATTACTTACAGTAAGCTGGACAATGACTAGGGATGCTAGAAAGAGAATTGATGCCTGTAAACTATGGTGCTGGAGAAGAATATTGAATATGCCATGGATTGCCAGGAGAACAAATTGTTTGTCTACAGAGGGTGAAACCAAGCTGCTCCTTGGAGGCAAGAATTCTGAAGCTCTGTCTGACATACTTTCAGCATGGTGCAAAGAAGGACCAGTCCTTAGAGAGTGCGTCATTATTGGGAGGCTAAAGGGACAGCATAAAAGAGGAAGAATCTAAATGAGCTGGATTGATTCAGTGACTGGGGTAATGAGGGTAGGTGTGTAAGAGACAATAAGGTTGGCTCAGGATAGAGCACGGTTCAGAGCTGTTGTACAAAGGGTTGCTATGAGTCTCAGGTGACTTGAAGGCACATAACAATAAAACAAATATAACTGGTGGCTAACTCAAATGATAGCACCTCAACAAGAGAAAGATGGACAGTCTCCTCCCGCAAAGATTTATAGCCTCAGAAAGCCAATGGAAGGCCCCTCATCATGAGTCAGAACTGACCCAGTAGCAGCGGATGTGATAGAGGTAATAAAGACAAAAACACTCTTCATTCCCCCTCGGTTTCTGGGTGTCGGCTTTTACTGAATGTCTGGGAGGGATAGAGACAGGTTTCCAAACCATCCAGGACTGGTCTTTTTTAAAAATTGTTATTATTGCTGTTGTGTGCCCATTAAGTCTCTTGCCACTCATAGCAACCCTATGTATAAGAGCCCTAAACCCTGCTCTATCCTGTGCCAGACTGTCTCTGACACACCTACTTCAATTACTCCAATCACTGAATCGATCCATCTCATCGAAGGTCTTCCTCTCCTGCGCCGTCCCTCTACTCTCCCAAACATGATGTTACTCTCCAAGGACCAGTCCCTCCTTGCAACATGCCAAAAGTATGTCAGATGAAGCTTCAGAATCCTTGACTCCAAGGAGCTGCCTGGTTTCACCCTCTCTGGGACAAACCTGTTTGTTGTCCTAGCAGTCTTCTCCAGCATCACAGCTCAAAGGCATCAATTCTCCTTATATCATCCCTAGTCACTGTCCAGAATTCATTGTTTCTAAAATTATAGATGTTGTTGTTATGTGCCATTGAGTCACTTGCGACTCACAGCGACACTATGTACAACAGCCCTAAACCCTGCTCTATCCCTTGCCAATCGGATTGTGTCCATTACCCCAGTGACGGAATCAAGAAGCAGCCTGGCTCCACCCTTTCCAGGACAAACTTGTTTGTTCTCTAGCAGATATTAAAAAAAATTATAGATATAGATAGTGAACACCGGTGGCTTGGTGGTAAGGGGTTGCACTGCCAACTCAGGCACACAGTCTGAATCTACCAGTTGCTCTGCTGGTGAAAGATGGGTAATCTCCTCCAGTATGATTTACTGCCCTTGAAAACCTTCCGGAAATTTATTTCTTTAAAGTATATACAAATATGTATTTCATTCTCCCCTCTGTTGGCCTCTCTCCACCTACCTTTTAAAGTAGCTCCAGCTTCCTTGGTGGCCTCGGGCTGCTCTCTCTGGCTCTCTTCACTCCTCCTCCCCTGCTCCTTTCCCAGCTCTCCTCCCTATGCCTTCCACTCCCACATCCTTCCACTCCCCCCTAAATTGCCCCACTCCCCACTGCCCTACTGCACCCCCTACCCCTGCTGGATTGTCCTGAAGTTCCAAATCCTTCTCACTCTCAGGAGAAAAGTGGCCCCATCCGTGTACCACAGGACCTGCCCCTCTTGTACCTCATTCTCTGCACAGAAGGCACAAGAAACCCTTTGGTGCTGGGGCCTTACTTATCAGAAAGAAAACGAAGCTGTGAATAAATTATCTCTTCCCTTTACAAAAACAAACAAACACAAAAACTTTGGCTATCAGACCTGAGAGAGACAGGGAGAGAGAGAAGGGAGGGGGAGAGAAAAAGAAAGAGGGAAGGAGGGAGGGATAGGAAGGAGAGAGAAAGAATGAGAGAGAGAATGCAGTCCCCATTAAACATTGTCAGGAAAGAATTGCCTACTTGTGCTGGAGGCAGTGAGACTGGCTCAAGACAGGGTAGGGTTCACAGGGTCAAGGGCATATAACAACAACAAACAGCTCTCACTTTGTTGTCTGTGTGTGGGTAACCCTCTTGGAGAATAAGCTGCAGGGTGGATTACTCTCAGTCTGGTTTCCCTGCCTTTTAGGGTATGCCTGAGCAGCCTCCTCCATCACTCTGTATGCCTGTGTTGTTGTTGTTGTGTACCATTGAGTCAGAACACGCTCATAGCCGGTTTTTTTTTTTCTGAAGCCAGGCCTTCCTGTTCAAGTCTCTGGAAGGACTCCAACTACCAGCCTTTCTCTGCTGAACTGTCAGCACCAGCCAGGGACTGTTCTCTGTGTCAAACTCTACCTGCTCTGCCTTCTCCTCTCTCCCCAGGGCCCTGTTCTCAGCTGGGAAGCTGATAAACTACACTAAAGTGATAATGGATGGTAATAAGTTAATGTGTTACCCCTCCATGGTAACATTTGCATTTTGACAGGGTCTTTCAGAAGAAAAATAGTTCTTTCTAACAAAGTGACTGGAATTGGGAGAATTTCAGCACTTATAGCTAGAGGGCTTAAAGAAATTTATTTGTGACAAGAGGGGTTTTGATAGCTGAAATCACACCACTGTTCCCTCTTCTCATCCGTAGAGGAACAAGAGGATGCTTCTCATGGGTCTGCATGTTTCTCCCTTCACACTTCACAGAGGAGACGAAATTCGTGCATTAGAAAGGGGGTGTAAAACAGGAAGCTCTGTAGCAGAAAGCTGGTATTTCTGGACCATGAAGTTGCCTGCCCCTGCACCTAGAAGGCTGGCAAAGGTGCTGGAGGAAAGTCAGGTTCCAGAAGGTAACACGCAGCTTATTAGACAGGCAGGGCCATGAGTTGTCTCCATGAGCCAGATTGGTAGAGACTGGGGCTTGTGGTAAAATATAGAGACAACCTGGTTGCCTGAGACCTCATTGAAGGCTCATCTCCCGGGTGCAACACTGAAGTATTAAGGATTCATTGCTCAAAATTACTTTCCTAGCCATTGTGTTTGACTTTGCCTTGTGGATGTGCAGAAATATGCAAATAGGTTGTGTTAGCCTTACCTCAAGGGATAGTCTCACTACTAAATTAAGTGAATTCAGCAGCTCAATTGGAAATTCTCATCACTAGTAAAGAAGAAATAGGTATGCAACATATTCTTCAGGCCCAGAGACTCTTGGGCCAGCCAGACCAGGGCCGACAGCACAGCAGCCACAGCAGCCAGCAGCAGAGAACCAGAGATCAGACCAGAGACGGAGGTGACTACACCACTGAACCAGAGCTGAGAGATTTTTGCTCAGGTTTGTTGGGCAAATGGTGGAGAGAGCCATAATTAACAGGACAAAGCTTTGTAACAGTGCCCTAAAGCCATGGTGAGGTTGAAGTCTGAGGTGCCTGAAAGTACATTTTAGCAGCTGTCCTAATTAAGTGATTGTATTCTGCTACTAACCTGAATTAGCCTTCTCATTTCTCACTTCCCTAATATGGCTCTAGGTGGTCTGTGAGCTATTGCAATGGGTTTTGGACGCAAACAGTAAGACTGGTGTTGAGATAAGTAGAAAGAGTTGTGTGAGAGGAGGGGATGTGCCTGACCTTATAGAAATTGGTTTTGTGTTGTTGATGTTGTTGATGGGGACAGTTCCCCATTGTGGAATTGGTAAAAGATATGGCCTCCTCATGTAGCCCTTATTCTTTATACAAACACCTTCCTAATGCTCACAGTATTCTCTGGGGGTTTGGTTTTGTTTTTTCCTTCCTTTTTTACTAATTCTTTTAATTACTAATATAAACTGTGTTTCCTGCATGTACACGGTCACAGTATTCTCTGGCGCTTGCAGATAGAGCCTGGCCTCAAGGCATGGACACCAGCACCAGCTGTTTTCACCTCTCAAAGGAATCTACTGGACCCTTCATGGATGCTGCATTTCAGAAATGTCCTCTGAAATGCTCCGAAATGTCTCTCAGTCTCCTTGTAGGATGCACCATTGCCTTCCTCAGTGTCATCCTGCAGTTATAGGAGAGTTCTCTTCCTACATCTCTTCCTTGCCTCTGCCACTCACTACCTAGAGAACCCAAGCTCCTGAAGCCCAGGCTGGACACTGCCTAACCTCAGGCCTCCCAATCCAAGCACTCCCCTTTCTAGGGGCCTCCAAATGAACAACCACCCAAGGCAGAATAGATCCCACTGCCAAGCCCTCAGCTGGCATGCATGAAGCACAGGCATGGTTGCATTTTGAAATTAATTCTACATCTACAAAGTCATCCTGAGAGCTTCCAGCTGGCCATGTTGGCAGAGAGTGTAGGGAGCTGGCCTTGCAGAGTAGTAGGATGCTGCTACAGGAGCGTCTTGTGCCCTGGTGGCTCTTGAGTCCTTGGCCCACAGGCAGGATGCCAAAGCACCTTACAGTTCCAAAGCTTCCTGCAGAACCTTGGCTATCTGGCTTACAGAATCCCTGGCAGTAGGCCTTGGAAACACAGGACTAGCAGAACAAATTACCTCTTTTCTAGTGAGAGTGCCATGAATAAGGATGACAGAAGAAGAATTGATGGCTTTGAATTGTGGCACTGGAGAAAAGTACTAAGTATCCCATGAACTGTCAAAAGAGCAAAGAGATATGTCTTGGGAAGAGTGCAGCCAGAGTGCTCCTTAGAGGCAAAGATTATGAAAGTCCATCTCGCATACTTTGTACATGTTGCTAGGAAAGGCTATTTTTTGGAAAGAGACATCAGGTTTTTAAACATGAAGGGTCAGGGAAGGAGAAGAAGACTCCTCAACAAGACAAACTGACACAGTGACTGAAACAATGGGCTCAAGTGTGTCAGAGATGATGAGGATAGACAGAACAGGACAGGATTCAGGTCTGTTGTTCATAAAATCACTGTGAGTCATACTTGACTTGACAACATCTAACAACAACAGTGAACTCTTCTGGCCTTCCAGTCTGAGGCTAAGCCTTGTGACAAGGAACTCAATCCCTACTGAAGCCAATCATAGCCTGCCATTTGGTCAATTCTGACTCATGTGTGTCAGAGTGGAACTATGCTTCATAGGCTTTTCAATGGCTAAGTCTTCTAAAGTAGATCACCAGGTCTTTCTTCTGAGGCACCCCTGAACAGACTCACACTTTCAACCTTTTGTTGCAAAGCTAAGCACATTAACATTTCCTCCATTTGGAGACTCTGAATGCCACTGAGGAGACCTAAAGTTCACATCTTATATAACAAAAAACAAAAATTAGGACACAAAGCACAAGATTCCAGCTCTTTCCTTCTGTTGACCTCTCATGAAAATCATCTTTCTTTTCTATGTGTCCACTATAAGGTCAAGCAAGAGAGGAGAGGTTAGCATCAGTCTAAGTCCTGGAGGTGAAATTGACACCCAGGGATGAAAGTTACAGGTAAATGGATTGTGGTTGAATTGAAAGAACTCGGAACCAGGCAGCACTATCTAAAAATAATGGGCTATCTTAGGAGCTAATGAGATCACTGTCCCCAGAGGTGTTCAAGTAAGGGCTCAAAACCAGCCACAAGAAATGGAGCAGCAAGCAATCAAGAGCTAGAGGATGGTCAGTTGAGATGACTTCTAATGATTGTTTAAAGACATAGTGAACGTAAAAGGCTTCTGATTGGGTGGAAGGATATTGATTGAGTGCAGTTAGCCCACTTAGAATCACCACACTGGGTTGGGAGGGACGGAAAGGTAAATTAACGTTTATTGAAAATCCATTATGTACTGGACACATTACCTTTAATCTTCACTACAAGTGCATGAGGTAGAGTTTATTATTCCTGTTCTGCAGTGAGAAAACTAAATTTCAGAGATGCTAAGAATTTTGCTCAAAGTGGCATTAATGCAAGCTGGTAGCACGGCCAGCAATTGGGTTCAGGTAGAGTGTCAGTTACACTTCACTGTGTCCTCTCTCCTGAAGAAGTTGATGTTAACTTGTCACTGTCCTACTCCCCAAGCCCACACTCCACCCTCTGCCTCTTTGGACAGCACTGTAGACACTGGCCTGCCTGACCGGCAGGAATCTGTCTGTACAGCACGTTCATCTGGCAGAAGAGCCCAGGAGCCAGAGCGGAGTCAGTTGCAGCATGAAGTAGGAACTACATTAGTTCGGGCGTGGCAACTGGGACCCATGATGGGGCTGTTTCAGAGCCTGCATGTTCTTCGTTATTGCTGCTGCAGCAGCAAGAGGCGTGATACCGGGTGTCAGGGAAGCTGCCACTTTGGCAGTTTGCAGGCAAATTGCAGTGTTGTTTACAGCAGCCATGTGTCCCTCAGGGGATCTGAGACCCAGCCACGTGGCAGCTACTCTGGTTTTGAATCACCAGTTGTGTGGAAACGTTCAGCTGTGATTGGTTCAGGGAGGAGAGACCAGGACAGGCTGGGTGGAAGGGCAGGTGAAGCATAAAAGACCACAGGTGGAATGCTTTAATTGCCGAGGTCATTGCTGATGGAAATGTAGCTGGACTTGGGCAAACATGGTGAAGACATCAAGCTACAAGCAGAAAATGGGTGGTTAGACTCTATCACTAAAGGTGTGTAGCCTTGGGAACCCTACAAAACAGATTTACTCTGTTCTCTAGAATTTACTTAATAAGTGCTTAACTGTTGTTACTACTAGGTACCACTAAGTACAACTCACAGAGATTCTATGAACAGCCGATCTGAATCCTGTCCTATTCTGTGCCATCCTCATCATCTCTGACACACTTGAGCCCAGAGCAGCACTCATTGTGTTAGTCCATCTTGTTGAGGGTTGTCCTTTATTTTGTTGACCTTTTTAATCATGATGTCCCTTTCCAAGAAATAACCTTTCCTAATAACATGCCCAAAATATGTCAGACAAACCCTCACCATTCTTGCCTCCAAGGAATATTCTGGTTGCACTTTTTCTAAAACTTATCAGTTTGTTCTTTTGGCAGTGCATAGGATATTCAATATTCTTTTCTAAAATCACAGCTCAAAGGTATCAATTCTTCATCTATCATGTTTATTAGTTGTCCGCCTTTCAGATGTATAACAAGTGATTGAAAAGACCATGGCCCGAATCAGGTTCACATTAGTCTTCAAACTTACATCATTGCTCCTCATTAAGTTAGAGAAGTCCCTGAAAGCAGGTTTGCCCAATGCAATATGTCTCCTGATCTCTTGATTGCTGGTACCAAGTGTACTAATTATGGATGCAAGGAAAATGAAATCATTGGCAATTTCAACCATTTCTCCATCTATAATGATGTCCCTTATCTGTCTGGTGGTGAGGATTTTTGTCTTCCTGATGCTGAGATGCAATCCGTATTGAAGGCTGCAGTCTTTGATCTTCTGTATCAAGTGTTTCAAGTCCTCTTCATTTATAACAATCAAGGCGGTGTCCGCTGCATAACTCAGGTTGTTGATGAGTCTTCCTTTGAACCTGATGCCACCTTTTTCTTCATAGAGTCCAGCTTCCCAAATGATGTGCTCAGTATACAGATTGAATAGGTATATAGAACAGGTATACAACCCTAACACACACCTTTCTTGGTTTTAAACCACATAGTATCTGTTCTGACAACAACTTCTTGGACTAGGTATAGGATTTATATGAGCATAATTAAGTGTCCTGGGATTCCTACTCTTCTCACTGTTGGCTATAGTTTGTTATGATCCACACAGTCAAATGTCTCTCTGTCCAGGCAATAAAATACAAAGAATAAAATTAAATTGTTGTTGTTGTTGTTATGTGCCGTCAAGTCGCTTGCGACTCATAGCGACCCTATGTACAACAGCCCTAAACTTTGCTCTGTTTTGTGCCAATAGCACCGTCTCTGAAACACTCATCCTGATTACCTTAATCACTGAATCAATCCACCTCATAGGGGGCCTTCCCCTTCTGCGCTGTCCCTCCACCGTGCCAAGCATGATGTCCTCTCCAAGGACCTGTCCCTCCTTGCAACATGTCCAAAGTATGTTTGAGGGAGCCTCAGAATCCTTGCCTGCAAGGAGCAGCCCGGTTTGACCCTCTCCAGGATGAACTTGGTTGTTCTCCTAGCAGTCCATAATACATCCAATACTCTTCTCCAGCACCAAAGCTCAAAGGCATCAATTCTCCTTCTATCCTCCTTAGTCATTGTCCAACTCTCTGATGCAAAACAAGTGATAGCAAAGACCATGGCCTGTATCAAACGCACCTTGGTTTCCAAAGAGACACCATTGCTCTTCAGTACTTTGGAGAGGTCCCTAACAGCAGACTTTCCCCATCACAATATGTCTTTTAATTTCCTGGATGCTGGTGCCAAGAGTGTTGGCCGTGGAGTCAAGCAAACTAAAGCTGTGAGCAATCTCAATCTCTTCACCATCCATCCTGATGCTGCCAGTGGCCCAGTGGTGAGAATCTTTGTCTTCTTGACATTGAGCCTCAGTCCATACTGAAGGCTGCAGTCCTTGACCCTCTGCAGCAAGTGCATGAGGTCCTCCTCAGTTTCAGCAAGCACATTTCTCCTCATAGAGCCCAGCCTCCCAGATAATCTGTTCTGCATACAGGTTGAAAACGTATGGAGACAGGAATGAAAATAAAATAATAAAAGAAAAACATGTTCTCTCTCCACTGACTTTAAGCTCATGTTGACCTTGTTGCTAATAGGTGCCACTAAGTCAACTCCCATTCATAGGAATCATTATTATCAAGAAATCTGAGCCTTCCCCTATCTTGCACCATCCTCAACGAAATCACATGGGAGGAGACTACTCATCTTTCTCTCAGGGAGCCTATGGTGGATTTGAACCATCGGAGGATGCTTGCTGCCTTTAAGTTAGCAGTACAACTCCTTAGCCACTAAATCACAATTCCAATGTGTATTTGAGAGGAACACAGTGCAGACCATAACATCCGTAAAGGCCCCCTGTTTGGGGCTTTTCCTTCTGGATGTGAGAGACTTGACTTTCACCAGAGAAATTACTGAAGTCTGTGGCTCCTCCTCCAGCACCCAGCTCCTCCTCAGCCCTTGCCCTGTTGTCTCAGCCCCCCTGGGTCATCTCCCTGTGAGCCCTGGGACCACTCCCACAGGCTCCCCAGCCCAGCCTCCCAGCTGACCACATTCCACAAAAGGTGAGTCTGAAGAAGGAATTCATTCTGGCAGATGTTCAGAAATCAGATCTCTCTGTTGTGCTCTGGCATGAAATGGTTGAAATCCAGCAATTCCCCCATTGAAGATCACAACTTGCCCACTCTCAGAGAAACGACCTGGCAGGGAAGGGGTTAGGGCTCTGAGCAAAGGTGCTGACAGCAAGTAGCAATTCATCTGCATAACAGCTGTTCCCTCTTCTCCCTTGAAGGGCCCTGAAATGAGATGTGGACCAGCATACTGGTCTAGACCAGGGATGATTTCCAAGTGAAATTCTATCCTGTGGACAGGAAATGTGTTCATTCATTTGTTAAACTTGTCTGCTGGTAACTGAGTTTCCTATATGCATTTGCACCCAGCAGGGACCAGGCAGGAGGGGTAAGCAAGCAGGTTAGAAGTGGAGAAGCGAATTCATAATCAGGATTTACCAGATCCTCTTAGAGGAAGTCAGCATTTGCGTGGCAATGAGATTATTTACAGAGCTACGAGCAACAGCAATAGCTGGTGAGAAACAGACTTAAAAAAGGAAGCGAAGGGAGGGGACAGTCGACCCCCAGAGGTCTTGTTCTTGGAGTCTGTGAACAAATGAATTTCACATCACAACAGACCTCAGGATATGAAATCTTATCTCCTTCAGGAACTATTAGCATCATCTGTGAGCTCAGAATCTTAAAGCTTGAATTGAGAGGATAATGGTTTATAGATTAAAAGGAACAGGATTTGGTTTTTGTTTTTAGCTATCTGTCTTCTTCCCCTTTCACAAAGATCAGAGGAGGGCCCCAAAATTTCCAACTCATGGCAACCTCATGTGTTACACTTTGTAGGAGTTTCAATATGTGATCTTTCAAAGCAGATCACCTGGACGTTCTTCTGAGGTAACCGCTCTGGAGAGGTGTGAATCACCATTGTCTCTGTCTCTAAGCACTTAACTATTTGTGCCACCCAGGGTGCACTAACTCATTACAATCAAGTCAGAACCAACTCATAGCTGATCTCCACTGGATCTTCAAGGCTGTAAACCACACAACCTTGAAAAGGAGATTGCCCATTGGTGTGTCAGAAAATTGGCTTTTCTAGCCATTGTGTTAGCTTCAGCTACCTTAACCAGGTGATTGTTTTCAGACTGGAAATAGATATCGAATAATATCAACAATATCAAACACTAGCAAAATCCTGCTGAAGATTATCCAGAAACAACTGGAATCGTACATTGACAGAAGTCATGGCACTCGAGACATTACTGCCAATGTCAGATGGATCTTGGCAGAAAGCAGAGAGAACCAGAAGAATGTCTATCTGTGTGGATCACAACAAATTGTTGCTAACACTGAGGAAAATGAAAATCCCAGAACAGTTGATAGTGCTTATGCAAAACTGGTACTTGAACCAGGAAGTAGTCCTCAGAACAGAGCAAGGAAACACTGCATCAAAATTAGGAAAGGAATGTGTCGGGGATGTATCTTGTCTCCATACCTTTTCAATCTGTATTCAGAACAAATTATTTGGGAAGCAGGGTTTTATGAGAAGTAATGTGGCATCAAGATTGGAAGAAGACTCATCAAAAACCTACGACATCCAGATGACACAACCTGGCTTGCTGAAACTGAGAAGGACCTGAAGCACTTGCTGCAGAAGGGCAAGGACTGTACTCTTCAATATAGATTGAAGCTCAACATTAAGAAGACAGATTTCTCACCACTGGGCCAATTGGCAGCACCATGATAGATGGGGAAGAGATTGAGTGTGTTAATAATTCAAGTTTGCTCAGCTCAACAATCAAAACTCTTGATACCAGTAGTCAGGAAATCAAAAGACAATTTGCAATGGGAAAATCTGCCTTCAGGGACCTCTCCAGAGTGCTGAAGAGCAACGATGTTAGTCTAAAGACTAAGGTGTGCTTAATCCAAGCCATGGTCTTGGAAATTACTTGTTATGCTTCAGAGAACTGGACAATGACTAAGGATGACAGAAGAAGAATAGATGCCTTCAAGTTGTGGTGCTGGAGAAGAGTCTTGAATATACCACGGACCACCAAGAAAACAAATAGTTCTGTCCTAGAGGGTAAAACCAAGTTTCTCCTTGGAGGCTAGGGTTTTGAAGCTCCATCTCACATTTTGGGCATATGGCCAGGAGAAACCAGTCCTTAGAGAAGGATATCATGCTCAGAAGGGTGTAGGGACAGCACAGGAGAGGAAGACCCTGGATAAGATGGATTGATACTGTAACTGGGGCAATGGGAATTGGTGTGTTGCAGTTAGTGAGACTGGCTCAGGACAGAGCAAGGTTCAGAGGTGCTGTACATAGGGTCACTATGGGTTGCAGGTGACTTGATGGCACATAACAACAACAAAAACTATATTAACTGGGGAGACATGCTCTCACAAATCATCAACAGCTGTGGAGTCCATATAAGAGAGCCCTTTCCACACTGAAAAAATGGCAACGATGGTGGAGAAGAGACTATGTCAATACTGTGGGGAGGAACTCTGAAGATGGAGCCACAGTTAAAGATTTTGTTGCTGGATAATTGATGGAAAAGCTGATTTGTAACTGCTCTGAGATAAACTTTGCAGGATGATTGAGGAAGCCAGAGGCTTCTTAGATTTGTGCTGCTGAACTGAACCTTAGTCTTTCACTGACTGCTAGACTAAACCTGGACTTGCATTGTATGATATCCTTTGCCTCTCCCACTCCCTAACCTATTTCCTTAATAAACTCCCAAACTGCATGTAAGGTCTTGCAATGAACACGGGGCACAATGATTGGTAGAAAAAGGTGCAGGAGCATGGAGGATGGCATGTGTGACCTTGTAACTATTTTGGTACCATGGATATTATTGATGGGGACAGTTCCCCTTTATGAAGCAGATAGAAGTTAGTCTTGGCCACCTTCATGTTGTATCCACTCCTTATACACCACCCATCTTGATCCTGAGGAGCCTCTCATACTCAAACCACCAGAGAAGTGTGGCCTACAGGTTAACATTGCAACTTCCTACAGACACCACTATAGCTCAAGACCCAAACTCATTGCTATTAAGTTGGAATCAACTCATAGATGACCCCCCCAGTATATTTTCAGATGCTATAAATCACAGAGGAGGTGATTACCATCTTCCACCTGAGGAATCTGTCTGCCCATCATATTGGAAAAGACCTACATTTTTTTCCCATTCCCAAGAAAGGATATCCAACAGAATGTGGAAGTTATCAAACTTATCATTAATATCACATGCAAGCAAAATACAGCTGTAGATCATTTAAAACAGCTAAAACAGTTCATAGATAGGGAACTCCCAGAAGTTTAAGCAGGATTTAGAAGAAGCCATAACACCAGGGGCATCATTACTGATGTCAGATAGATCCTGGTCGAGAGTAAAAAATGCTAGAAAAATGTCTATTAGTGCTTTATTGACTGTGCAAAGGCATTTGACTAAGAGGATTGTAACAAGTTATAGCTAACACTGAGATGAATGAGAATCCCAGAAGACTTAATTGTGCAAAATCTAACCCTAGACCAGAAGGCTGTTGTATGAACAGAGCAAGGGAACATCAGATGGTTTTAAATTAAGAAGGACGTGCTTCAGGGTTGTATACTCTCTTCTTCATATCTATTCAGTGCACTCTTCAATGTGTTAGGAAATATGTGGATGGCAAAGGATAGGACAGAGTTCAGATCTGCTGTTCATAGAGTTGCTATGGGTTACACTTGACTCAAAGCAGCTAACAAAAATAACCTGAGGAGCAGCTGGTGGTTTTGAACTCTGAACCTTAGGGGTGACAATGCAGTTCCTTATCCACTAAGCCACTATAACTCCTTACCAGAACACAAGATTGTCAAGAAAGAAGAAGGCAGACTCTGGAGGCCCTACACTTAAGATGGCCTTGGCTTGTCAGGCTGGCTGAAGTAGAGGGCACCAGACCAACAGCAGCAGCTAAGGCTTGGATGGATCCACAAATCCCAGGATGTTTCTATTGGACCTAATGTGGGGCCTCAGAGAGCTAGCACTTCTCTCTCTGCACTTCCTCTGACTCCTCACCCCCTGTCCAGGTGCCATCTGGCCCCAGGATCACCCCGGCTTTGGGGGCAAACTCTCCAAGGGCTCTAGACTAGACAGGGTGGGCTGGGATGGGACTGGAAAGTGAGTGCACTTTGCTGTTTATCATTAAACGCTGGTGTCTAAAAGCCTCAAACTGAAGGCATCAATAATTCATACATTCATATGCTGTAGAGTATTTCCCCTTTTGTCACATTTCTGGCCAATTGATTTCCCCTGGCCACAAACTTGCTGCTTTTAGAACATCATTAATAACAAATCGACTCTGGTAAAATCTGCTCTGGGAGTGAGGAGGCACTGGCCGAGTAAGGCTCCTGACCTTGTTTCCCCAGAGACAAAGGGCCCTGACTGGTCCCAGCAGCAGAAGGCATGTCTGTGGGCTGCATCTTCTTCACTTGACCTCGGTGGGAGAAGGTATTGAAGTGGAGAAGACCAAGGGAATGACCACCTTGTGCCTTCCTAGTGCATTATCAGAACCCTCTGACAGGGTACTGGAGGGAGGGAGAGACAGAGAGACAGTGAAAGCTAATGACTTCTAGGGCCTCAGAGCAGGAATTTAGGGCTAAATCTCTGTTGCAGCCACCTCTCAGCCTCCAAAGTTCATGTGTCTGAGCTCCAGGTCAGAATTGGACTTAATAAAAGAGCTAGGAGCTCAAGGTTTAGAATCTCAATGGAGTAACTAGCAGGTCATCCCAAACCAGGTCCATTCGAGAGGGAAAGGACCCCAGGTGTATCCAGTTGCTCCCGGAATCCCTTTTCCTGGGCTCCTCGTGGCAGCCTGGGCTTGTTGCCTGGTACATCGTCCTTGCTTCAGTCCCAATGACTAGAGGCCCCTTTAACCTACATGAAGCAGACCCTTCCCAGCAGCACCCTGTCTCAGCATGCTGGCTAAGAGGTTGCAAGCCTGGGAGGCTATGAACTGTCAGACCACCAGTTGCTGTAGAATCACTCACCCATGGCAAAACCCCGTGTGTCAAAGACCTGTGCTCTGGTAGGTTGAGTTTTCAGAAATAGATCACAAGACCTTTCTTCTGAGGAGCCTTGGAGCGGGTGGACTCAAACCTCCAACCTTTTGATTAGTAGGTGAATACTTTAACCATTATGTTAGCGAGGGACTCCTATGTGAGGGTAACCATGTCCCTTGTTGGAGGAAAGAAAGCATACCTTTATTTATTCCTGGACAGGATCTTCCCTAAGATATGAGTACTTCCCAACAGGCCCTGACCAAGAAACCCCAAGACCTCTCCTTTACACCATTCATCCCCACTTCACATCTCCAACCACCACTCTGGGAAAGGAGAAGCTTGCCCAAGAATCCCTACTACAGAGAAGCTGTGGTCCGGGGGGGGCGAACCGTTTATCGTTCTTCCTTCATCCCCAGCATGATGAGCATCGATGTCAGCCCAGACTAAGGCCTCCCCGAGGCTCTGCACTACTACAAAGGTCTCTCGCTCCCTCCCAGCCTCAAGGTTTACATCCCTGGAAATCTCCTGGTCGGCCTGATATTGATTTGGCTTTGAAAACGAGTCGGTAAGAAATACACACACCACAGGCCTGAAATAGAAGCTGCCCTTTGCATTTGTAGCAGATATTTCTCCCACAGCTGGGTCCATTTTGGACACAGCTACCCTGGGAGGGGCCCCAAGGCCCCAGAGCCGCCTGCTATAGGCAGCCTGCTCCTTACAAGACCAAAGGGGCCCAGCTACACTGGCCAGCCTGTCACAGTGTTTTACAGGAGGATAATTATTTGTGCTCTGTTCACATGCACAGTGTGGAGCCTGAGTCTGTTTTATAGCCAGGCCTGGGAAGAAAGAGGGCTGGCTGCCCCAGCTACTGCTAAATGTGCTCCCGATGGTATTATAAGGAAGAGGTTTGGACTTGAGGATTAAGAGTTACTGGGCATAGAGGGACAGAGCCCGGAGCTATCGATTCCTCTCTCCATCCAGCTTTGGTTCCCCATTGGATTGACCCCCATATGCCTATCGATTCCAGGTATGCTCAATTACTCCCCACCACATGCTTGCTGGTTGCCCCATTGTTGCATGGACGTTAGAGCTGTGCAGGGCCCGAATGGCCATCTGTTGCTATATAGCTATTGTTAGCTGGGCTCAGACACACGGCAGCTTGATGCATAACTAAATGGGATTTTCTCAAGTCGCACACCTTCTTCACCATCTCTGGTAGGTTTGAGTCCTTTGTTGCAGTTTGTGTATAAAGGATGGGTTTTTATTTCCTTTTTCCTAGGGATCTCTGACAGAGTACGAATTGACAGCTTTGAGCTGTGGTGTGGGACAAGCACATTGAACATGCCATGGACCACCAAAATAACAAGCTGGTTTGTCCTGGAGAGGATGAAACCAGTTTGCTCCTTGGAGGAAGGGATTTTGAAGCTCTGTCTCACATGCTTTGAGCATGTTGTCAGGAGAGGCCATTCCTTGGAGAAGGGTTTTTGGAAGGTTAGAGGGTCAGCCCAGGAGAATGAAACCCTGGATAAGATGAATTGACACAGTGACTGTGGCAATATGGTCAGATGGGTCAAAGATGGTGAGGCTGGCTGAGGATAGGGCAAAGCTGAGAGCCATTGTGGAATCACTGTGAGTCAGGGGTGACTTAACAGCACATAACTACAACAACAGAAAGCTCTGGTGGCCTAGTAGCAAAAAGCTGCAATGTAAATCTGAAGGCATGTGGTTCAAATCCACCAGCAGCTCTGCAGGAGAAAGATGAGCGGACTCCTTCCCTGTGATTTACTGCCTCTGAAAACCCCGCAAAAGGGTCAGCTATGGGTCAGTTCTGACTCAATGGTATGTAACAACAACAATAGTGGCTAGTTTTTCTGACTAATCATCAGAGTTGTGATGCAAAGGATCTCTGATGGCATAGTCCACAAGGAATTACGCTGCTAATCCAAAAATGACTCCTCTCTGGTGGTTCAAATCCACCAGCTGCTCCACAACAGAAAGACTGCCAATCTTTTCCTGTGCAGATTTAGTCTCCTGAACACCCATGGGAAAATCAGCTATGAGCTGGTCTGACTTGATATTTATGAGTTGAGTTGAGTTAGTTGAATTAAGTTAAGACTTTCTGCTGACATTTCCAATGTGAAGGGTCACCATCTCCACTTGGTGGTAGAAAAGATCATCTCATCCAGATGAAAACACCAAGGCCTATAATCACCAAGCCAGTTGTGATTCTGTTTCCATGAATATTCTCATATTTAGAATTGTCAAAGAGTCTCCCTTTTTTTTGAACTTCAGATTTGTTTCTCAATTTTAATCTATTTTTCAGCTGCTCTAAAAGAACTCAGGTCCTGAGACCCAGAGGAATATCCTACTTCAGGCTAAAACTGGTTAAATGTTTCATCCACATGTTTCCTTCACTGTTGTCCATTTCTTAACTTCATTTTCATAGTTTCCACTCTTTCCTTTAGAACAGTCGTGACTTTCACTATGCACCTAACATATGCCACATTGCTTTCCATCTGCAGAAGCTCTGCGAGGCAAGGATTATTATTCCCATTGCAAGTGTAACCAGTGTACTGAAGAAATAAGGCCCATGAGGTGTAGTCAAAAGGCAAATTTAATTGTGGGGATCACAGCCAGTGTCATGAAACAAAAATGTGTATAAATTGCTAAATGGAAAACTAATTTGCTCTGTAAACTTTCAACCACACCACCTTCGAAAGTTTAAAAAGACAAATAGAAAACGCAAAAAGGCAAATTTCTGTTTGCTTGCCATTGCCCCTTCAAACATCCTTAAAGCTCATGTCTGACCTCCCTTAGAGAATATCATTGTTGTTAGGGGTCAGGTTGTCAGCTCAAACTCATGATAGATAATCTGATGAAACACTCTCTGGTCCTGTGCTATCCCCATGACAGGCAATAGACAGAACCAATTTGGTCCATACAGTTTTCACTAACTGATTTTCAGAAGGAAGTCACCAGGTTTGTTTTTTTGTTTGTTTTTCTAGTCCATCTTAGTCTGGAAGTTTTGCTGAAACCTATTCAACATGCCAGCAATACTGCAAGTCTGCTAACATGTGAGTGGTGGCTGTGCACGTGGTACATAGACCAAGAATCAAACTTTTGTCTTCCGCATGGAAGGTAAGAATTTTGCCATTGAACTATCAATAGTATTTATAGCGTATGCTGCTGTTATGATCCATCAAGTTGGAATCAACTTACAGCTGGCCTTCCAGTGGGTTTTCAGAAGCAGTAAATCACATGAGAGGAGATTGTCCATTGCCCATCTTTCTCGTTCCAGCATCTGGTGGATTCAACCTATGTGCCTTTGGGTTATCAGCCTAAGTCCTTACCAGTAATCCACAGAGCTCTCTTTCTAGAATATAAGCCACTTAAAGTCACTAATGCATTATCTTGATTCAGTAATTGAATATGACCAATGCAATATAGCAATCAGTGCATCCATCTTTATTAAATAATATTTTAATAATATTACAAGTTGTTGTTCTGCTAAGAAACAACCCCAGAAAGCCAATGACTTAAATTATATGGGCATGTTGCTAGGAGGGGCTATTCCTTGGAGAAAAACATGATGCTAGGAAGGGAGGAAAGTTAGTGAAGTATAGGAAGACCCTCAATTAGGTGGATTGACACAGTGACTACTGAAATGTTCTTTTGTGTGTCAGGAAGTGTGAGGATGGTGCAGGATATAACAAGATTCTGAACTTTTGTTCACAGGGTTACTATAAGTTGTACTCAACTCAATGGCACCTAACAAAAACAATATGGCTTTGAACTGTGGTATTGGAGCAGAGCAGTTGAATATTCCATGGACTTCCAAGAGAACAAACAGACATGTCTTTGAGAGAGTGCAGTCAGAATGCTTCTTGGAAGCAAAGATGACAAAGCTTCATCTCACATACTTTGGGCATGTTGCAAGGAGAAGCTATTCCATGGAGAGGAACATCATGCTTGGAAAGGTGCATGGTGATCAAGAGAGAGGAAGACCCTTGACAAGATGGATTGACACAATGGTTGAAGCAATGTGCTCAAATGTGTCAGATATGATGCGGATGGCACAAAACAAGGCAGAGTTCAGATCTGTTGTTCATAGGATTACTTTGAGTCGTGCTCTGCTGAATGGCACCTAACAATAACAACAATAACATAAGCCTGGAGATTGTTTCACCCCACTTCACTCCATATGGTGACTCAGTGATTCAAGCTACTTTGACCTTCTGGTTCCAGCACCAACATGTGCCCTCACATTCTGGACATCATGAAAAGGGAGAGCCCAGGGAATCATGAGCCTCAGCCTCAATGTAATACACATCATTTCTAAACACATTTTTTCCACCAGAACTAAACATATTGTCCAACTAACTTCAGGGTGCTGGGAAGTTCCCCCTTTGAAGAAAGAAAATTAAAGAGAAATTGATGAGTTCATGACATTGTCCCTGCCACTAAACACAACCTTTCTCCTCCAGCCTCAGCAGGTGCAAGCAGGTTCCTTCCACAGAGCTATAGGCTATGGTCCTGACAGGTGATTGAAGCTGCCTTCGCTCTTGTCACAGTATCTGAGTACAACTGTTGCTATGTGCTGTTGAGCCACCTACTACTCATAACAACCCTATGTATAACAGCCCAAACCCTGCTCTATCCTGTGCCAATCTTATTTTTACACACCTACTCCCACTACCCCAGTCACTGAATCAATCTACCTCATCAAGGGTCTTACTCTGTTGCACTGTCCCTTCACCCTCCCTTCACCCTTCCAAGTATGATGTCACTCTCCAAGGACTGGTCTTGCCTTGTAACATGTCCAAAGTATGTCAGGTGAAGATTCAGAATCCTTGCCTCCAAGGAGCCGCCTGGTCTCACCCTATCTACAATGAATTTCTTATTCTCCAAGTAGTACATGGTATAGTTAATACTCTTCTCCAGTATCATAGCTCAAAGGCATCAATTCCCCTTCTATCATACCTAGTTACAGTCCAGCTTTCTGATGCATAGCAAGTAATTGTAAAGCCCACGCTCTGTATCAGGCACACCTTAGTCTCCAGACTGACATTGTTGCTCTTCAATATTTTGGAGAGATCTCTGACAACAGACTTTCTCAATACAATTTGTCTTAATTTCTTGGCTGCTGGTACCAATATGTTGATTGTATCCAAGCAAGCTAAAGCTATTAACAATCTCAATCTCTTCACCATCTATCATGATGCTGCCAATTGACCCAGTGGTGAGAATATTTGTTTTCTTGATCTTGAGCTTCAATCCATATTGAAGGCTGCAGTCCTTGACCTTCTGCAGCAAGCACTTTAGGTTCTCCTCAGTTTCAGCAAGCAGGGTTGTGTCATCTGCATAACGCTGATTGTTGATGAGTCTACCTCCAGTCCTAATGCCACATTTCTCTCCATAGTACCTAGACTCCTGGATAATCTGTTCTGCATATAAATTGACAAGGTATGGAGATAGGACACATCCCTGGCATATACCCTTCCCAATTTTGAACCTGCAATATTTCCTTGCTCTGTTTTGATGACTGCCTCCTGGTCCAAGTATAAGCAAAATCACATATTCTGGGATTCTCATTCAATTCAGAATCAGCCACAGTTTGTTATGATACACACAGTCAAATGCCTTTGCATAATCAATGAAACACAGATAGACATTTCCTCTGGTACTCTCTGCTTTCAGCCAAGATCCATTTGACATTAGCTGTAATATCCCTAGTATCTTGGCCTCTTCTAAACCCAGCCTGCACCTCTCTGTTGATGTGCAATTCCAGTCTTCTTTTTTATAATCTTCAGCATAATCTTGCTTGCATGTGATATCAATGATAATGTTTGATAATTCCTGCACTCTGTCAGGTCACCATTCTTTGAAATGGGAACAAAAACAGATCTCTTCCAGTCAGTTGGCCAGGTGGTTGTCTTCCAGATTTCTTGGCACAACTTAGTGAGCACATCCAGGGAGTACTGAATATCCCATGGACTTCCAAATAGACATGTCTTGGTGAAAGAGCTGTTAACAGAAAAAGTTGGAGGTTCAGATCTACCTAGAGGCATGTGAGGAAACACCTGGAGTCCTGTTTCCAAAATTTCCTGCCTCTTTTACCTATAAAACAAGGCTGTTCCTATGGGGCGCAGTTCTACTCTGACACATGTGAGGTTGCCATGAATTGGAATTCCTCAATGGCAACGGGTAGCAGACAGTCTCTGTCATGAGTGTTTTCATAGGTTATCAGAGCTCTCACACAGAATCAGGTACACAGTAAGAAAACCAGGCAGGTCAATGCCTATCTTTCTCCAATTATTTCAACAGACAACATGTCCCAACATTCAAACTCCACATTTCCCTCCTGCCCCAGTCCTTGCTTTTCTGACAGTCTACTTCACTCCAATTCTGGATTCTTCTAATAGGTGCTGACTGAAATTCCCTTGAGCTAGAACAAAAATAGAGTAAGTGCACTTCTTTCCCTCCCTAGTGCCCACATGGTCCCCAGGAAATAGTGCTGCCTTCTTTACCCTGGCAACCCACAGGAGAGCAGGGCAGGCCTTTGTAGCTTCACAGTCAAAACAGGCAACCTGCCAGCCCCTCTTGCTTTTGAGTTTGGAGTCAGAAAGGCTGGAGTCAGATAGTGAGCCCCCCTAGCTGCAGTCTCCAAGTTCTCCAACAGGTGAAGGGAAAACTATCCCACCCACAAGAGACAGGAGGTGTTGATACAGATTACTTGGATGGTTTCAACAAACCTTCTCTTCATTTTCAACAATTTGACAATGTGAGTCCCTCATTGTGGATGAAGGGTTTCAAAGTTGTAATCACCAGTTTTTAGGTAATAGTTTTATAAATTCCATAGGTGGTCTAATGAGCTTCAAGCAATTTAACACTTTGTAATGCAAAGTACTGACACCAGATTCAACTCCAACTGGCTTCACTAAAACAGAATTTATTACAAGGATGCTAGAGCCCAAGAGCAGGAAAGCCGCTGGGTTTTAGGAAAGATAACCAGGGATGCAAATTCTCTCAGGAGTCTCTACATTGCTCATCACTGCTTCTTGATTCTGCTTCATTCTTTCCTCTCTTTGTAAGCTGACTGACTTTCCTTGTGTGCTGGATCAGTTACATGAAACAGTAACTAATGGTTCTGCAATATACAAACCTTATACTCCAGACATCCACGAAGAGATTGCCCATTCCCTCAGTCCAAAGATGAAAACTCAAGAAGAAAGAGAGTCATTGGCTGAGCTTGGTTTTGGAACCTTCATTTAGACTAGGGCTGTAGCCCTGGAAGGTTTGTACGGTTGGAAATCCCAGAGGAAAAAGGCAGGTGCAAGATGTCTCTGGACACCTTTCCAGCTATTCCATCACCTGGGCTTGTGCTAAAGTGCCTTGTGCTTCCAACTCTAACGTTAGTAGGATTGGAAGGTGGGGATGAGGTTCTGCTTTGTGTAAAAACTCATGGAAACAAAGCAGCTGGAGAAGTCTCTCTTCTTTCCTTGCCTGCCAATAGAGATGTTTTTTTTTTCTATCAGTTGTAAAGCATTTGTCTCTTAAATTATGAGACACCAGCCTAAGAGTCTTACCCCTCACATAAGATACCAAATACATAAGAGCTGCGGCTATGGTTTTGTCACTTTTATATGTCCAAAAACATTCCAAAGTCTGCTTTATACACAGCAATCAATGAACTGTGTGTGTTGAATGCATAAGCAAAAGAAAATTCTTTATGAATCTTGGGTAGATGCTGCTACTTCCTTTCCAAAGTATCTGGATTTCAGAGACAAATATGGTAAAAAATTTAAATCCACATCCAGCACAATGTTTAGCACATGGCAGATGTTTAACAAATATTTTCTGATTGGCCAAGAAGTATGTTCTAATGGATCACTGCCCATTGTTTCTGCATCACCTCCATGTTCTGGATCACCTCCCACCAACCGTCAGCCCAGCTGGCCCACACTCACTGTAGTCACTCAAATACCAGGATTTGACCACAGGAGCGTCGACAGGGATACCTACTCCATGGCCTCCACTCCTCCATTCAGTTTTTAAAGGAGTTAGAATTCAGAAAGGACTTTCCCCTACTACACCAGATAGAACAAGAGACTCTGGGTAATTGTGACATCATATCATATTGCTTTTAACTGCTCTTGAGTTTGACTATTTCTTTGGGAAATAATGGCCACGTCTTTCTTCATATTGTCTTAGTCTTGAGGAAAACACCACTGAAGTGTTAAGTATTAACTGCTAAGAGTCATAACAGCATGCAATCAGTCATCCTCCACTAGCAAATGGGTGATAGCTATGCTTGATGTGCATTGGCCTGGAATAGAAGCCAGGTCTCCCGCACAGCTCAAAACCTCGTGCTCTGTGCTGCAATCCTGAAGGTGCACGGATTAAATCCACCAGATGCTTCATTGGAGAAGTGGGGCCAATTTCCTCCTGTGCCAGTTAGATCTGATTCAATGGTACACAGCAAGAAAAACAAAAACAAAACCAAAACACATGCTCACTGCTATTGGGAGAATTAGTATAGGAAGTATGAGTAACTACTCATTTATCTCCTGTGGATTCAAAACTCTGGAGAGGCAGAGCCTCTGAGTTATCAACTTAACTCACTACAGACAATGTGATTAGGGCTCCGCAGGCTCTGCTGTATGGCAAGCATGAATCCCAACCTTGAACAACTGCTACACTCTCTGACCTTATGTTTACTTATCCTGATCTTCTGCAGAGAAGCAGCAGACTGGACCTGAAAGAGTCCTAGACAGATGGAGTTAAAAGAAGTCCAGGGACTAGGTCAGAAAAGGAAGTCCAATGACGTATAACCATGTTCTTAATTGGGCATTAGAAGGAAGGAAAGCCTACGGAAACAGATGATTATTTTTAAATCCCATTAAGATTCTTTGCTGGGGAGTGTGTGTGGGGTGCTTACTAATTTCAGGAAGAGTCTGAGTGGTTATAACCACCCAAAATTAATTGATGGTTTTAAGGAAGAAATAGAGTAGAGGTCAACCATGTCATAAACCCATCGTTGGGAAAGAGAAAGACTATTAATTCTCATAATTCCTCATACCACAGGATAGAAAAGTAATAGTTCAAGTTGTGTATGATGAAATCTAATGCCGTCGCATAATTTTTCTCATCGATCGGCTCCCAGCCTATCTCCGATGATTTATAGGAATAATGGAGAGGGAGTGCTCACTGCAGGATGGCCAGGGTTGGAGAGGTTTACGTGTTACACTGGTTTCCAGAGTTAATAGATTTTCAATTACAGCCTTTGGAAGTGTTTTGCTCCTGGAGGCAGTAAGCCGGAAACTGAGCTACACCAAGCTGACCAGGTCATCCCCACCTCTCCATGGGAGCCATGCAAGAGTGGAAGTCTCCAACTTCGAGCCTTACTCCAGGCCAGGTCTGCCTAGAGATGATCTATGCCCCATCCTTCATCAACTGAATCCTAAGCAAACAAATAGTTGCTGCCAGGTTTACGGATTCACAGCAGCCCTGTGGGTTTCAAAGTAGAATTGTGCTTCACAAGGCTTTCAAAGATCTCAGGACTTGTGTCTATAATGAACTGCTAACATTTTGATTAGCAGCAAAGTATGTTAATCTTTGCATTATCTAGAGACTCCAAGGAAGCACTGATATCAGAGGGAACTGTGTTGCTAAACCAAAGATTGAGCCTCTCTGTTGGTTTGAATCCATCAGTGGCTCCTGAGGAGTGAGATGGAAAACTCCCATACTCTTTACAGCGTTGAAGACTCAATGGAGGTAAGCAATGAATGGGTTCCAATTGCCAGCAATGGGTCTTGGAAGAGAAGGATTTTGAACTATTAGGATAAAATGTGCAACGACCATGAGTTAGAAAATAAAAAAAAGAACACATTCAGTATTCCTTAAGTGGAAGACCAGGTCTTTAGTTGCAACACTGAAGGATTTTATGGACAAAATTCTGAACTATGTAGGGAATATAAAAATAAAATGCAAAGAATACATGAAGTCACTGTACTAAAAAGAATTGGTATATGTGTGACCATTTCATGAGGTTGTATAAGATCAATAACCAATGCCACTGAAGGAAGAAGTCCATACTGGTATTGGCAGAAAAGCTCAAGAAATTGACAGAATATAGATTGAAGTGTTAGATGCAGCCCTGTACTTGCTCATTCATCTATGCCAAGAACTTTAGAAGATAGTGAACTGACCAACCGATTACACTGTTGTTGTGATATGCCATAGAGTCGCCTGCGAATCATAGCAAGCGACCCTATGTACAACAGTCCTAAACCCTGCTCTATCCTGTGTCAATCACACTGTCTCCGACACACCTGCCCCCATAACCCAAGTCACTGAATCAGTCCACCTCAAAGAGGGTCTTCCTAGTGCCACTGAGTTGACTAAGACTGTTAATGACCCTACAAAATGCAGTTCTGAACCTCATGGTCCTCATGATCTCTGACCTGCTCGAGTCCATTGTTATAGTCGCTGTGTCAGTC
Source organism: Elephantulus edwardii (assembly GCF_000299155.1). Lineage (NCBI taxonomy): Eukaryota > Metazoa > Chordata > Mammalia > Macroscelidea > Macroscelididae > Elephantulus > Elephantulus edwardii. The sequence continues at coordinate 3,921,290 of NW_006399843.1, forward strand.
CATTATGTTTAGGGTCTTCTCTTTCTCTCACTCCCCTCATCTTTCCCAGTAAGATGTCTTTTTCCAAGAATTGGCCTTTCCTGACAACATTTTCAAAGCATGTGAGACAAAGTTTTACCATCCTTGCCTCTAAGATGCACTCTGGTTATACTCCCTCAAGGACAGACTTGTTTGTTCTTTTGGTGTTCCAAAGGCTTTTCAGTACCCTTCTCCAACATCACAATTTAAAGTTGTCTAAAATGTCTAAACAATCTAAACTGTCAGGTGCATAATTAAAATTATGGATAACATTGAAAAGAATGTATATCCTAGAACACTTAATTGTATTCATAAGAAAACTATACATAAACTAAGAGGCAGTTTTCCAAACAGAACAAGAGAACATTACATGGTTTAAAATCAGGAAAAATATGCATCAGAGTTATATCCTTTCTCCATACTTAGTCAATTTGCATGCTAAGTGAATAATTTGAGAAGTTGGACTGAGTAGTGAAGAATCAGGAGTGGGGGAATACTCATCAACGACCTTCCTTAAGCAGATAACACAACCTTGCTTGCAGAAAGTAAAGTGAACTTGAAGCATTTGCTACAAAAGGTCAAAGACTACAGATGTCAATATAAACTATACCTTAACACAAGAAAACCAAAATTCTTACCACTGGGCCAATAAGTAACATTAAGATAGATGGAGAAAAGACTGACATTTTCAACAATGTCATTATATTTAGATCCATAATCAGTACTCATGGGAGGGAGTAGCAGTCAAGAAATCAAAAGAAGTCTTACATTGAAAAAATCTGCTGTCAAGAACCTCTCCAAGGTACTAAGGTTCAATGTTGTCAGTTTAAAGACTAAGGTGTGCCTGATTTAAGCTATGGTATTTTCAACTGTTTTCGATGCATCTGAACCAACTACAGGAAATTCATATTTGTGCCCATTTCAAAAAAGGTGATCCAATAGAATATAGAAAATATTGAACAATATCATTAATATATTATGTAAGTAAAATCAAACTGAAGATTATTCAGGAATGACAACAGACAACTGCCAGAAGATCAAGTTGGATTCAAAAGAGGGCACGGAACAAGAATCCATGGATGGAAGATGTATCTTAGCTGAAAGTAGATAATACTAGAAAGATAAGTACTTCTTTTTTCCTTGGCTATGTAAAGTCATTTGACTGTGTTGATCATAACAAATTATGAATAGTATCACAAAAAAATAGGAATCCAGAACACTTAATTTGACTCATATAGAGCTTATACATGGACCAAGCAAGAATTAGTCATTCAAATAGAGCATGGAAATATTTCATGGTTTAAAATCAGGAAAGATGTGTGTCAGTGTTATATCCTGTTATGATATCTATTCAGTCTGCATGCTAAGCAATACATTGAGAAATTGGGCTGCATGAAGAAGAATATGGCATCAAGATTGGAGCAAGTTCATCACTAATCTACAATATGCGAATGACACAACCTTACTTGAAGAAACTGAAGAAAGCTTTAAGTTTTACTGATGAAGCTCAAAGACTATATCCTTCAGTATAGATTACATCTCAACATAAAGAAAGCAGAAAGTTTCCAACTAGAGCAATAAACAGTATAATAAAAAATGGAGAAAAGATAGAAGTTGCTAAAGATTTAATTTTATTTGGTTTCACACTCAACATTCATGGAAGCAACAGTTAAGAAATCAAACTCTGTATCACCAAGTGCAGTCTCCTCCCATGGGACTTACTGTCTCTGAAAACCCACTGGAGGGCCAGCTGTGGGTCAGGTCTTACTCAACAGTACTCAACAACAATTACAATGCAAAATTTACTACTAATAATTGAACATGTCAGCTTAAAGGTTAAGGTGTGTCTGACTCAAGCCATGGTATTTTTAATTGTTTCACATACTTGTGAATATTGATTTGACACTATATGGAAGATAACAATCCAAAATAAGAGATACATTGCAAAGAGGACTGGGAGAGGGGAAGAGGAATGGGGAGGAGGGAAGAAACTGTACAACAAGGAATGAATGGAAAATACAAACTTTTCTGTAAACTTTTGTTAAAATCACAATTAAAAAGAATTTTAAAAAAGAAAAGAAAGTTGGATAATGAATAGGGAAGACTGAATAAGAAAGAATACTTTTGAACTCTGATGTTAGCAAAGAATATTGCATATACCACTGCCAGAAGAACAAATAAATCTGTCCTGGAAGAAGTAGCCAGAATGCTACTTAGAAGCAAGAAAATGGTAAGACTTGGTCTTTCTTACCATGGACATGTTTTCAGGAAGGATAAGTCTCTGAAGTAGAACATCATGCTTGGAAAAGTGCAAGGTCAATGAGAAAGAGAAAGATCTTCAATGTGATAAGTTAATACATTGACTGTAACTGTGGACTTAAGCACAACAGATACTGTGAGAATAGTGTAAGACCGGGCTAGGTTTCATTTGGGGTTGATAGGTGTCAGAGCTGGCTCAGGGGCAATCTAACAGCAACAAAAGGGACATTCAATTGAAGCCTCCACCCACTGCTGTTGGGTTGAGTCTGGGACCTGTATCAGGTTTCAGAGGCTTTAACTATTTACAGAAGGAGATTGCCCATTTTTCTCAAAGGGTGGCTGTTGAATTCAAAAGACCAGCTTTTCGGTTAGTAGGCCAATTAATTATACACTACACCACCAGGGCTCCTTCAGTACATGCGTTCTCATCTCCCTACAACTGTGGAACAGGAAACTACTTCATTCACAGGACCAGAATTGCACCTGGTCTATCCAGTGTGGTAGCCTAATAGAGATTTAATCTAAGAACACCTGGAGCACAAGGCAGAAGATTGAATAGAAATCATAACCAGGAAGGAAATAGTTAAAGAGTGGACTTGGGGTCCCAAATCAGCCAGAACAAAGAGGCAAGGATCTTTACAGGGCATTTAACATCAACTACAGGGCAGAAACCACAACTTCTTCTTCACCACAGCATCCTCAAGACCTAGCATATTGCTTGACATCAAGGAAAATTCAATTTTTTAGATACACTATGGTTGTAGCAATGGGCTTGAGCATATCTGAGATCAGAGATGGGGATGATGGCACAGGATACGGCAAGGTTCAGATTGATTGTTTAGGGCCACTATAAGACATAGGCAACTTGATGGTTTCTAACAATATCCCTGAAGTCAGAGTGTGTTCTGTCAAATTCATCTCTGTACCCTCAGGACTTACTATAGGTGAGGGCCAAAGGAAGTCAGGTAGATAATATTCACATTGTTGTTAAGTGCCGTCGAGTCGCAGATGACTCATAGCGACCCTATGAAGGAGAGTCCTGGATGCCTGGGTGCCTTTCATCCTCTCTCCAGGTTCATAGGGTTTCCGGAGGCAAGCTATTATGGAAGTTGATGCCACTCCTCCTTCCAAAATATTCACATACACACAAAAATCTATAATGAGCAAAATAACTGTCCTTGCATTTTTGAGGACTCTGCCCCATGGCCTCTTATAGAGATGCTTTGGTGAATGTCTATGAAGAATATTTGGACAGAAACCAAAAGGTCATAATTCTAACTCCATCTCCAATTAACTCTATATTCCTGGACAGGTCGCTGGTCTCTTGAACTCTGGATTGTTGCTTCCTTTTGAGATTTCTTGCTGAATTTTAAATAAGGATAGAATAAAATTATGGATGTGAAAGTGTAAAGAACACCATAAAACATGAAGATCATTAGAATAATATCCAATGAATTGCCCATTGATCATAAAGTATTAACAATTTCCTTATGGAGAAAAAGCCCATGGGTGCATGCTGGGAGAAACTAATGCTCAGAAAGCCATAGATGGAGCATCAGATGTTGTTCCAGGCAAACCCAGCTTTCTTCTTTAACCTTTGCTCATTTCTTAGTCATCAAACATTTAAGTTTCTTATTGTTTTCAGGCACTCAATAAGATGCATGCCTTGGTCTCATGGATACAATCTTTCTGTGGTGATAGATGCATAAATCCAACCAACTGCAACCACCATAATAGAAGAAATGATAAGTGAGTGCTGATTGTTGGGGAAGAAAACTAAGAAACACATCATAATGTCATCAATTCAGACTGATCCAGTGGATTTTCTCTGAGTATCTGGTGGATCCAAATCTAAAGTACCTGGTGGATTCAAATTTTTTGCCTTGGGGTTGCCAGGGCAACCCTATCCACTAGGAAGTTCTGTTGGTCTTTTATGTACCATGGAGTCAGATGACTCACAGCAGACCTTCCACTGGGTTTTGAGAGGCAGTAAATCACACAGGAGGCAAATGCTTATCTTCTCCTCCCCCTCCCCACCCCCGAGCACCTGGTAGATTCAAACTGCCTGCCTTTGAGCTGACAGCCCAACTTCGTATCCACTAAAAAGCTGTTTTACCAGTTGAACAGATAGGATTGAGGAGAATTTCTAAATGGAAAGATACACATTCTTATCAGCTTTAGGGAGTCAGCTTTCCTGGAACACGGGGATTAGCCCAAGAGTGGGAGCAGATAGACCCGGGTGTAAATATTTCAACACAACTGGAAATTGAGCTTCTTTCCTTAACCCCTCCTCCAGATTATTCTCCTTGCCCTGATGCTATCTGATGCAGCCATAAACATTCCAGGTGTGTGTACAGTTAATCCTCCCAACTGTCGCATTACAGGGCCACCACCATGTGAAGCAAAGCCAGGATTTCTAATACCAAATCCTGTATTCTTTTCCCCAGGTCACACTGCTTATCATGCCTGGAAAAATAGAGCAGCAGAGCCCACAGATGGGGCAGGAGGCCCTCCTGCTGCAACTGAGATTGCCTCCAGAGCTTTCGGTCAGGGCTACTGTCTGATGACCAGCCTCTCTCCAGCCAGAATCCCTCCTCATACCAGCGACTCCCTGCAGTGCAGGCCAAACAGATCTATACCTCATTATGCCGGATTCCCCAGCTCCTGCAACGGAAATTAAATGCTGTCTGCACAGGAGCTGAGTGCAGGCGATGCTCTCCCAGCTGGCTGGGCAAGACGGGGATGACAGCAAGAGAGGAAATTACTTCCCATTGATGAGACCCTTACAAAGCAGGAGGACCCTGAGAATTGCAGGGCAGGTATGCAGGCATTTTCAAGAGCTTGAGTTCCCCACCTTCCCCAGATCTGTGGGGGTCTCTGAGGCACCTGGAGCTCAGCTCAGCTGGTGTATCTATTGGTTGCATTCAGTCCATCTCCTCCTGGGCTGCAGATACCAAGGAGGATGGAGACATAGCTGTTTTAATGCGCCACAGGGTTCTAGTGCATACCTTTCAAAAACCAGTTGAGGGCATTTTTAATAACTTAAGAAAAGAAGAGGATTAGGTCTCAAAGCTAACCTGTATTTTTCTTCACTCTTGTCCTGGTCCTTTAATAGATTTCTCTCTCTCTCTCTCTCTCTCTCTATCTATCTCCCCTCCTGTGTGTGTGTGTCTGTACACATGTGTGTATCTCGGTATGTGTAGGAGTAGGGAGGTGGGGGAACAGAGAAGAAAAGTTTATGGAGATGTAATTTTTTGATACTGAAGTCAGCATTTTCACTTACTTTCTACTCTTTTCTCCCTCCACCCTCTTCAAAGTGTAACTATGGAAACTTCTAATAAATGTCCATTTAGATACACAAGGGGAGCAATTTTAGAAACAAAAGATGTTATCGTTTCCTCAGCCCCATGCTGTACTTCCTCATACACCCATTCCTACTGCTGGCTTGCTGGTATACACAGATTACTTACACTCCTTCACAGAGCAGAAGTCACTTCATCGTGGAGCCCTCGCAGTGTATGTGTTCTTGTCTATATAGGTTGAAGTGAGAATGACCCCACCGGGAGGGCCAGACATAATGCCTCTGGGATACTCAGAATGACAACTTCCCAGAATACACAGAGGCTTGGAACATGAGAATACACAGGTTGCTCCTACTCCTGTCCAGTGGGGGAATAACAGACAGAACAATTACCCTGCAGTGGTGACCACTCAAAGCTCAGCGTCAGGAGCTCCATGTCACTGAATATTATTATCAATGGGTTGTGTGCTTCTCAAAATAGCACCCCCAAAAGGTAGGACACACAATCTCTAAAACTACTGCATAATTTGCTCTACTATCAGTTCCACTCAATCCTCTGTATCTGCCAATTCCTTTCTATATAATGACTCAGTATATTCCTTCCATCTTCTTTTAATACTTCCTGGATCATTTAATATTCTGCCC
>NW_006399843.1:3929547-3943635 GCF_000299155.1 Elephantulus edwardii
GGCACATAACAACAACAACAACATCAGTACCACAGGCACTCTAGTGGTCTTGTCTAAGAAGCTGCACTGCAATCCCGACGGGATGCGGTTTGAATCTACCAGGTGCTCTATGGGACAAGGATGAGTAAACTCCTACATACAATTAATTGTCTTTCAAAATCTACTGGACGTTAGGCAATGGGTCAGTCTAACTCAACAGTACATACCAGCAACATCAGTTCTACAGGGAGCTTTGGTGATCTAGTGGTAAGGAGTTGCACTGTCAACCCAAAGACAGGCTGTTCGAACCTACCAGCTGCTCACTGGAGAAAGATGGGCAATATCCCCTGTGTGACTCATAGCCTCTGAAGACCCTCTGGAGTGTCAGCTATAAGTCAGTTCAAGGCATGCAACAACAAATTGTTCCATAGGAACATTGGTGGCATAGTGGATTATGTGATGGTCTACTAATCTAAGGGTTGGCAGTTCAAACCCACAACCACAGGAGAAAGATGCGTCAGTCCACTCTCATTAAAATGTACAGCCTCAATAAAAGAGATTCAAATATAAACCACAATGAGATACCACCCCACTCCAGTAGCAGTGGCAAAACTTTACAGGACAGCAAGTAATAAATATTGGAGATGGAGATAAGAACTCTTATTGGAACCAACTCACTGTTGTAAAATGGTATGACCACTCTGAAAGACAGTTTGGCATTTCCCCAGAAAGCTGAACATAGAAATTTCATATGACCTAGCCATTCCATTGCTTGTAATATGGCCTGAGAATATGAGAACTGAGACACAAACTGAGACTTGTACACCAATGTTTATAGCATTATTTTCACCACTGTAAGAATATAGAAACACTCCAAATGTCCAACCACAATAAAATGGATTGAGAAATGATGGTAAATTCACACAATGGAAGACTATGTAGCGTGCAGGAGCAATGATTGTGTAAATCACTACCTAACTTGGGAGGGATTGGAGAACATTATGCTGAGTGAACTCAGTCCCATAAGGCGGAATGAGGTCGAGTAGTTAATCATAGGGTCGCACAACCTGATGGGTGGAGGAAGGGATGAGTAAAAGAATTGGGAAAGATCCTGTGTGAAAAACAAAGTGAATGAACTTGGTAAGTAAACTAGTATAAAAGAAAAACTTCATTTAAATAAAAACTAAAAATATGTTTACAGCCTCAGAAACCTGATGGAAGAGGGTCACCATGAGTCAGAATTTGTAGTAGGGTTTTTGGTTTTATTTGTCAAGTTTATAAGGTTGTTTTCAGTAGAAATCAACTTGATGACAGTGGGTTTGGGTTCAAATTTATCATCTTTGTCATTATTTTATAAAAATAGTGATCCAAAACTTTTCCATTTAAAAAGTTTATGGAAGAGAAGATAAACTTCTCACTTTTTATAGTACTCCAAAAGGTTAAAGGCAATGTAGTTTTACTCTCCGGGATTCTGAGGACACCTGCTCATTCTCTACCAGAAGTATTTCACTAAGAGTTTAAGTGATGCTGTCAAGCAGTCTCTTCCTCCATGGTGGACACTGGCTATGATGGGTCACCCTTGAGAACCATTCTTCAGCATCATAGCACATCTCATGTGGGACCTAGTTCCAGGTGGCCTCATAGTCAACAGCATGCCTTTCTAGGATGCCGAACACCAGTCCTTCAACATCTGAGGCCTGATAGCCCTCTCTCCTTACGTGCAGAGACTCCCAGCATACTCCCCAACTTGCACTTAAGAGCTGAGTTCTGAGAAGAGGTAATTTTCCCTAAGTGTCTGAATTTCTCCCACTGAATTGGGAAAATCCAATCTTACTCATATAAAAGAGACCAGCATGGAGCCAAGTACAGAATCAATATTCATTTTCTTCCCCCTGAAAAGCAATGACAAAGGAAGTTGTCTAACAGGGCAGCCTTTCAACTTGACTCATACTGATTTATCGGATATTTGGCAGGTGGATCTGCAATTTCCAAACCTGACTCTGTCCCCCATGACCTTTCTTACTCCTTATTTGGCCAAAGAGGTTGTGAGCCTCTCTGCAATTATTTGCAACAGCATCTGTGCCTTAACTTGGGTTGAGATGAAGTTTCCTATTGACAGGATAGATGAAAACACCTCAACCGCCTCCCCCCCTCCCCGCCCCGCCCAGGGTCAAACTTGCTGAAGTATTGTTGAGGTAAGCAGGTCTGGCCTTCAGTAATACAGAGATAATAATCAGGAGGACCACCCTTAATGCCTCTAAAATAAGCAATCTATTAGCTTTGAATAAATTATGACTGATGGTACTCCCATGTACTACACAACAGGTGTCTCTGTAATTATTACAGAAACAGAGTGCCAGACTTCATAGAAAGACAACACTTACTCCCCCAGGTGGGAAATAGAGACCTCAAAGCCTAACATCACAGTAACCACACTTAACAGTGACATGAGCCTTGAGTCCTTAAGACAAAGATCCATCCTTCCTTTTTCACATAATCCTTCACGCCAGTGGTGTAGTCTGAAGGGAGTAGCACTGATAACCCAAAAGCTGAGCCTCTTCTCTGATGGTTCAAATCTGTCAGTAGTTCTGAGGGAGAAAGATGCACAATTTCTTCCTGTACGATTTACAGCCACAGAACCTGTGAGTTGACTCCATCTCGATGACAATGAGCTGAGCTTGCACAATCAAAGGGTTCTCCTTTTTTCCAAGAAAAGTAAACCTGGATCCTTCTAGAACTAAATTTGACCACACTGCTTCTCACTGTTTCTTTTTTGGCCCTGGGTGACTGAGACAGGCCCTACAGTCCGGGTCCTGGAGTGGACAGGTGAGTGGATGTGGAACCAGTCACATGACTTCCTCTCCTTTGTGTGGACCTCAACCGGTGTGGAGGGTGTCACAAGATAGAATTTTAGGATTAGGGTTACCAAAGGAACCCCCACACTATGTAATAAAGGACACTGCTTTTCTCGCTTGGTTATTGTATTTAGCGTACACACCACATCTGTTAGCTCCCTACAGAGAGGAGGGTGTGAGACACCCTGAACCCTCACAGTAATGAGGACCGATAAGGAACGGCAAAGGTGATACCACACTTCCACAATCACACGGGTACAGTACAGCGAGGGGCCTGCCTCGCGGTTCCTATGGTGAGTCATGAGGCTACTCGTCTTACCTAGCATGTGGCCATTGTGCACCAGTGAGTTGAAATCAGCTCATAAATGACCCTCCAGCAGATTTTCAGAGGCAGTTTATTCACACAGGAGGTAATCGTCCATCTTTTTCCCATGGAGCAGCTGGTGGATTTGAACCATGTGCCTTTGGTATTGCAGCACAGCTTCTTACCACTAAGGGACCAGAAATAAGAAACTTCAAAACTTAACTGGTGTTCAAGGTTGCCATTGGCAAGCAAAACACCTCGTGGTGGCCTAGTCCATAAAGGGCTTCAGTAGCATAATCCATAATGAGCTGTGCTGCTACCCTTTGGGCGGTTCCTCTCTGGTAGTTTTGAATCAACTAGCAATTTCCTTGGAAAAGATGGGTAAATCTGCTGTGATTTAAAGCCTCTGAAAACCCTCTGGAGGGGTCAGCTGAGCTGGTTCCAACTTTACAACAATAAGCTGAGCTGAGCTGTTCAGTGCCAAAGCAGGGTTTAGGATTGAAGCTTTGGGAGCAGGGTGATGACATGGAAAGGAGGGAGGTTTGGCACTCAGGACAGCTGTGGTTGGAATCCTGGCTGCATGGCTACCCTACCTTTGGATCTACGCTGGGTGCAGGGGTGAGGGGTAGCTGGGTGTTTCAGGGGAGGGTAGAAGTGGATATTGGTTTGACTGTGACCCTCCCTCCCACCTATCTTTATTTGATCTACCTCTGCGGCTGCCCACAGTCACCCTCACAATGCCAGACGCATTTCAGCCCAAGAATCTTATGTTCTGACATAGAATGAATTCATCACCAGCCCAAGGGAGAGAATCTTTAACATAAGAATATCCATCTGGTTAGTAAGATGGGGCAGGGTGGGGGAGGGAGGCTGGACTGCTCTAATAAGCTTCTCTTACAGGGACCCCTCCCCATCTCCAGGGTCCCCATTGTTAGACAACCAAAATCCCTGATACTAGGGTGGATTGGATGCAAATTGAATTAAATCTCCATCTGTTAGTTTATTCATTGCAGGGTGTTGGGTTTTTTCTGTGGGTTTTTTTTTCTTTCTTTTTTGACTACCCATGTTTCATACTTGTTAATGAGCAGATCAAATTGTACTAGGGGTTTTGGGCAGACAGTAGCTCAGTAAGCACCCCAGTTCACTCCCCAAGGCCACTTCCCCATCTCCCATTCTTCCCTTGAATCCCTGCTGCCTCAACCCTCCAGGAAAAAAAATGTCCAAGCTGTTGATTCAAAATAGATACTCATTTGCATGGAATTAGCATGTTGCTCATTTACTGTTCAATTCCACTCCCAGTTCCACTACTCCAAACCCTGGTCCAAGATTATGAGGATTATGGAGAATATTTTAGGTGGCAAGAGGTTCTTGGCCCACAAGGTACAGATTCTTGGGCTGCAGCTTCTAAATTTTGCTGTTACACTTTGATCACTCTGGAAGCAGCCCTAGGAAGCAGCCTATTACTTTTAGAATTACTTTTGGGTATTGAATTGGACTCTGGATTCTCTTCCATTGCCCCCTCTCCGCCCCCCCCCTCCACTTCCTCATCCTCACCAGCTGGCCCAAAAGATTATGTCACAGTTTGACAAATGCTTCCCCTTAGAATCTTAGGTGAGCTCTGTGGTGCAGTGCATGCATATCAGATCAAACTGCTCACCATGAGGTTGGTGGTTCGAATTCACCGCTGCTCTGCAAAAACACAATGGAGGGTCCCTAGAAATTAAAATCAAGTAGGTGACAGTGAGTTTGAATTCTTGAGTTAGACTTTCTCAGGAAAGTTTGGTTTCACTACTAATCAAAACATTGAAAGTTCAATTCTACCCAGAGCTTCCTCAGAGCCCTGGTGATCTACTTCAGAGAAGTCAATAGATGAAAACTTTATGGAACAACAGCTCTGCTCTGACACACACAGAGTTGCCCTGAGTTGGGGCTCTGTCTACCCAATAACTGATAGTAAGAACCAGAAAAGCCACAATGTATTCATCATCCACGATATCCCCTGTCAATTGTATTTTAATTGTGAGTTCTGTATCAACTGTGTAAGAGAAATTGTATCATATTAGTTAAGACTTTTCATCTTCAAGTATTACAGAACACATAATTGTAATAAACTGGCCAAAAAGAAAAACAGGGATAATGTTTTAGGCAACCCTATCTCTAATTGCTATCTAGTCTGAACGAACTCATATCTGAATCTCCATCTGCTTCCCAAGGTCATAAATCACCCAGGAGGAGAATGCACATCTTCACAAACCAACAGAGAGGCACAGCCTTTGGGTCAGCACTGTAACTCCTTATGGATTACCCCTAAGTCTAAATCCAGACACTTTGAGGTGACAGACAACCACTCAAATGACACCCTCACAGTCTAGTCTCACCTCCCTTTCTCAGCAATGGTTACCTTGTTGAAACAACTCTAAGGCAGGCTTCCTCTATTTAGAAGCACTCAGCAGCTCCAGGTTAGGAAGAAATCTAGGAAGAAAGAAAACCTTATCTTTCCAAAAGATGTGAATTCAGGGCTTGGGCCTGACTTTCATTGATGTAGATTGAGTCACACGAATCAGTCACCATACTGGGAGACACAATACCCTTTGGGGCCCATTTGAGTCACATGGTCCTCTCCAAAGACATGCATATAACAAGGGTTCTCCATGAAAGACGTGGTTTGTGAGTCAAGGAGATCTAGTAGCCTAAGTGGGTAAAAAGCTCTGCTGACAATTCAAAGACATGTGGTTCAAATCTACCAGCTGCTCCTTGGGAAAAAGATGTGTGCTTTACAACCTCTGAAAATCTACTGGAGACTCATCTGTGAGTAGGCTCAAACGACATGCAATAGGCTTTTGATTGTTGTTGTGAGTCATGGGAGGGTTTCACAGGAGAACCCTGTTACAGAAGAAAAATGCCTGGTGATAAAAGCACTAACTGTCCATTCCAGATACTATACCCTTTATAGAGGAGGAAAAGCATCCTCAGTAGAGTAAATTGTTTGCCTTGAGTCATATAACTAGACAATTACAAACTGGTATTCAAATCCATCACTTCTCATCTCCAAAACCATATACTGTACCCTTCTCTGTTCCTCATACTTTGAGTATGGGTGGGGTGGGGAGCGGGGAGAAAGGAAGGGAGATAGGAAGGAAAGAATTGTTAGAAGCAGAACAATGTACATAAAAGAAAAAGTGCTGACAGTGTAGATGGTGCCTCCAAAATGCCCTGACAAGCATGTCATGGAAGGAGGAGGCTCATTAATCTATTGGACCTGACTACCTCGTGACAGAAAGAAATAATTTTACATTCTAGAGCAAGAAGGGATCTTAGGAGATTTGTGATCATCTAGGCTGACACAAGCCATCTGGCTCTGCTCCATCTCATGCTTCCCACAGATTCCCCGCCCAGGGACAGCCTGCCATCATTGCCTGGGCACAGAGGACAGGGGTGTCCTGCCATCATAGCCTGGGCACAGGGGGTATCCTGCCGTCATTGCCCAGGCACAGGGGGCCTACCATCATGGTCTGGGTGTGGCAATCCCCTCCTCCTGGGTTTTCAGAGATGAGGTGGGGTGGTGGGTGTGCACACTTGTACCCACACGTATGTTAATTTATGATAATAATCAAGAAGTTGCCTTTTTTCATCTTCTGTGCTTTTGGTATGTTCCTGAGTGTGTTATCCCCATGACAGGTACCGGTAAAGTCCTGGCTGAGTCATCTCTGGTGCAGGCTCTTGCTACTCCAGCCCCTCTCTGTCATATTTCCCCTATACATCCCTTGAGTTTCTTTGGTGGCAAGCAACAGAGCCTGCTCTGCACTTATGGTGAAAATAGAGAACAGAAAGAAAATCTAAAGTAGACTTGAGGGGGAAAAAAGTAGACAGAAAAGAGGACTGATGCAGGGATTCAAAGAATTGGGGGTTCTGGCTGAGTAGGCTCATTGGGGTGAATTTAATCAGACTTCTGTGCACCAAGCCATGCCTCTTAGTATAAAAGTCTGCTGAGAAAAAGAGTATCTTTTATCTTTTTTTCAAAAATGTCTCAATTCTCTGATCTGTGTCCCTTTCTTAAGTATCACAAAGGGCTAGCAGTGGCCCTGAAAGTAATAAACAATCTTTGCAAAGTACTGCCATCAAAAAAATCCATTAGGTCCAACAATTTCTGACTTTATATCAACCTACTCATGGTTCAGATTCAAAAGAGAAACTTGCTAGTTTGAGCTCCTGACTGAAAAAGCCCTGAAGACTTCATGAAATAGAGGGCAAGTGGTTGGGAGAAGAATGCGGATAGACCCCAAAAGAAAATCAGCATTGTTTACCAAAAGAGTAAATACCTTATAATCAACAAAGGTGTCTACTACCCCAACAGACTCACCCTGAGGTAGTGTCCTCCCCGACTCCATGCTGGCAAACTCGAACAGGTTTAATCCACATTGGATTCCATGTGCATAGTGACCTTGGAGTTGACAGTTGTACAAGGCAGAAGCCACGTCTTTTCCTTATTTAGATATAACACATACCACTCATTCATTCTCAGTTCTTTTGATGAAGGATCAGGTAGATCTTAGACTTTATCAATCTCAATCTCATTTATTTTTTTATTTTTATCTGAAGTATACACTCTTAGAAATCTCTCTCTCTCTCTCCCCCCCTGTACACACACACACACACACACACACACACACATTCTTTCTCTCTGGAAGACAGGTGTCTGCTTCTTTAATTCTCATGTCTTCAAAACTCATTGTCTTAGATTTAATAGAAGGTTTAATAAAGACTTTAAGAAAGTTATTGTGGTTTTAAGAAGGGAAATAGTCGGCATTCTAATTCTAGTTCACTAGCCTGGAGTGGGGAGCTCTGGTGACATGATGTACAGGGAGCTGGGCTGCTAACACAAAGGCAGTGTCTCTCTGCTGGTTCGAATCCACCTGCTTCTCTTTGGGAGAAAGATAGGCAATCTCTTCACATGCAATTTACAGTCTCTGAAAACACACTAGAGGGTCAGCTGTGAGTTGGTTCCAACTCTCTATCAATGAAGGTTTCATTTTGGTTTCAATCTGGACCATTTGCCTCATTACTTACCTTAGAAGCAAACATACTTTATTAAAGTAATTGTTATTTTTCTCACCCCAACCCCTGGCCTAGTTTCACCTAAGAAAAAAAACATAGTTTTTCCTTTAATGACTTTGATACTGCTTCTTACAGAAAAATCACACTTGAGTTACTGTGTTAAGCAGCTTTTGGTCCCTTCTTGAGCCCTAGTTACATTAGAAAAGCCATTGCATTGCCCGTAAGAGGCTATCCCTGAACCACCTGGGTTGGTAGGTCCCAGCTCTTGTTAGATTTTTTCTGATCATCTCTTTCCTGATGGGCAGGGTTGGTCTCAGTTCATTACCACTCATTTTCCACTTACTTCTGGTCCACCCTAGCTTTTAACCTTGCTAGTCATTTCTGCTTTTACCCTTAGCTTGACCTTTAGACTTAATTCATGCCGCTGACTTTGTGCCAACATCTTTGATACCTATTAAGAGTTCTGTAATTCTCTCTCATCTGTCTGGCCTACTGCTTTTGGACTCAGATATGATCCTCAGGAGTTAGTTATATTGCATAGCTTTCTAGAAAGCAGAGAGAAGATATGTGTCAAAATGAAAGAGAGGACAGGTAAGTTTTGATGGAGAGAGAAAATAAGGTGAATGAGAAGAGTCTTCCTCAGGAGAGCCATATTAGGGGACCTTGTTAATAATAAGTTTATTGTATTAATGGTTTTAAGTAGAAATGAGGAGGAAAATACAGTGCTACAAGCAGGGGAATAACGTTAAACTCAATTTGAATGCCGAGGAGAGCCTATGCCTAACTCCTAATTCACAGAATCCCCCATGTGATAGTAGCCTATGAGGGACTCAGTCACTCAGCAGCTGCCTCACAAAAAACAGAAGAAGACAGAGTGAGACCATCACAAAACTTAGGAAGGGAAGGGACAGGACAGTGTCCAATCTACCAGCATCCCAGTCTAACGGCAAAGCTGTTCTTTGCCATTTTCAACTCAGGAGATGTGAAGAAGTTCTAGAGCTGTGCTTCTGTCAGTGGATTTTCTAAAGAGTTTGGACTTGTGGAGCAGAAGCCTGAGAGAATCTGCTTCAGCAAAGATCAGCTTGATAACCCCAGATGTCCCCACGAGGCGCTTGATTCCGTCATGGTGGGGAGAGTTGTGAACCAGAGTAGTAATAAGTAGTAAGGCTGTACATCAGCTCTTCTCCCACCATTGTCTGCCCTGGTGGTCATGAATACTCATCTCTGTTGTCAGCATGCTCACTATGCCTCAAACAACTCTCCTGACCTCAAACCTGCCCAGATGCCTAGTGGGCATCTCCACGTGGGTCTACCACAGTCACCTCACACCCAACACATCATATGCCCTCCGCACCAGATCCACATCCCCATGTTCTTGTTTCACAAGTATCCCAACATGGAAATTCGAGAGCTATCCCTGACGATTCCTTCTTCCTTTAGCCCCTTGCATTTACTCAACCTCTAAGATAGTAGTGAATATTATCAAATGTATACCTCATATCATTCGCTGCTGCCTACCACAGCTCAAATTCAAGCCATTTTCTTTCTTGTCTCAGTTACATTGCCAGTGTGTAGTTATCATTGACTCATTGGCTGGTTACTACCCTTGCCTTTGTCATTTTGATTTTTCAGACCATTTCTATAGTTAAGCCCCTATAACAGTTCCTATTTCTTGAGGATAAAGTTCAAGTTTAATGAATTCACCTATTATATTCTCTGATCCAGCTTTCCTCCTTCTCTAGCTTCACTCTTCACTGCTCCCGGCAGATTCACAGGGACTATCTGATATGTAAATCTTTGTGGTAGGAGGCTGCCTATCTTTCTCCCAGGGAGTATTTGGTGGATTTGAGCCATCATCAACTCTTCGGTTTGTAGTCAGTCCAACAGGTAACATATCACACCACTGGGGATCCTTTTCTTTCCCCTTTAATGACATCCTCTATCCTGACCTGTCTCTACCTACCCCTAGCTTCATTCCTCACTATACCTGTCTCAGACTGTATGCTTTACAAGCAAAGAAGTGTTCACACTTCTTCCTTTATATACCTCACTGTACCTCACCCCTGTGCCATTGTTCTGCCAGAAAAGTCTTTTCTTACTGTTTTTATCTGCACCAAGATACCTATTCTACTCAGGACTCTTTCCTTCTTCACTGCAGTCTTAATTTTCCCATCTCATGTTTTCTTGTTTGGAACTGACTCATAGCTGACACTCCAGTAGGTTTTCATAGATAGTAAGTCACGCAGGAGGAAAATGCCCATCTTTTACGCATAGCATAGCTGGTGGGTTAGCTCTACATGCCTTGGGGATGGCAGCACATCTCCTTATCACTAGATCACCAGAGCAAATATATTTAGATCCTCTCTGTTTGTGCTTTTGCAATGTCCAGTCGGGGAACTCAGGTGGCCTAGTCAGAAAGGAGTTGCACTGCCAACTCAAAGGAAGGGAGCTCAAATCCACCAGCTATTCAGAGAGAGAAAGATGGACAATCTCTTCCCATACAGTTTACAGTCTCTGAAAACCCCCTGGAGAGTCAGCTATGAGTTCATTCTGACTCGGGGACACATAACAACAATGCCCAATACGTTCTCATTTCTCATCCTTCCTTCTATTCTAGTGATATATCTAGTGATCTATTTCTCTTGTCTTATCATCTAATGAGCATCTCCAGGGAGCAGAAATAGTATATTACATTCCCCAAACTCAGCCCACTGTAAGCAGGAAATAAACCATAAATAAATAAATAACTAGAAATAGTCATCTAATCCTCTCGTTGACTTAATAGTCTTCCTTTTTTTAAGGGACAAGACAGTTTGGTACATTCTTCCCCATAATCACATCCTCGGAAGTTTGGGGTTACAGTCTAGGTCATGGTCACTGGATTCATGCAGACCTGAGTTTGCATTCTTGCTTTTCCATTCATTAACCTCTGGGCCTCTAGTCAAGTTCTTTAACTCCCTTGAGCCTCATTTTTCCTCATTTACAAATGGAAATAATAATAGAATCCTCCTCGAACATTACTGTGAAGATTAGACAAGTAATGTGTACAACATTTTGGTTATGTACACAGTACATTTGTTGTTGTTAGGTGTTGTTGAGTTCTCTATGATTCGTAACAACTCTATGAACAACAGATCTAAACTCTGGCCTTCCTTACACCATACTTCCAATCTCTTACATGCCTGAGACTACTTTTTGGGGGTTTTGTAATTAATTATTTTTTAAAGCAACATATATATCTTTTTTTATGGCATATTCTTTCCATTTAATTTTTTCTGTATTCATTCATTGTTGTCAGTCCATCTTATTGAATGTCTTCCTCCCTTTCTCTGAGAGCTAAAAAAAAAAATAAATAAATCTTGATTCTGATTATTCCCCTCCCTACGTCTGCTTCTTTCAGTCTATTAATTCCAAAATCTGGCCTATGGATTAAGCTTGAGTATGGCAAACAAAGTAAAAATTACTTTTTAATGTATTTTTAGGGAGCGCTGGTGGCCTAGTGTCAAGAAGCTGAGCTACAATCTCAAAGGCACGCAGTTCAAATCCACTAGCTGCTCTGCAGGACAAGAATCAGCACTCTCCTGTGTGCTTAATTGCTTCTGAAAACCTGTTGGAGGGTCAGCTTTGGGTTGTATTCAACTCAGTGGTACACAACAAAAACAACAAAATATTTTTAATCTGTTTCCAAGGAAACGTTAAGAAAAGGGGTTTCCTTTTAATAGTAGTATTTTTCTCCTCCTTCTGCTTTTGCCCTCCAAATCCAAAGCATCACCAAATCCTGTAGAGCACCAAGTTGTTGCCTGTATGCTGTGGGCCAGAGAATAGGAGCTACATGCTCACTGCAGAGGGAATTGGCCACACAGGCAGATCTCATTAATGCTAATGGCCTTTGTGTCGATAATTAGCAGCACATCACACTCAATATTTACCCTTGTGTGCCTACAAAGCTTCACTTTCTCCTTGGGAAGCAAGCTGTTTCTCTACCTGACTCATGGCATGAAAATCCCTAATGCCAGAAAACAGCTTCCTCTCTGCCTAGACGGGTTGACCAGAAGAGAGCCGAGATGGGCTGCAGTGGGGCCTGGGAGGGAGGCAGGGAGTTTCTGATTCCCACTCCACCCTTGGGTGGAATGTTAGACAGGAAGAGCCTCACCCACTGTACAGGGTGGCATCTTCATGATTCAATCAAGCAGCTGTCAGCCTGTGCGCCCTCCCCACAAACACCATTTGCATACCATATTCCTTTTTTTTTGGAGGAAATGGTATTCTGAGGTCTGCTCAGTTCCCCTGCTGACTATAGACTAAAAGACCTATGGAGATAGCGCATTCCTGGTAACCTGCCCCCTTTCTATTCAGCCACTTGTAATAGGTCCTAACTGAACTATGCCCTGTGTCAAGAGCTATGGAAACAGGATGAGTCTACCTCTGTGATCTCTCAGTGTGTGTGTGTAGAGGAAATATCCCAACCCTCAAGTGGGTAGGTGTTAGTAGTTGAGTCTGTGACTCTCCCAGGCCAAAGCAATGGAGTTGTGTTGAGACTATGAGAACAGAGCTTGCACTGGCACCTGAAATATTGCACTGGCTATTTCTGTCTCTGCTTGTCCAGTTTTATTTGGAAACAATGTGTAGGATCCACCTGGGGAGAGTGAGATGCAGGGAGAAAGCTGTTGGAGTCACAGGGAACTAGAGTTTCTGAGACTAGGAGGCCTGGAGGCAGGCATCAGCCCGTGACTCACTGAGGTCCCCTTCCTGCTTAGAAGCTAGCTCTGCACAGCAAGCAGGGTTAGAATCTAGCTCTGCACAGCAAACGGGGCTGGGTATTCTTTTTGTTGTCTAACTCTATCCCTTAGGCAAATTCAGTCCCATGGAGCCTTCCATGAGAATGTTCTCCCAAGAAAAGTCAGGAACCACGTGTGCTGTCATTGTGTAGACTCAGCTGCACAGAATCACATAATGTGGTGACTAACGTTGGGTCATTCTTTGACGCTATAGTTAGCTCTGCAGTCCTTTAGCTCAGAAGAGAATGGCTGCAGGGAGCCCATGCTGGAGGCCTTGCTGCAAAGCTCTACCCACACAGCACTTCTGTGTGCCCCAGTGAACAGAAGCTGTGAGGAGAGACTGTGGAGTGTGTGCATGTAGCCGCTCAACGGAGTTTATCGAGAGACCACTCCCTTTTCATAAAGAGTGATCACCACCAAGTCTCACTTTACATCTTAAAGCAGGGACGACCCAACTCTCTAGACCTCCATGGGGCACTAAGCAGCCTTGGCCTCTCTTTTCAAGTACTGTGTGTGCTTCCAAAAGAGTTCCAACTTGGATATAGTGGGTAGAAGGAACTCCAATGAACACAAGGGCTGGGAATTGGCCAACCAACCAATACACGGGATTCAGAGATTTGTTTTAAGTTGTTACTTCTGGAGACATGATGAGAAACCACTGGCCTTATGGTCACCGGGGCGATCAGCCTCAATTATGGGGCAAAGTGGTGGGCTTGGGAGTTGCAGAGGTTCTCAGACCATGGCTTTGTATTAATTGGATCATTCAGCATCATGCTACAAGCACACCCTGTCTTCCTTACTCCCACGACAGTGTTCTCCCCAGTTCATTACCTCCTGACCTGTACCTTTAGTGACCACAGCTCCAGACCAGGGTCCAGTTTATCCTTTTGCTGCAGAGTTGGTAGGAACTTAATAATCACAGTTAGGAGGTAAGACTTCAAATGTTGGCCTCCATCTGAAGTATCTAAATTGTCTGAGAGAATGGTTAAGAACATAATTCAAGAAGCTGACAACCCAAGCCTGAAAACTGCTTCAGTCAATCACTAAGTAGGCATATGGCCTTGGGCAGGTTATTTAACTTCTCCATACCCAAATATTAGCTGTTAAATTAAAAGAA
>NW_006399843.1:3945190-3971263 GCF_000299155.1 Elephantulus edwardii
AGAAACGACTCGATGGCACATAACAACAACAACAACAAAATAGAATAGTAAATGGAATCTATATTTATTTTGTATTCTAATTTTAGTGTATATAATATATGTTTCTGTTATTGCTGTGTGTTGTCGAGTTGGAATCAACCCAAGGCTCACCTTTCAGTAGGTTTTTAAAGGCAGTAAATTGCATGGGAGGAGATTACCTTTCTTTATCCCATGGAGCAGCTGGTGGATTTGAACCATGTGCCTTTGTGTTGGTATGCCACCTCACAGACACTGTGCACAACAGAACAAACCATTGCCTGATCTTGCCTCATCTTCACGAACACTGTTGGGTTTGAGCCTGTTGATACAACCACTGTATCAATTTATCTCTTTCAGAATCTTTTTCTTTCCTTTACCCTCTGTTTACCGAGTATGACATCCTTCTCCACAACATGTCCAAACTCTATGACACAAAGTGTCCCCATCTTCATTTTGAACTTAATTCATTCCAAGACACACTTGGTTGTTCTAGAAGTCCACGATATAGTTAAATATTCTTTGCTGATACCATTAATTCAGTGTCATCAGATCTTCTGTATTCTTTGTTCAGCATTCACATGCCTATGTGGTGATTGAAAATACCATGGTTTAAGTCAGGTTCTCCTTACTCTCAGAAGTGATGTATTTTCTCTTAAGCACATTAAGAGCTCATTCGCAGTCATTTTATCCAAAGCAATACATTATTTGGTCCTTAACTGCTCCTTCTATGGTATTGACTGTTGATCCAAGTAGAATGAAATCTTTGATAATTTCAATGTTTCCTCTCTTTATCATGGTGTTGTTTGTTGATGCAGTTGCATTTTTATTTTCTTTATATTGAAGTTTTGCATTATATATAGGCTATCTTGCTGTATGCCATTAAGTCAGAACTTACCCCATCCTTCTCCCATGGAGCAGCTGGTGAATTCAAATTGCATACCTTTTGGGATTGTAGGGCAGCTTCTTACCACTATGCCACCAGAACTCCTTATATGTAGGTTTTCCATTACGTTATCAATAATCACCACTGGGCCAACTGGCAGCACCATGATAGAAGCAGAAGAGATTGAGGTTGTAAACAATTTTAGCTATTTGCCTCCACAATCAACACTCTGGGCATCAGCAGTTAGGAAATCAAAAGACAGATTTCATTAGGTTAATCTGCTGTTAGTGACCTCTCCAAAGTGCCAAAGAGCAACAATGTGAGTCTAGTGACTAAGGTTTGCCTGATTCAGACCATGGTCTTCACATTTACTTGCTACACATCAGAGAGCTGGACAATGACTAAGGATGATAAAAGAAGAATCTATGCTTTTGAGTTGTGCTACTGGAGAAGAATTTTAAACATACCATCAATGGCCAAGAGAACGAACAGTTCTGTCCTGGAGATAGTGAAACCAGTTTTCTCATTGGAGGCAAAGATTTTGAAGCTCCGTTTCATATACTTTGGGCACATGGCCAGAAAGGACCAGTCCTTGGGGAAAAATACCATGCTTGGAAGGGTGGAGGGACAGCACAGGAGAGGAAGACCTGGATAAGATGGACAGACACAGTAAATGCATATTGCAAGTAGGTGTGTCTAAGACAATGAGACTGGCTCAGGAGAGGGTGGGCTTCAGAGCTATTGTACATAGGGTCACTATGAGTCACACACAACTCTATGGCACATAATAATAGCAACAATATAGAATATTTATTTTGTCTTAAAATTATCTTTTCATTTATGGTTATTGTGCAAATTAAATTGCTTTAGAATGAAATTAGATGAGTATCTGATACAGTGTAAATGCTACGTGATCCTAAAAACAAAACAAAGTCACTTTCATCAAGTCAATTCTAACTCGGGTTTCAAAGGTTTTTGTCTTTAGTAGACCAGACTGGCCCTCTTAGTCCCTTGGAGTCGCTAGTGGATTCAAACTACTTTTACTGGCCTTACTTTTACTGAGCTGTTTCTTAATCACAGCTGCATGTTGCAGAGAATCTGTCTCAGGACATCTGCCTTGAGAACCAGTCACCTGCATTTTAGCATAAACTTCTGATAACTGAGGATGGAATGTAGTCCAAATTTGGAGAGGCTCTGGTTTGGAGCTAAGGAAGTGCCTATTGACTCCACTCTGATTTGTAAAAGCATTTTCATGACATTGTTAGCCTTTTCTTCTGAATCTGTGCATTACTAGTTATCAAAGCCTGCTCCTCTCAGGAAAGCTTTTCTCTAGTTTGCTGATTTGAACTCTTGAATCTTACTGTTGTCATCAACATTAGCTGACATCCAGCCATTATTTATTGTGACCCTATGCACAAGGGAATAAAATTCTGCCCCACTTTGCACTATTTCCTCATTGGCTATTGGGATCAGTGGGATTTTCATGGACTTAATTTTTTTAAAGCAGACTGTCAGGTCTTTCTTCCTAGTCTGTCTCAGTCTGGAAGCTTGGCCATAACCTGTCCCTCATAGTGGCCCTGCTTTTATTTGAAATACTGGTGACACCGCTTCCAGCAGCATGCAGCCTACTTACAGACAAGTGGTGCCCACGTGAGGTGTATTGACTGAGTATCAAACTCAGGTCTCCTACACAGAAGATGAGAATCACCACTGCCCACAAACTCTGAGCCTAGAGTTCGAGAAACAGTCTTTAAAATCCCACTGGGAAGTTTCCACCTGAGTGATTAACGGCCTCTGAAAACCCACTGGAGGGTCAACTATGGGTCAGCTCCAACTTGACAGTACACAACAACAACAACAACAACTACCATGAGAAGCTAAATTATATGAAGAGTACAGCATCAAGATTGGAGGAAGACTCATCAGCAACCTGCAATATGTAGCTGAAACAACCTTGCTTGCAGAATGTGAAGAAGACCCTCTTAGAAGATCAAAGACTACAGTCTTCAATGTTGGATTACATCTCAACATTAAGAAAACAAACATCTTCACAACTGAACCAACAGACAAAATCATGACTGATGGAGGAAAGACTGAAGGTGTCAATGATTTCATTTTCCTTGGATCCACAATCCCCACTCATGCTAATAGCAGTCAAGAGATCTAATGCTATATTACATTAGGGAAATCTACTGTGAAAGAGCTCTCCAAAGTTCTGAAGAGCAAAGACGTCACTTTGAAGATAAGGTGTGCCTGCCACAAGTCATGATACTTTCCATTGTTTCATATGCATGTGAAAGTTGGACAGTGAATTAGGAAATTAAAAAAGTTATTGATGCCTTTGAATTATAGCGCTGGTGAAGAATACTGAATATTTCACAGGCAAACTCAGTCTTGGAGGAAATGTAACCAGGGTGCTCCTTAGAAGCAAGGATGGCGAAACTTGGTCTCACGTACTCAGGCACGTTGTCAGGTGGGGCTAGTCCTTGGAAAAAAAAGCCATGATGCTAGGGGAAAGTGGGGGATCATCAAAAGTGAGGAAAACGCTTCACAAGATGGATTGACACAATGGCTGGAACCATGGATTTGAGCATGGAGGAGAATTGAGAGGAGTTCCAATAGCTCAAGGTTTTGATTTGTTATTCCAAGGTTCTCTGTGAGTTCTATTCCACTCGACGGCACCTAGCAGCGCTGCCCCTGCCAAGTGATTCTGAGGCTCACGGCATGGCGTTTGAGATTCACCTGCAGGGAGAAGGTTTCCCTGGCCTTTTCCAGCTCAGAGCATTGGGATGCTGGTCAATGCAGGCCCTCCCAACAGGGCTGCTGGCAATGGAGCCCAGGACAGCCTTGGATCCCCTTCACCTCACCCACGCAGGGATGCCACTCCACAGATCTCTGTCCCAGTCTGGGTGGCATTTCCAGGCCAGCCCCTCATTTCCTGCCAAGAACAGGGCCGGCCTCTCTGATCCGCTGGCTCTGGGCCCGGCTGGGCTGTGGGCGGCCTCCTTGATGACAGCTTTGCCCCCTCTCCCTTAGGACCATGAGGCTGCGCCAGGGAGGGAGAGGATGGGCCTAGAAACAGCATTTAGAAGGCTGCTCAGGCCAAGCTTGGGAAGCTGCCAGAAAGATTGTCCCCAGCCCAGACGGCCCCTCCCACCCCGTCCAGACCTCTGTGTACTCATGCAAAGATAATTCAGTTATGGGGATGGAGACTGGAGTGATAACCCGATTTACAAGCCGAAACAGTCTGAAATGGGGAGGGAGGAATGCTGGGGTGGTGGAAATCTTTATTAGTCCAGGAAAGCTGGGGCAATCTGGAGAGCCGGCTTGGCAGAGGTGTGGAAGATTGGGACTCAAGACATGTGATTCCTGGGATCTGGGTGTTGGGAGATAGCATTCCCCATCCCTGGTCTAACCAAAAGCTCAGTCATCCCTGAAATCCTCCCTGGATTCCCTTTTCTAGGGTGTTAAGGCAGCCATCATCTGGCTTACAAAGCTATCTCAGGGTGGAGATAAGCTGAAAAACCTATAAGGTGTCAGGGAGAAAAGAAGACAACCTTTTCAGAGGTTTAATTTGAGTCATTGATCACCAACTATCCCTGGAACAAGTTATTTCGGTGTGAGCTGTCATCTGTGAAAGCCGGGTAGCTGTCTGCTGCGGACCACCAAGGGGGAGGGTCAAGGTGAGCGCCCACCCCCGGGATCCTTTCTCCCCTCTCTGTCCTTCACACCTGAGGGCCAGCATCCCAAATACAAAATGCGGGATTCTCTCCTCCCTCACTTCTGCCCAGGTGTGGCACCTCCCTCTCGTATTTTTCTCACATCTTTTCCGCTTGGAAGTGCTGTCTGTGGTCTCATTTCCAACGGGCTGCATCCTCTGAGGAAGAACTCAGGAGGAAGACAGACTGGCTCCCCCCTTGGAAAGGAAAGGAAATGACTACAGATCTTAGAAAGCAGCTCCTTCCATTTATCTCTGTCTATTTCTCCTGGCATAGGAAGATTTTTCTCCACCAATAATTTGTCTTTTTTATATTGTGCCTATTGCACAGCAAGTGAAGGCAGGAGCTGAGAGACACCCAGGAGTTCTTTGGACATTCTTGCGGATAGATGCAAATGATGACCGCTACAAAACAGAGAGCCTGCCTTGGTGCTAACTGGACACCCAACTACACTGGAGGGTTAGGGTTGCTGTGAGGAATGCACCCCATCCCGGGGGACAGCAGAATCCACACTAACCAGGAAGAAAAAAGAGACCAGCAATGAAGGAGTTAACAGTCAGCCAGGCATCCCCCATTCTCCTCCCTGCCCCCACTGGACCCAGATGAATAACCAGTCAGTAAAATGACCCCAATGGAAGGAGTCCAGGATCATCCACTTGGGATCTAGAGGGCAAGAGGAGGGTGCTCTTCTCCACACAAATCAAATAATGCAGTGAAAGTGGGGGTGGGACAGGGAGGGGAGGGGAGAGTGAAGGAGACAGGCTTCCAGCCTCAGCACAGGCTGGATCAGACCTGACCGTGAGCCCTGAAATCCAGTGTTTGTTAGACTGCACCTCTCACCCGCCTGGGCCTATAGATTTAAAATCCCAGAGGATCCTTTACCTTTCAAGAAAAGGAGCCTCCTGTCTTTCTCATCTCTGTGAATGTCTGACCCTCAGGTCCATAGGGTCACTAGGAGTCCTAAGTTAACTTGAAAGCTCCTAACAACAAGAACAACCCTTCCTCAGAAGCCTTAGTGGTATAGTGAGGGCCTGTGGCTTAGTGCTAAGGAGTTGCACTACAAACTCAAAGGTATGTTGCTCAAGTCCACCTGGCTGATCTGTGGGAGAAAGATTGGCAGTTTCCGCCAGTGCAGCTTATTGCATCTGAAAACCCTCTAGAACAGGACCTGACTATGTCCCCAATACATAACAACATAACAGTGGTGAGTTTAATATTGAGCTGTCAAACAATATTTAATATTGTCATCAGTTTGAATCCATCAGCTACTCCACAGAAAAAGGTGAAGCAGTGCGCTCCCACAGAGATGATTCACGTGGAAATCCACCCCCCCAACCCCCATGGCAGTTCAGCCCTGTTGTGGAGGACAGCTATGAGCTGGAAGGGACTTGAGGACAATGGGTATTTTTGTTTTCTACCAATTAATCCCTGACTTGAATGGTGAAGAGAAGCTTTTGCCTCACAGATGCACGTTAGCCCATCCCAAACATCCAGAATGAGATGAATCAACAAGATAGAGAAATTAGATTTGAAAGTGTGTCAGATAAAACTGAACACTTCTGGCGTCTGACAAGAATCAGAGACTCCCTCACTTCCTCTCCCTCGCTTCCTCCTCAGTCCTGCCTTCTCTACACCTCAAGATCCTGCCCAATGGGAGAGCCTGCCCTGAGACTCCCCCAACACCCCACAGACTCATCTGCCCAATGTTTTGTCCTCTTGAAAGGCTAGCAGATTTATAGGTCTCAGCTGCACACACCCACCTGCCATTCCTTCCCCTCACAGCCCCTGAACTACCCTCATCAAAGAAGTCCCCTCCCAGACACGCCCAGGAGGGTTTCATAGGGGTTGGGGGCAGAGAAGGAGAGGTTAAACCTGATTTCCGAGACATCTAGCCTGAAAGGAGGTCTCATTTTCCTCAGGCAGGACCCCACCTGCTCGATCCCCCTAGTGGCTTCTGACCTGGAAGTAGCTCCATGAAAAAAAAAGCACTGGAGTATCCATTTCAGTGCAGGCCCTACCTTTCAGTTTCCACTGCTGCATCTACTGTGTATAATAATATTCAGGCTAAGCCTTAACTGACAAAGACTCGGGAAGCCTCATGTTCTAGATCCATTCAGCCAATATCTTCCCTCTAGGGTAGCATGAGTAAAGACTAGTAGTAAAGTCAAAGGGATGTCAAGGGTTGTTTGGGTGTGAAGAGACAAGGACTCAAGATAGAAATGTGATGTTGTGAAAAGCAGTTCCAACAGAAGCAGGAGCCCTGGACCCTTCCCTCCAAGGACCATTAGCTCAGACAGAGACCACGCTTGTCCTGGCCTCAGGGAAGGCTGGGTTATAGCTGAGATCTCTCTGAAGATGAGTTAGAGTGTATTGCCAAAATAATTGCTGAGGAATAATGAGTTTAGAAAGTAAGTTGAAAATGGGCTAAGGATTTAGGGAGCCAAGATACAATGTGGAAGCTGGAGTCAAGCCCTGGGAAGCAGTGTTATGTCCACAGGGCCAAGAGGCCCACAGTGATCCAGTGAACTGTCCTCAGCTGGGGGCAGGCAGGGCATCAAGGGAGTGTGGAGCCTGGGCAGGCTGCGTGCTAGTAGACTGTGTGTTCCTTCAGTCAGTACAGGGGCAGAGACTGAGAGTTCTGAGAAGTTCTTCCCCATGGAGGCTTTGTCCTGGTCCCACTCAGCAGAGAGTGGGCTAGGGAAGTGGTAGGAATCAAGCCATCAAGCCAGGGCTACCTAGCCTGGTGTCTGATGTATTTTCACTCTCCACTGATGGCAGAGCAAGGTGAGAGCATAGAAAGAGATGCCTAGTCTCCGGGAACATGAATAGTGGTACTTTTGAGCACGTTATTGAACCTCTCTGAGGCACGGCTGGCCCATAGTTTTAATGGTACCTCTATGCAGGGTTGTTAGAAGGGTCAGAGGCAAGATGTTAAGGAACTCCTCAAATAATCTTTAGCAATAAACAGCAGTCACATTAATTACATTATGATCTGAATAAACTTATATAGGATCATAAACATGAATAATAATAAGAAGAAGAAGTAGAAAAATGCCCACTTCTTTTTTTTTTTCCTTTTTTTAAGCTTTTTAATTGTGATTTGAATGAAATTTACAAGAGAGTTCAGTTTTCCATTCAATCATTCCCTAACATCTTATTGGGTAACAATTCTTAAGATCTTAGAAAAGCGTTAGATCCCTTGCTGTACCCATTTTCTAAGATTTAAAAATCTAAAAAAAAGAAAATAAACTTATTCCTGTCAATTTGGAGCCAACTCATAGCTGACCCTTCTGCGGGCTTTTAGAGGTTTTAAAGCAAATGGAAAGGAGTGCCCTTCTTTCTCCCATGAGGTGGCTAGAAAATCCAAACTGGCCACCGTTAGGCCAGCAACACAACTCCCCGAGAACTCCACCACCAGGTAAAACACTATCAAGTGGGCTGTTGTGTGTTATATTCAGTTGAGTTGGAACCAACCCATAGCTAATCCTCCAGCGGGTATTTAGAGGCTTTGAATTGAACAGGAGTAGATTTCTATCTTTGCTCTCAGAGCAGCGGTTGGATTAGAACTGTTTGCCTTTGGTTTGACAATGCAAATCTTAGCATTGGGCCACTGTTGTTGTTGTTGTTAAGTGCCATCAAGTCATAGACGACTCATAGCAACCCTGTGAAGGAAAGACCTGAACACTAGACCACGAGATATAAAAATATAAACCCACTGTCTGAGTCACGAGATTCAAATCCACCAGCTGCACCAATTTCCTCCTGTGCAATTAACTGCCTCTGAAAACCCACTGGAGGGTCAGCTATGAGTTGGCTCTGACTTAACGGCATGCAACAACATCGCTCTGGAGGCAGGGAGTCCAAATCAGGGAGTGGGGTGTGCTGACCCCTCCTCTTCAGGCACTCACTGCTCCAGGCCTCTCGCACAGCCTCTGCCAGCTCTGGACATTCACTGACATGCAGCTGCAGCACCGTGTCGTTTCTCTTTCCCCCATCTCTGTGCAACTTCTCCTCTTTTTTAAAAAATGGAGATTTTAATGAAAGTTTATAGAGAACTTGGATTTCCACTCATTCATTGTTGCACATTTTCCTCCCTGCTCCCCTACCCCCCAGTTAGCTTTTTTCTTTGGAAAAAAAAATATTCTTTCATTTTTACACAGTCCCAACCCCCAGTCCACTTTACTATGCAGATCTTATTCTGGACCCTTGTCATGTCCACAATACCTAATCATATATTCCTTTTAAACAATTCTCTCCATCATCTGTTTCAATGCTATGTACATTATTTATCCCCTCTTTTCTTAGTTTCCCCCAACCCCCATGTCTGTCTTGTTTTATAACAGTGGCATTATGCACTATTTGTCTTTTTGTGACTGAGCTATTTCACTCAGCATAATGTTCTCCATGGTCACCCATTTTGTATATTTCATGAGTTCTTTGTTTTTCAGTGCTACATAATATTCCATTGTGTGAATATATCACAGCTTCTCTATCCATTCATTTGTTGATGGGCAATTTCTCCTCTTTTTTAATGACACCAGATATACAGGTTCAGGGTCCACCCTACTCCAGTACTTCCTCATCTTAACCTAGTTGATACCTTCTTCAAAGACCTTGTCTTTAATCAGAGCCACTTTTACAGGCAGAGAGGAGTTAGTGTTTTGATATATCGTTTTAGGGGACACAATTCAACCCATACCATGCCCCTGAACTCCAGTTTTCTGGGCATTCCCTTGCCCTTTCTATCAGCAGGACTGATGCAAGCCTGAGTCAGCATGCGAGGCCAGAGGTGAGCCCACCCATGAAAACCTAGAGGCATGGAATCAAGGTGCCATAGCAACATCCATGAGAATATCTGCTCAGACTCTAAGGGTGAAATGATCAATGCAAAAAATCCCCCTCTGAGAAGCTAGTAGCTATATATCAGCAATGCCTTCACAATTGGATTCTTATTCTAAATTTGGGGGGGAATAAGTAATATGCCGACTCAGGAATCAAAGATTTGAGAGATATGGAGACAGCCAATCCCAATTTACGATCAGATTGCTGGCTGGAGCATCTTGAGAGGAACAGAGCCCAGCAAGCCTACAGTGGGCTGTGCTGGGAACCTGCCTCCTGGGAACACAGAGGAAGGAGAAATCTGATGCTTCGAGGACAGTGAGTGGGCCCGGCAGAGGGAGGCCTTGGACTGGGCAGCCTTGGTGGTTCAAAGTATTTCAGTTGAAAGAAAAATGTCCTCGTCAGCCTAACTATTCTTCAGGACCAGGCGGAGAAATTGACAATGTTGATTCATTTAGCTCAGCAGTATTCAGCTCAAAATCAATCTTGTCAAAAATCCATCACCCACACTCAATAAGTAAGAAAAGGGATACAGGCTCCAGGGGAATCAATCACATTCCAACAGGGAACGGCCAAAACCAGATCTATCATGGCCCGGGACTCGAGGCAGCATTCCTCAGTGCTCTAGTTCTTGAAAGTGCTCTGGGGACTCAACTCAAGGTCATGGGAACCAGGCCAGGCAAGGTCCCAAGCAGCAGCCTGAACTGACAAAGCCCAAGAGCAAGCGGTCAGTCCACTGGACACCTTCCTGCAGTTAAGATAAATGTCCAAAGACTTGGCAGAGAGTTCTAGATGCTGACCAACACCAGGATCACACACTTAGGTCGCTGACATGGCCCAACAAAGGACAGTCCCACTCTTCAACTTCAGAAATCACTGTTGCTTAAGTTTCTAGATACTTCCAAATGGCCATGTCTGTCATATCTGGAGGCCTAGCTTCTCACTTGTATAAAGTTTAGACTGGTCTTGTTCTTGGTAGGGAGAGACGACTGTAGAAGTTTCCTAGTCTTGGGTCCAATTATAAGATACAGAAACAGAAGCCAAGATCCATTCATCATTTTTTAATCTGTTGTTCAGAAGCCAACACCCCCCCAAGGCTGGCCTTATGGCACCCCTGACTCCCTCAGACTAGCAGGGGCATGTGAAAGGGGAGGAGAAAGTTCTTTGAGAGCCAGGTGGCAGAGAGGCTGGGGCCTTATCTATCCCATTCCTTAGCTGTGTGGAATTGAGCTGATTATTGAACCTTTGTCAGTCTCATTTCCTTCCCATGCAAAATGAAATTGAACAACTTGGGGTTATTGACGCTTCAGTGAGATGTTACCTATGAAGACCTGATACTCTAAATTTAAAAAGAAAAACAACAAAAAACAAAACCAACCAAAACCCAACAACTCTGGTTAAGCAAAGATCCCTCTGGTCTTTAATGTTCACTTTTAGTGTCATCTTTCTGCCACAAACAATTACTAAAACTTGTCTGTTCATCCATCTAGTTGTGCCTTCACTCAACAAATATTTACTGATCACAGACTGTTCTCTGTTGGTCATAAATAGTGGAAAATAGAGGATACATATGGCAATGTGGCAACAAGATTAGAGGAAGACTTGTCAACAACCTGCGTTATGAAGATGACACAATCTTGAGACTGAAGAGAGACTGAAGCATTTACTGTCAAATGTCAAGAACTGCAGTCTTCAATATGGACTGAAACTCAACATCAAGAAATCAAATATTCTCACCAGTAGGCCAATTGGCAGCTGGAAAAGAGATTGAGTGTTAACAATATCAGCTTGCTCGCGTCCACAATCAACGCTCTTGATACTAGTAGTCAAGAAATCAAGAGATGAATTGCATTGGGAATATCTTCTGTCAGGGACATCTCCAAAGTGCTGAAAAGCAACAATGTCAGTCTGGAGACTAAGGTGTGCATGATCCAGGCCATGGTCATTCCAAATACTTGCTATTCATCAGAAAGCTGGACAATGACTAAGGGTGACAGAAGAATAGTCGGTGCCTTTGAGTTGTAGTGCTGGAGAAGAGTCATAAACATACCATGGACTGCCAAGACAAGTCTGTCTTAGACAGAGTGAAACCAGTTTTCTCATTGGAGGCAAGGATTTTGAAGCTGAGCCTCACACACTTTAAGCATGTTGCCAGGAAGGACTAGTCCGTGGAGAAGGACATCATGCTTGGAAGGGTGGAGAGACAGCACAGAAGAGGGAGACCCTGGATGAGATGAACTGACATAGTAACTGGGGTAATGGAACTAGGTGTGTCAGACACAGTGAGATTAGCTCAGGATATGGTAGGGTTTAGAACTATTGTGCATAGGGTCTCTATGAGTTGCAGTTGACTCGATGACACATACAACAATGGCAGGGATGAGAGGTGGCATTACTGCAGGCTTCAAGCAATAGAATTGTTGGTTTTGGATGTTGTCAGCTATGATTCATAGCAACACTATGAACAACAGACTGAAACCCTACTCTATCCTGCACTAACCTCATGATCTCCAATATGCTTAAATCCGTAGTTAAAATCACTGAGTTAATCCATCTCTTGAAGGTCTTCCTCTCTTTCACTGATCCTCTACCTTTCCCAGCATGATATCTTTTTCCAAGGACTTACCCTGCCTGGCAACATTGCCAAAGTGTATGAGGCAAAGTTTCACCATCTTTGCTTTTAATATACACTCTGGTTGCACTTCCTGCAAAACAGATTTATTTGTTCTTTTGGCAGTCCATGGGGTAATCATAATCAGTACTCTTCACTAGCATTACAATTCAAAGATAACAATTGTTCCTTACTCATTGCAGATCATGCTAAATGGCACAAAAATAACTTTCAAAACAAAGAAACGAACTAGGAAGAGAATAAAGTGGCATTTGGGGGTGGAGTATAACTTAAATTTGATGCAGGGCAAGGCCTTTCAGGGAAGTTGTTATTGTTACGGTTAGACGCCAGAGAGGACATCTAAATTGAACTGCAAATGGTATAAAGGAATCTGCAAACAAGAACCAGAACTTTGGAAGGGATGTTCTAAACAGTGAGAATGGGGGTAAAACAGAAGGACTGAAAGGGACAAATGGCCCTGGGTTAAGCCAGAGAGGTCATCCAAGGGGCAGAGCATGTAGGGTGCCAAGGCCATAGCAGGGCACTAGACATTTAGTCTAGCACAGGGGAAGCCAGTGGAATGGACATCATCTGATAATGCATTTTAGAAAGCTCATTCAATGTTATTTAGAGACTGGATTAAAGCAAGTAAGAGAAAGTAGGAGATAAACTAGCACACTCTTCAGAGTTTAGAGGAGAATGCTGGTGGCTTTGTCTAGGGAGACAGAAATCATTAGGAAGAGAACTGATTAGGATGCATGCAGTACTTTGGAGCTAGGTCCTTGCAGATGAACTGAATGTCAGAGATGAGGAAAAAGTAAGGAAGCAAGGATATGTCTGAAGCTTCTGCCTCAAGCCACTGGCTTGATAAGGTAAAACACATTAGGGCTAACATTGAAAAGAATCTCAGAACATTGAATTGTGCTCATGCTAAATCTATACCTAGACCAAGAAGCTGTTGTCTAAACAGAGCAAGGGAACAGGGAATGGTTTAAAATGAACAAAGTTGTGTGTCAGGGTTGTATCCTTTCTCTATATATATTAAATCTGTATGCTGAGCAAATTGTTTGAGTAGATGGACACTATGAAGAAATGTGTGGTATCCGGAGAGAAGGAAGACTCATCAACAAACAACATTATGTTGATGACACAACCTTGTTTGCTGAAAGCAAGGAGGATTTGAAACATTTGTTGTAGAAGATCAAAGACTACAGTCTTCAAGATGGATTGCCTCTCAATATGAAGAAAACAAAAAATCCTTAACCACTGCGCCATTAAATAACACCATGATAGATAGGTAGAGAAAACAATGATGTTGTCAATGATTTCATCTTACTTGGATCCACAATCAATATTCTTGGTACCAACAGTCAAGAAATCTAAAGACATGTTGCTTTGGGGAAAATCTGCTCTCAATGACCTCTCTCCAAAATGCTAAGGGGCAACAACATCAGTTTAAAGACTAAGGTGCACCTGATTCAAACCATGATCTTTTCATTACTTCCTTATGCATCTGAGAACTGCAAGAAGTTCAAGCTGGGTTTAGGAGATACTGTGTTACTACTCTTGCTGGTATTACATGAATTTTGGCTGAAAGCAGAGAATATGAGAAGAATGTCTATTTGTATTTTATTGACTAAGTGAAGGTGTTTTCTATGTGCATCATAACAAACTATGGCTAACCTTGAGAAGAATGGGAATTTCAGAACATCTAATTATGCTTTTATGAATCTATACCTAGAACAAGAAGCTTTTATCCCAACAAAGCAAGGGAACAGTGCATGATTTAAAATCTGGAAATGTATGTGTCAGGGTTGTATCTTCTCTCCATACCTATTCATTCTATATGCTGAACAAATCATTTGAGAAGATGGACTTTGGAAGAAGAGTGTGGATTCAGGATTGAAGGAAGTTTCATCAATAATCTACATTATATAGATGACATAATCTCACTTGCTGAAAGTGAGGAGGACCTGAAGTGCTGACTGCAGAAGAGCAAGGATGATAGCCTCTAATATGAATTACAACTCAATATCAAGAAAACAAAAATCTTCACCACTGAATCAAAAGACACATCACGATAGATGGAGAGAAGATTGACATTGCCACTGATCTCATCTTACTTCGATCCACAGTTAACACCTTTCATGCTAGCAGTCAAACGATTGGGAGATATATAGCATTGGGGAAGTTGGCTGCTAGAGATGTCTCCAAATCCTAAAGAGCAATGATGTTAGTTTAAAGACTAAAGTGCACCGCATTAAACCCACAGTCTTTCCAATCACCTGCTATGTATCTTGAGAGCTGGAGAATGAAAGAGGATGACAGAAGAAGAGAAGAGTCAATGCCTTTGAATTGTGGAGTTGGAGAAGAGTACTGAATACCCAATGGACTGCCGAGAGAAAAAGCAGATATACCCTAGAAAAAGTGCAACCAGGGTACTCCTTACAAGATGTTGAAATGTCATTTCACAAACTTGGGGAATGTTGTTAGAAGGGGTCAGTCCTCGGAAAAGACATTATGTTTGGAAAGGCAGAGTGTCAGAGAGAGAGAGGAAGATTTTCAACAAGATGGAATGACACAGTTGAGTGGATCAATGGGCTAAATAAAGTTCAACATGGATGATAAGGATGTAACAGGTTAGGGCAAGGCTAAGATAAGTTGTTCATAAGGTCTCTGTGAGTCATAGTCAACTTGATGGCAATTACATCATAGGTGGGGAGCTGTGAGGGATAGGTTGGAGTGGTGGGTACAGTAAAAGACTTTGCTAAGCTTTACTCAAAATGCCTATCAGACAGCCAAATGGAGATGTCAAATATAAGTGTTTGGATTTGGTAACCATTGGTCAATGGATGATATTTAACATCATTGTGTTGGATGAGGAAGTGCAGCCAGAGGGAGGAAGTACCAAGTCTAGGACACTCGGAGGAATTTTTCTCCAAAATTCCCATCTCTTCAATTAACAGAGTTCATGAGTAAGGAGTGGGGTTGAGGGCAAAGAGACTTTAGGTGAACAAGACCCAGAGGGAATAAAAAAAAATAAAAAATAAACAAGACCCAGAGGAGATGAAGTATGTTTGTTTTCTGAAGGTGTAAAGGGGTGAAAGTCACACTGGTGTGAACCTGATCTAGACAAAGGCAGGATTCCTTTCTAGACTTGCTTAGACATAATTTTATCAGCTCCCTACACCATCAAAATACAGACATTCAGAAGTGGATAAAGGCGGAAAACTGTAAACATAGTGAATTTCTACTCCAAATGAAATATGGCTCTCTTCCAGGGCTACGGTACAAAGGAGGTCATGTTAATGTGGATACTCAAAGTGCAGAGAATTCCAGAACTGCAAAGTCTCAGCTGCTTTCACTCATAGCAGCTTGCCTGGTTATTTTGGGAAGTCCCCAGGAAATCTCAGGTGTGATCCCAGGTCCCTCATATTCTGCTTCTCACAGGCTCGCCCCCTTATATTCCAAGCCACACAAGGGACCTCTCTGTTCAACTGCACTTTTTATGCTTCCTGAGGCACTGTGCTCCCAAAGCTACAGAACCATGGGGAGAACTTCACACCTCCATACTGTGCTCCGCCTGAAATAGAGTGGGCTTTCTCGCTCCTTCTCCTGTCTCCTTGTGCTGCCTTCACAGGGGAAGAGGCTATCATACCCAACCACCCCTGAATCCCATCCAGCCCAGCATCATTCAGGTGCTGCAGAACTCGAGGAGTTGCATCATGTTTGTGGTTGTGTGCCCAGCACCTCGCACAACACCTATGCCGTATAATGGTTGTGGTTGTGTATCGCCAACTTCATTCCAACCCACACTCACCTCAGGCAACAAAGTAGAACAAGCTGATAGGCTTTCTTGGCGTAAACTTTATGGAAGCAGATACCAGCTCTTTCTCCTATGAAAACCCCAAGAGGGTACAGATGGTCAATCTTTCTGTTAATAGAAGAGCCCTCACTGCTTACACAATCAGGGCTACTGGTGCCTTTATACTATTGTTGTTGTTGTATGTTGTTGTTATCAAGGAGGAGCCAACTCATAGCTGATCCTCCAACAGGTTTTTGCGGGCTGTACACTGCATGAGAGCAGACTGCCCATCTTTCTCCCTTAGAACAGCTAGGGGATTTGAACCATCTGCCTTTGGGTTGGCAGTGCAGCTCCATACCCATTAGGCCACGTGAGCTCCCAAGTGTCTTATACTACACACATATTAAATACAGTTAAGCAAGTGAAAAGATGAACATGGAACAGTGCCTGCCAGGGGAGGGGACCACCTGAGGTGGATTAAGGAGAGTGTGGAAGTCCATACCTAAGGAAATCTAGGGGATGGGAGAACAGACTGCAGTCTCACTGCAGTGAACAGAGCCAAATTCTAGAAGTTTCCAGGCAAGATGTGCAGCTGAGAAGCAGTCCACTGCTACCCCTTACTCCCACTGCCCACATCTCACACACATATACCTGCTTCCAGAATGATGAAAGAGCCAATAAAGGAAGCTGTGAGGAGGTTGGTAATGATCTCAATTTCACAGTTGGGTGGGTTGGGGCCAAGGGAGTTTGTTTCTGGGACAATAAAGAAGCTTGGACTTCTCTCCATTTTCCTACCTGATCCGTCCCCAGTCCTGAGCTGAGGATGAATCCAGCCTGAGGATTCTGCTCCAGTGCAACCCCGAGGCTCCCTCACTGCACCACAGCCTCCCACCTGCTCAGGTAACCTCTGGCTCCTCGTCTACCCCTCTCTCCCACGGGCTCACCATCATGCTCACTTTTAGAGACACAGGTATTAATAGTAATGGCAGCCACCATGATTTACCTTCTGGGTGCTGGACACATGCTGTCACTTAATTTTAGCACCAGTCTTGTTAAATGGGGTTGCCATTATCCCTTTTTGAGAAATGAGGAAACTGGGTTTCAGCAGGCTAATTTGCTCAAGGTGGCATATCTAGTAAGCAATAGTGATTGACTCCAAATTTCACTCTTCAAACAACGTGGCTACATGGCTTGCCATAAGCAAATCAGATGAGCCTTATAAAGTAGTTGGGGAAGAGGAAAGAAGACCTGACCCGCCATCAGTTAGGCAGAAGGTAAGTAGGTGGTATAATCTGCACCAATAAGATGCCTGAGGTCCCACATGGAGAGAGCCAGTCACAAGAGGACTTCCAGACATTGGCTCCATATTCTTGGGAAGTGAAGTCACTCTCCTCCCAAGGCAGGATCTGTTGACAGCTGGGCATGTGACTAGTAGATGGACACTGTTTTCCAGGCCTGAAACGCAACAGCAAGCAGTGACTTGAAGAATACTGACTACACCATGGACTCTCTGAAGAACACACAGATCATTCTTCGGGGAGGGAGACGGGGGTAAGCCAACCAGAATGCCTGCTAGATTCAAGGATGGCACAAATTCAGCTAGTCTAACTCAGACATATCATCAGGAAAGATCAGTCACTAGAAAAGGACATCATTCGTGGTAAAGTAGAAGATCATCAGAAATGATAGCAACACTATATGAGACGAGGTGACAAAGTGGCTGCTATAAAGGATTCAAACATACCACTTAAGGTGAAAATGGCACAGGACACACACTTTGCTCTATTGTGCTTAAGGGATGGCATGAGCTGACACCACCACCAAAAGCCACTTCTACCTTCTCCTCAAATACAGGCAAAACTCTTGGGATGCAGAACAGAATGGAAAGCCGAGGCATGTCCCCAAGGGTCAGAATTCCAAGACTGGATCTGTAACTATCTCCAAAAAGGGACCAGTCTATCTATCTTAATGTGACCAGGCTAGCAGACTTCATCACAGAGGGCAGTGGCCCCTCACAGCCCTCCTCAGCCTAGACTCCTTTTCCAACTCATACTGAGGTCAATATATTTAGTCATGTCCCCAGAGGGGTTTTTTGGACCAATTTCTGCTGCATTTTCTAAAATCTCCTTTTTTTTTCCCTCACCAAAATGACAGATGTGGTTCCGAATACCGCAGCTGCCTAAGATATTGTTGTGAACTCTCCTTTAAGGGCTAAAATTGTCTCTCAGTAGCAGCCAACCTCCCTGAGGCACCCCTGTCTTTTCTCTGGCACAACTTTGAGGGAGAAAGCTGCCTTCTAGAATCTCAGATCAAATGAACAAGTCTGGAGCCCAGAGAAGTCAGGGCCTGGGGTGTCCTATTATTCAACTCATTTTCATGTCTCAGAAAACTCTTAAGTATGTCTTCAGCCAGTTGCTTTCAAATTTTAATGTGCACAAGAATCACCTTGGGAATCTTTGTGAAATGTTGGTTCTGATTTAGTTAATCTGGAGCACACCCTGAAATTTCTAAGCCTCTTTTAAGAGCAACTGGTGGTGTGGCCCTGGACTCAACCTTGAGTAACAAGTATTTAAATATTAGTGGCACAATATTGCTAATAGGAGGTGACTCAAGATCGGCCCAGTGCTCTTGATGCCTTCACAGGCCTCAGAATTATCTATTCTGCTCTGCCATCCTCATTATCATAGAATGGATGCCCAAGCTACACACAACACATCCTCACAAGTCAGTGTAACAAATAAAAAGAAATATCTTTCTTTTGCTTCTGCCTTTACGGCAAAAAAGAAGTTTTTACCCCCACTCTCTTTTTAAGTTTCATCCTTATTGTCATGAAGTAACGTGCTTTGGTGGCCTAATGGTAAGAAGGTGAGCTGCCAACACAAAGGCACTTAATTCAAGCCCAACAACTGCTCTGTAGGAGAATGATGGGCAGTTTCCTCTTGTGTGATTTACAGCCTCTGAAAACCTGTTGGAGGGTCAACTATCAATTGGTCCAACTCGACAATACACAACCACAAAAGCATCAGAATAAAAATTTTTTCCCAGAACCAGAACTGGACACATTTTTTCTTAAATCTCATAGGTCAGAGGTGGTTCACATGCTCATCCATGAACCCATCACTATCAATGGGAATATACTATTGACTTGTCTGGGGTAAATACAATTATAATTAACTTTCTGGGGTTGGAGACACTTTTCCCTGAACATAAACCACAACAGTATAGACAAGAAGGGATGTGGTTAAACATTGTTGTTCAGATGCCATGGAGTTGACTTCGACTCATAATGACCTTATATGAACAACCACTCTCATATCGCCCTTTGCTGCATCACCCTCATGACCTCTCATATGTTAGAGTATTAGATAACCAATAGTGGCTGTTGAGATGGGTATAATTTTGCCTGTGCCCATTGCATGTGTATCTCTTTGTTCTTTCTGGGCAGTAGGTTTCGAGGAAAGGGAGAAAATAGAGGAGCAAAAAATAAAGAAGTGGGAAGAAAGGTGTTTTTAGGACCTAGAGTGGTCCTGAAAAGAAGGAAGATTCCAGCACCAAGCAAATGTTTTAACGTGCTTGT
The DNA here is from genome assembly GCF_000299155.1 of Elephantulus edwardii. Classification (NCBI taxonomy): domain Eukaryota; kingdom Metazoa; phylum Chordata; class Mammalia; order Macroscelidea; family Macroscelididae; genus Elephantulus; species Elephantulus edwardii. The sequence goes on from NW_006399843.1 coordinate 3,964,643, forward strand.
CCGAAAAAGGAGGCAGCCATCCTTGTGTATCTGATGTCTAAACGTGTGGAGAGAAAGACATAATAATACATGTAAAAGTATTTTATGAACATCAATAAAATGCCACAAGAATGCAAGCATTTCTTGTTGTAGTAGCAATTAATATGGCTCCTGGTCCCGTGGAATGTTGAGGGGAGTGCAGGCAAGTGGAAGCAGAAAGAACGTCCCCCTCCAGACCCAGTGACCTGTGAGACTCTGGTGGGAATTTTCCCTGTGCCTCACTTTCTGCCCCTTTGTTGATTGTAACTGCCCAGGGATCAGCTGACACTGCTGGCAGAGCTGGGTGGGCTGGCATGAGGCTTCTTCCAGAAGAGAAAGAGGCATTTGTTGTGGAGGAGAAACTCCTGCTCTCCAGTGGTGAGAAGTCAAAGAGCCAGAGGCTGAGGGTACACAGCATCTTCCGCGTAAGGGCCAGACTTTTTGGTCACTGCTTCTCGTGCCCAGCATCTTCACGCACAAAGTTCCTTCAGCTGAGAACGCTCTTCCTCACACTGCTCACATCTGGCTCCTTCTCAGCTTAAATACCACCTCTGCAAGGCTTGGTCCCCAAATACAAAGAGTCTCCCCCACTCTCTGCTCTCTCACTGTGTCCCCTAGCCTGTTTCTCTATCAGCAGCTACTTTTTTCTTTTCAGATCTTTCCCTGCCACTCGTGATTATGGGCTGGTTCATTTCCCACTAGGGGACTCTGGTGACCTAATGAATAAGAAGCTGCTCTGACAACTCAAAGCACTCAGCTTCAATCCATCAGCTGCTTCACTCTGGAGGAAGATGGGCAATCTCCTCCTGTACGATTTGTTGTTGTTGTGTACCATCCAGTCAGGACCAACTCATAACTGATCCTCCAGCAGGTTTTCAGAGGTGATTAATCGCAGCAGCTGGTGGATTTGAACTGCATGCCTTTGAGATTGCAGTGCAGCTTCTTGCCACAGTCTCTAAAAACCCACTGAAGGGTCAACTATGAGTCAACTCCCGTTGAATGGCAACGAGTTGTGTTGTTTTTATTGTCCACTAATCAGTTACCTTTGTGAGGGTGGGGAACAGTTTCCTGCATGTTACTGCTAAAGGCTCTGCATAGGACCCGATGGCTAGTCTTCTCACAGCAAATATTTGCTGAACAAATGAAAGCGTGAATGAATGGATGTCTTTTAAGGAGCTATTCTTTGCTCCAGAATGTAAGAACCAGAGTAAATATTTAAATGAAGCAAAATGATTTTTCTTTAACTATCAGGGGTGACCTTTCCAAGCTTACAGAGCCTGAGAACCGTATAACACTGAGCAAATCAACGCGGTCACACAGACTCCTATTGTCTGGGATGAAAAGAGGAGGTAACTTACCTCCAGTCAGGAAGATGGTTCAACAGGTCCCACCTGTCTAAGGAAGACATGGTCATGATATAACTCTGCCTCTGGTCATCATGCCTAGAAGTTAATAAAGAGTGACTCTTTACCTGTGGTTCTTGGTACTCCTGCTTTGCTTTCAGAAAGATAGTTCGATGCAGTCTTTTCTTTTTTGGTGAAGGGGAGGAAGGAGAGAGGGTAGTGTCAGGATCAGGAGCTGGAATTCCCGGGCATGGGTCCCAGCCCACTGAGCCATGTCATGAGTGGGAAATTGACTGGAATGCTGAAACGATGACCCGGAACCGTAATCTCATTCCCTGGAACAGTGGGAGCTTGATGGCGGGCGGAGCTGAGGGAAACACCAGTCACTCACAAAGGACCCGAAGTCCACTTAAGCTGCTCCAGTGGCAGCTTGAAAAGCTCCATGGTGCAGCCTGCAGGGTCCGAAGCAACAGGAATAGCCACTCAGTGAGAGCAAGGCTTCAATCAGGCAGCAAGTCTTAGGGAAACAATCCGCATGCCTGTCCAACCCCAGCCCTTTCCTCCTCCTTCTGACTGTGTGCGGGGGAATCCATTTAGCAATTTCATGTGATTCCACCTCTAGGGCTGTGATGTTAGCCTTGTCAGTGCTCACCACAAAAAACAAGAGCTGAAGGGAATTGAGAGGAAGAAGAAAGCACTGAGTTAGCTTTCAGCTGGTACAAATGTGTGTGTACACATGCATGCATGTATGTGTGCATTTGTGTATGTGTATGTACACACATGTGTGCTTGTATGCATCTCTGTGTGTGTCCACTCTGTGCATATGTGTGTACCTATGTTTCTGTATTTATCTAAGTGTATGCATGTGTGTATATGCTTGCATGCCTATGAGTATGGATGAATAAGTGCCTGTGTGTTTCTGTGTGTGTTGGTGCGTGTGTTTATGTGTAGATGGGCACGCGTGTATGTTTGTATATATCTGTGGTATGGGTACTTTTATACATATGTTATGTTGTCTGTGTGTTTCTGTGTATTTGTGTTGATGTATGCATTGCATGTATATATCTGCATGTACATGTTTGAATGTATCTCTTTGTATGTGGACACCTATGTATTTATGTGTATACATGTGTGTTTCCTTGTATTTGTGTTTCTTTGTATTTGTTTTTGTTTAGGCACATGCAAGTGAGTACATGTGTGTATGTAACTACATATATGTCTATGCTTTTATGTGTATGTGTGTTTATGTACATGCGTGCCCGTTGAGATTGGAATGGGCAACCCACGTGCAAATACTTATGGAACCAGCAGTTGATACATGAGTCTAATCTACAATTGGAAGGCCTTGGATTAATTCATCCATCCACACATCCATCCATTCATTCATTCATATTTTCTGAAAATACAAATTGAACATCCATACTTCGCCAGGCATTCAACTAAGTGTCCGATTTCAGTGATTAGCAAAAGCCATGCAATCCTTGCTTGCATGGAGTGCGTAATTGAGGAATTGTTAGGTACTCCTGCGAACAATAGGTCTGAATCCTGTGCTAGCCTGTGCCATTCTTATCATTTCTGACATACTTGAGCCCATTCCAGCTGTCACTGTGTCAATCCACCTGGTTAAGTGTCTTCTTCTCTTTCTAAAAGAAGAGTTGTTCCTCTACCTTTCCAAGTGTGATGTCTTTCTCCAAGGACCAACAATATGTCCAAAGTAAGTGATGAAACTTCATCATCATTGCCTCCAAGAAGCACCCTGGCTATAATTTTTCCAAGACATATCTTTTAGTTCTTTTGGTGTTTCATGGGGTTCATCTTCTCCAACACCACAACACAAAGATATCAATTCTTCTTCTCTCACCCTTATCCATAGTCTAGCTCTCAGATATATTGCATCTGATAGAAAATACCATGATCTGAACAGGTGCACCTTCATCTTCAAATTGACATCATTGATTATCAGTAATTTATAGAGGCTCATGACTACAGACTTTCTCAGTGCAATAAATCTCCTGACAGCTGGTACCAAGGGTATTGATTGTGGAACCAAGAAATATGAAGTTGTTGACAATTTAAATCTTCTTTCCATCTATCATGCTGTTGCCTCTTGGTCCAGTGGTGAGAGTTTTTTCATGACGTTAACATGTAATCCATATTGAAGTCTTTGATCTTCAGCAGCAAAATCTTCAAGTCCTCCTCAATTTTAGCAAGCAAGTTTGTGTCATCTGCATTACACAGGTTGTGGATGAGTCTTCCTTTGATTCTGGTGCCATATTCTTCTTCATATAGATGGGGCTCTCAGAACACTTAATTGTGCTCATGTAAAAACCTATACCTAGACCAAGAGGTTGTTATGCTAATAGAGCAAGGGGACATTACATGGTTTAAAATTCTAGAAGGTATGCATCAGAGTTGTATCATCTCACCACACCTAATCAATTTGTATTCTGAGCAAATCTTTCAAGAAGCTAGACTCTGTTAAAAAGAATGTGGAATCAGGATGAGAGGAAGGCTCATCTAGAGGGAGATTCTGAAATTGATCAAATACTCAAAAATTAAAACCTTGGTAAATTAATTTTTAAAAAGCTAAAAAATGTTTCCTAGATGTGCTCTCCAAGTGTGTCAAGAAACCTGGAGAACAACCACTTGGCCAACTGACTGGAAGAGATCTATATTTGTTCCCATCCCAAAGAAGGGTGATCCAACAGAGTGTGGAAATTATCAAACAATATCATTGATATCACATGCAAGCAAGATTCTGCTGAAGATTATTCAAAAACGACTGGAACAGCACATCAGCAGAGAACTGCCTGAAGTGCAGGCTGGGTTTAGAAGGGGCTGTAGTACTTGGCATATTGTAGCTAAAGTTAGATGGATCTTGGTGGGAAACAGGGAATACTGGAGGAATGTCTATCTATGTTTCATTGATTATGCAAAGGTGCTTGACTGTGTGGATCACAACAAACTGTGGCTGACTCTGAGAAGAATGGGAATCACAGAACACTTGATCATGCTAATGCTAAACCTATACTTGGACCAGGAGGCAGTCGTCAGAACAGAACAAGGGAACACTGCATGGTTCAAAATTGGGAAGGGCGTACGCCAGGGATGTGTCCTATCTCCATACCGTTTCAACCTATATGCAGAACAGATCCAGGAGGTTGGGCTGTATGAGGAGAAATGTGGCATCAGGATTAGAGGAAGATTCCTCAACAATCTGTGTTATGCAAATGACACAACCCTACTTGCTGAAACTGAGGAGGATCTAAAATACTTACTGCAGAAGGTCAGGGACTGCAGTCTTCAGTATGGATTGAGGCTCAATATCAAGAAAACAAAGATTCTCACCACTGGGCCAATTGTCAGCATCAGGATTTGGCTCCACAGTCAACACTCTTGGCACCAGCAGCCATTAAATTAAAAGACATATTGCGAAGGGAAAGTCTGCTGTTAGAAACTTCTCCAAAGTACTGAAGAGCAATGATGTTACTCTGAGACTAAGGTGCCCCTGATATAGGCTATGGTCTTTGTAATCATTTTCTATGCATCAGAGAGCTGGACAATGACTGTGGAGGACAGAAGGAGAATTGATGCCTTTGAGCTGTAGGGTTGGAGAAGAGTACTGAATATACCATGGACTGCAAAGAAAATGAACAGGTTCAACCTAAAGAGGATGATACCAGGCTGTTCCTTGGAGGCAAGAATTCTGAAGCTCTGTCTGACATATTCTGGACATGTTGCAAGGAGAGACCAATCCTTGGAGAAGGACATCATGCTCGGGAGGGGGTGGAGAGACAGCAGAGGAGAGTAAGACCCTCTATGAGGTGGATTGATTCAGTGACTGGTGTAATCAGGGTAAGTGTGTTAGAGACAGTGAGATTGGCACAGTATTAAGCAGGGTTTATAAAGGACTGTTGTACATAGGGTCACTATGAGTCGCAGGCAACGCGATGGCACATAACAAAAACAATAAACAATGTAATGTTTACACACAGAAACAAACATAGCAGGTTGGCAGGGGAAGAAAGGGAGCAGGAGGGGAGCAGAGTTAGTGGATGGATGAGTAGGATAAAGGGAAAGTGCAATGAGGATTTGATCAGGCAATGAAATAAATGGCATTCATCAATTGTAATTGATGTTATAAACCAAAATTTATGTGAATGATTGAATGAATACCAATTTAGAAAAAGAATACATTAAGATCGCTGGCAAAACAAAAAAAGCAAAATAGAAACCAAAACAAAATAATGTTGCTGTTGATTGCTTTTAAGTCGAGCACAACTCATTGCAACCCTATTAACAAAAGGCCTGAAGCCCCTCTACAACTATTGACATTTATCAAAGTTCATAGAGTTTGTGGAAGCAAGTTGTTTAGGGAGTAGATGTCACTCCTGCTTCCAAACTTGTCATAGTATGTTATTGTTGTTTTGTGCCTTTGAGTCATAAGGAGAAATATTATGCCGTGAGGAGTAATTTCTTGAATTCTGAAGAGTCTGTGGGATACAAGTAAGAGTAGAGCCCTCCCTGGGTCTCTCTACTATACCCCTTAGTTCAGGACCACCTCAACTTGTTGAGTTCTAGACAAATGCCTTCACAGACCCATGTTTGCAGTGTGCCTCAGTCATGTGCCAAGCTGATCATGTTTCCCCCACACCCTCCTAGAAGTGGAGAAAAGGTACAACCAAACTGCTGGCTGGCTTATAACTTTGAGGTTCCAGTTGACAATGCAACAGGGGGCTCTGGTGGCCATTCCTTAGGGAATTGTGCTACTGAATCCAAAAGTGGTACCTCTCTAGTGGTCCAAACCCACCAGCGGCCTCTTGTGTGATTTACAGACTCCCCAAAACCTGCTTGGAGGGTCAGCTATGAATCAGTTTAGACTTCACAGCAATGAATGAGGGCAATGTAGAGGGTCCTGGAGAAGATATTATATGTCTTCTCCAGGGCATCCTTGCCAAGAACCGGGATACCAAAACAGGGTCAGTGAGCCAGCATGCAAGGTTTCTACAGTGTTCATTCAATATCAGGACTTTAAAGGACATATTATGGATAGATTTCTTCTTCTCATCAAGTCCCATCTCCACCTTAGCATCTTTCTCTCGCTCTCTCTCTATCTCTATCCCTCTTCTATACCTATATATATACCTATATCTATACATATATAGTCTGGTGGCCTAGTGGCAAGAAGCTGCACTGCAATCCTGAAGGTACATGGTTCAAGGCCACCAGCTGCCCCGCAGGAGATGGATGAGTAATCTCC
>NW_006399843.1:3975970-3982682 GCF_000299155.1 Elephantulus edwardii
AAATTTAACTATGATATGCCTTGATGTTTTTCTTTTGGGGTCGAATCTATATGGTGTTCGCTGAGCTTCCTGAATATATATTCTCTCATTCTTCATTAACAGCTTTTGATAACCCACCAGAAGGTCAGCTACGGGTCAGTTCGAACTCTACAGTACACAACAACCACCACCACCATACACATATTTTATTGGAGTACAGGACTTAAGGAGCCGTGGTGGTATAGTGAGTGACACATCAGGCTGCTGAGTGAAAGTTGGTAATTTCAGTTCTCCAGTCACTTTACAGGAGAAAGATAGCTATTTCCTCCCATAAAGACTTACAGCCTGAAAAAGCCCACACAAGGATATTACGAGTTGGAATTGACTAGATAGGTGGGAGATTACAGAACAGGACACAAATCCGAAGTATTCCATTATTTTCTGAAAAGTTAGTACACTCTAACCTGGGAGTGTCCCACCCAAGATCACAGGCTTCTTTGAATGCTTCTGACAACCCTCTCTTGGGTGTCTACTTCTCTGGTGATAACTCATTTCCTGACTTCTATTCTCCTGATTGCCTGAATACTTTAGGTTGTGCCTTAAGTAATTTCTATATTATGTGTCTGGGAGTGTTCTACAGTGTTGCATGCAACTGTGGGCCACCCTTTCCATGGCATGATAGTGTTTCATTAGATGCATTTATTGTGATTCATTCATTCATTCATTCATTCTGTTGTTTATGAACCTTTCCCCCCTCAATTCGGGACTTTTATGAATAACGTGGCTACTAACACTCTTGTACTCTTGGTGTCTTAGGTGCATATTTTCTGGCCACCCATTTAGGATTGGACTTAGTGGATCAAAAGGTATGTGCATCTTTAGTTACTGCTTATTCTAAGACTCCTTGAGAGTACTTACCAATTTACAGTCCCTCGAACAATACACCAGTTCCAACCACTCAGTGTCTATACTAATACCTGATAACACTAATTTAAAAACATATAGTCTGTGGGGAGCTGTGCTGCTAAAACAAAGGCAGTGCCTCTCTGGTGCTTCAAGTCCACCCGCAGGTCGGCAGGAGAAAGAGAGCCAATCTCTTCTCATGCAATTGACAGCTATGACTGTCAGCTATGAGTTGGTTCTGATTCAACAGCAATGACTTTGAGGTTTTTTATTAATGGTGACATTCTATTGTAGTTTTCCTTTTTAAAAAAAAATACAACCACAATTTTATATTGGTTTGCTTACAAAGTTCATATACATTGTGTTTCAAACTGTTCTGTAACTTTTTGCATTCTTGATGGCCAATGAAATTGGTGTCCTTTTAAGTATGTTTAGTGGCCATTTGAGTATTCTCTTTTGTGAAGTGCATCTTGGAGTTTTTGTCCATTTGACGGTCCCTCTCTTCCTCCCTCCTTTCTCTTTCTACTTCTCTTCCTCTTTTTGCTGGAATTCTTGAAGTACTTGCGTTGTGTTTTCTTTGTCGTGTGTGTGTATGTGTGTGTAAGTAAGTGCTTAATATTAATGTGCTATTAGTATTAATGTACTATTTATTCATCTTTTCTTTGATGAATAGCCTTTTTTATGTGACTTAACAAGTCCTTTCCCACTTCAGGGTCATGAAGAAGTCTTCATATTATGCTCTTAAAAACTTTATTGTTTTACCTTTCAAGAGACCAAGATGGTCTATTATCCATCTTGGATAGATTTTTATGTTTAGTGTGACATAAGGGTCAAAATTTATTTTTGCCATATACATATCCAATTGACTCAATACTGTGTTGAAAACACCATTTTTTACCCTCTTCACGGTGGTGCACTTTTGCCATAAATAAACAAAAACCCAATATTTGTATCTGGGCTCTATAGTCTTACACCAACAACATTATCTTTATGTTATGTCTTTATATCCAACATTTTTTGTCATTTTCAGTGATAATCTTCAAGGCTGTCTTTTCATGTAAATTGAAGAATCAGCCTGCCAATTTTCATAAACAAGATATTACTAGTGTTTTGACTGTAATTGCATTACCTATATAGGTCAATTTAAGAAAAATTTGCAGAGTATAATATTGAGTCTTCCAATATTAGCACATAGTATACTCCTCTGTTGACTTAGTTTTTATCTCAGTTCTGTTTAATAAATTTATTTCTTTCATCTTATTTCTAGTTATTTGCTATTTCTAAGACCAGCAACCTACAGTGATTTATCTTTTTATTTCTTATCCTAAGTGCTTTTTCCCTAGTATATAGAAAAGTGGAAGTCTTGTTAAAATCACTTATCAAGCCTAATAACTTATTTACATGCACTTTTGGATAGTCTGCATAGCAATCATGTCAATTGCAAATAATGACAATTCTCTTTCTTTCTTTCTAATTCTTACATTTGTTATTTCTTTTCTGGCCTCATTGTACCACTGAGTGCGTCCAATACAATGCTGTGCAAAATAAACGACAGTAGACATTCGTGTCTTACTACTAATCTCAGGGGACAAATTGTCAATATTTCACCATTAAGTAGACTTTTAAAAGATAGTCTTTATTAGCAAAGGAAGTTTTCTTTCATCCATAATTTCATCAGAGTTTTGTTTGTTTTGTTTTTATCATTAACAGTTAAAAATGTTATCCCTTTATCTATATCTATTGAGATGATTTTATGAGATTTCTTGTTGACTATATGAAAATAGTGAATTATGCTAATCAATGTTTAATGTTAGATCGTCCTTAAGTTCTTGAAATACAGACTACCTGTGTATGATCTATTAATTTTATATGTGCTTATGAATTAAGTTTTGTCATTTTTTGGAGAGTTACAGCTAATTTTAAGAGAGAGATTATTTTTAATTTTAGGAGAGTTTATTATTTTCCTGTTTGTATCATCTTTGCAAGTTTTGCAGTGCAGTGAGTTGCTTGATATGGATCTTCTAGCCACGGTCTTTGTAACCCCCTGGATTGAGCTATAAAAGTGTGAGGTGTTTGTGGCCTACTAAGGGAACTGAATGGCTTGCTAACACGGAAAATAAGTCTATAAGCATTCTTGTGGGTGGGGCCGTGCAAATAGCATATATGACATGCTAACATAGGGCTGCTCGATTTGGCCACCCCATAAGGCTCAGAAGGAACCATCTCAGGTGGAAAAGAGGGGTTTTATTGCTATCAAGAAAGAAGAGTTCAGAGTTAAGTGCATCCTTTGGATTTGAGATTCTCATGCTGAAACTTCTGCACCCAGGAGAGAGAGAGAGAGAGCTCTATCACCTCAGAGACAGAGAGCAATCACAGAGTAAAGGCAGCAGAACCAGGAGCCTGGCCCAAGGCAGAGCCTCGGGGTTCCAGACGCACAGAGTAAGAAAGCAGAGTACCTCTGGGCAGGCGGCTGACTGGCAGAGCAGATATCTTCAAGCATTTATTGGAAAGCCAAGTTTGCCAACTCATGGAGCTAGAGCTGGAAAATCTTCAGGCAGGAGGCTTATTGGCAGACTAAGGCACTTCTCTGGTACTTTTACTGACAGAGCTAAAGAACCAAAAGGGCTCTGTGACATTTTCCAAACCAAGTCCATGAGGCCAGGGCCTTAGAAGGGCCGTCCATGCTTTTGACACTGGCTAACGCAAGGCTATCCTGATTGAAGAATTTTGAGCTATTATTTATCCTGAATTGTAACCTGTTACCTGCCTAACAAACTCTGTTACTATTGTCTGTATGGTTATTTGAATTTGAAGCTAACAGAGAAGTAGACAGTTGGTCTCAGAATTGGTAAAAATATTTAGAGTATGGAAGTATATCTGACTTCATTAGAATTCAGATGTGGGCTGCTGGTGGTGGGGATTCCCCTTCCCCCTTGAGAAATTCAACTCAGTCATTACTGTGGAGTCATAACCACCTCATAGCTGACCCTCCAGTGGGTTCTCAGAGACAGCAAATCACAGGGAAGGAGATTACCCATCTTTCTCCCATGAATCAGCTGGTGGATTTGAACTACCGTTTTTGGGATGTCAGGGCAATTCCTTACCACTAGGCCACCAGATTGGAAGCAGGAGTGGTATCCACTTCCTAAATAACATGCCTCCAGAAACCCTATGAACTTTGAGAAATGTCGATAGTTATAGAGGGGCTTCAAGCCTTATGTTCATAGGGTCACTCTGAGTCATGCTGGACTCAAAGGCAATCAACAACAACCACATGAACTCCCTGTTGTGAAATTGTCATTATTGTGGTTGTTATGTGCCCCAGAGCTCACTGTGACTCAAAAAATCTGTGAACCATGCCATCCTATCATGCACCATCCTCTCCACACCTGACATCCTTGAGTCCATTTCACAGTCACCATGTCAATCCATCCAGTCGAGGACCTTCCTCTCCTATGCAGACTTCTGCACTTCCATATATGATGTCCTTCTCCAAGGACTGGCTCCTCCGAACAATGATCCCAAAATATGTGAGATTAACTGTCTTCATCATTGCTCCCAAAGAGCACCCTGGTTGCAGGTTCTCCAAGACAGAAGGCTTGTTTCTTGGTAGTCCGTTGAGATATTCAGTACTCTTCTCCAACACCACAACACAAAAGCATTGATTATTCTTCTGTCATCCTTACTCATTGCTCAACTTTTAGACACATGTTGTTGTTGTTAAGTGCCGTCCAGCTGTAGACAACTCATAGTGACCCTATGAACGAAAGACCTGAACACTCGTATAATTTTCCTATTATCTCCAAGTTCCAGAGTTTCCAGAGGCAAGCTATTTTGAAAGTGAATGGCATTCCTGCTTCCAAGCTTGTTTGTCCACCATGGGTAACCACTATCGCATTAGACACATAACAAGTAATAAAAAAGTTGGCTTGTATCAGACACATCTTAGTCTTTAAGCTGGCGTCATTGCTCTTTAGCCCTTTGGAAAGGTCCCTAAGAGCAGATTTTCTATATGTGATACATTTTATATTTCTTAATTAATGGTATCAAGGTTGTTGATTATGGACCTAATTAAGAAGAAACCATTGACAATTTCAATCTTTTCTCCATGTATCATGATGTTGTCTATCAGCCCAGTGGTGTGGATTTTTGTTTTATTGATGTTGAGATGTAATCTATAGTGGCAGCTGTAGTCTTTGGTATTTTGTAGCAAGTGTTTCAAATCCTCCCTACTATCACCCACTTGTGAAGTTGTTGTTGTTATGTACCTTCAAGTTGATTGCAATTCACAGCAATCCTATGAACAACAGATCTGAATTTTGCCCTGTCCAGTGCCATCCTCACAATGTTTGACACACTTGAACCCATTTCAACAGTCACTATGACAATCCATTTTGTCAAAGATCTTCCTCTTTTATGCTGACCTTCCACCTTTCCAAGCATGATGTCCTTTTCCAAAGACTAGCTTCTTTTAACAAGATGTCTAAAGAATGTAAGGTGAAGCTTCACCCTCCTTGCCTCCAAGCAGCACTCTGATTAGGCTTTCTCTAACACATGTGTTTGTTCTTTTGGCAGTCCTTGGGGTTATTCAGTACTCTTCTCCAACACCACAACTTGTCCAACATGTAGTTACATAGCAAGAAACTGAAGAGATCAAGGCTTGGATCAGGAGCACATTATTAAGTTGACATAATTGTTCTTTAGTACTCTGGAGAGGCCCCTGATGGTAGAACTTCCCAATCTCTTGATTCCTTGACTGCTGTAACCAAAAGTATTAATTGTGAATCCAAGCAAAATGAAATTGTTGACAATTTCCATCTCCTTACCTATTATGTTTCCTCTTGGCCCAGTGTAAGCACTTTTGTTTTCTGGATATTGAAATGTAACCTATATTGAACACTGTAGTCATTAATCTTCTGCAGCAATCACTTTAAGACCTCCTCATTCTGAGCAAGCAAGGTTGTGTAACTTACATAGCATAAGTTGTTATGAGTCTTCCTCCCATCCTGATGCCACATGCTTCTTAATAAAGTCCAGCTTCTTTAATTACTTGTTCAGCACACAGATTGAATAAGTATTGAGAAAGAATACACTCTTGTATATTTTCATGTACTTTCTTAATTTTAAGCCAGGTACCGTTCCCTTGTTATGTTTGAACAATGGCCCCTTGGTCTAGGTATAGAATTCACATAAGTACAATAAAATGTTATGGGACTTCCATTCTTCTAAACATTAGCCAAGATCTATTATGTTGCAGATCATCAAATGTGCTTGTACAGTCACTAAAACACAGATAGATATCCTCCTGGTCTTCTCTGCTTTCTGTCAGGATCCATTTGCTATCAACAGTGACATGCCTAGTGTCACGGCCTCTTCTAAATCTCACTTGAATTTCTGGAAGTTCTCTGCTGATGTACTATTCTTACTGCTTATAAATAATCTCTATTAAGATTCTTTGTGGAGGTCAAATGACAATGTCCTCACCACACCAGCCCATTTTTTACCAGTTTTACATAGCAAAGCTCTCATATATGAGTTGAACAGTGTCTCCTTTATTTCTTCACGAGAGTTTGTTTACCATTGATTTGCTGAAGTTTTTCCCTCCAAAATTTTGGAAGAATTTTCCAGGGAAGGTATTTGGTCTTAGAAGTTAGTGTGTGTTTGTGTTTGTTTAGAAAAACTTTTACTATAAGGATTAATTTCTTTACTAGTTTGGAGCTGTCTAGACTTTGCACATTCTATGTATGTTGTTGTTGTTGTTATGTGCCGTCGAGTCGTTTCCGACTCATAGCGACCCTATGCACAACAGCCCTAAACCCTGCTCTATCCT
>NW_006399843.1:3983977-3994225 GCF_000299155.1 Elephantulus edwardii
TGAAATACTTCAATTGGTATACCATCTAGTCTATGTATACTTAAGTAAATTATATGTTTTTCTAGGACTAAGATCAATCTCAGCAGTGAAAACTAGACCAGTTGCTGATTGTGGAACAGACTATCAAGTGCTCATACGCAAGTTCAAATTGAAGCTAAAGAATATCAAATCAAATCCACAAGAACCAAAGTTTGACCTTGAGTTGATCCCACTAGAATTTAAAGTGTTTGAGGCCTTGAATACTAATGAGTGAAGATCAGATGTAGGAGGATGTCAGGCATATCATCCAGGAAGAATGCAAAAGGTCATTACAAAGATAAAGGAGGAAGGAAAACCAAGATGAGCTCAAGAAAAGACTGAATATTTGACTAGAGCACTGAGAAGCCAAAGCAAAGGATAGAAATCAAGAAGTTAAAGAGCTGAACAGAAGATTTCAAAGGGCAGCTCAGGAAGATAAAACAAAATATTATAATGAAATGTGCAATGAGCTGGAGTTCGAAAATCAAAAGGGATGAACTAGTCCGGCATTTATTAAGCTAAAGAAACTGTAGAACAAATTGAAATCTCAAGTTGCAATCCTTAAGGATAACAAAGGCAGAATGTTGAATGACCCAAAGAACCTCAAAACAAGATAGAAAGAGTATATAGAGTCACTATACCAAAAAGAATTGGCTGACACTGAAGAATTTCAGGAAACTACATACAATCAAGAGGCAATGGTGATGAAGGGGGAAGTTCAAGCTGCTCTGAAGGAATCAGCAAAAACCAAGGAATTGATAGAATACCAATTAATGTATTTCAGCAAGCAGATGCTGCCCTGAATGCATTCACTGGGTTGTGCCAAGAAATCTAGAAGACAACCACCTGGCCAAATGACTGAAATAGATCTATATTTATTCACATTCCAAAAACTGTTGACCCCTCAGAGTATAAATTATTGAACAATATCATTAATATCACATGCAAACAAGATCCTATTGAAAATTATCAACAAATGACTGGCACAGCACATCAACAGAGAAACTGCCAAATATGCAAGCTGGGTTTAGAAGAGGCTATTGCACTAGGGACATCATAGCCAATGTTAGATGGATCTAAGCTGAAAGCAGAGAGTACCAGAGGAGTGTCTGTCTGTGTTTCATGGGCTATGCAATGGCATTTTACTGTGTGGATCACAATAAATTGTGGCTAACCTTGAGGAGAATGGGAATCCTAGGGCAGTTAATTGTGCTAATGCAAAACCTATACTTGGACCAGGAAGCAGTAGTAAGAACAGAGCAGGGAAACACTGCATGGTTCAGGATCAGGAAAGGTATGTCAGGGATGTGTCTTATCTCCATATCTTTTCTATCTATATGTGGAATAGATCATTCAGAAGACTGGAGTTTATGAGGAGGAATGTGGCATCAGGATTGGAGGAAGACTCATCAATAATCTATGTTATGCAGATGACACAACTTTCCTTGTTGAAACTGAGGAAGGCAAAAGGTGTTTGCTGCAGAAGGTCAAGGACTGTAGTCTTCAATAAGGATTGAAGCTCAATATCAAGAAAACAGATTCTCACCACTAGGCCAATAGACAGCTTCATGATAAACTTAGAAGAGATTAAGATTGCTAACAGCTTCAACTTACTTGGTTCCACAAGTAATACTCTTGGCACCAGCAGTCAGGAAATCAAAAGATGAAGTGCATTGTGAAAGCCTGCTCTCAGGGACCTCTCTAAGAGTAATAATGTCAGTCTGGAGACTAAGATTGACCTGATCCAGACCATAGCCTTTGCAATTATTTGCTATTCATCAGAGCTGTACAATGACTAAGGATGCTAGAAGAATCGATGACTTTGAGTTGTGGTGCTGGAGAAGAGTGTTGAAAGTACCGTGGACTGCCAGGAAAACAAACAGGTCTGTCTTAGAAAAGGTGAAACCAAGCTTCTCCTTGGAGGTAAGTATTTTGAAACTCCAACTCACATACTTTGGGCATGTACCCAGGAAGGACCAGTCCTTGGAGAAGGGCAACATGCTTGGAAGGGTGGAAGGACAGTGCAGGAAAGGAAGACCCAAGATGAGATGAATTGACTCAGTGACTTGAGAAATGGGATTAGGTCTGTCAGAGATGATGAGATCATCTCAGGATAGGGCTGGCATTAGAGCTATCGTACATAAGTTCACTATGAGTTGCAAGTGACTCAATGGCACATAGCAACAACATGTCCATTTTATCTGAATTTTCTAATCTATTTGCTTACTGTTGTTTTGAACATCAGTTTATGTTCATAATAACATATGAACAGAATATGCTATAGCATCTGTAGTAATGATACATCTTTTATATTCACCATAGATTATTTATATGCATCTGGAAACTGTATAAACTTTGAGAAATGATGATAGTTATAGAAAGCCTTCAGGTCTTTTGTTCATAAAGTCCCTACGAGTCATGTTCAACTTGATGGCCATCATCATCATCATCATCAACAACAACAATAGGTTATTTGCACAGGGACTTGTATTGATTGCCCAAACGTGTTGGGCAATCTCCTCCTATGAAATTTACAACTTCTGAAAACCCATGGAGGATTAGCTCTGAGTCAGTTCTTGTTCCACAGCTATGAGAATGATCTTATTTAGTCTTCTCCTATTTTCCTGCTCAGTTAAGCCAGAGATTCACCAGTTTCGTTAGATTTTTCAAAGAACTGAGGTTAATCTTGTTGATTTTCTTTGTTGTATATTATTGCACATTTCTTTAATTTCTGCTCCTTTTTTATATTTTTTCCCTTGCTTAACTTTCTTCGGGTTTAATTAAAGGCCTCACTTCAGAGCTCTTTCTGGATCTCCTCTTGATCTCTGCAGTAAGGTCAATATTGCAGTAAAGCAAGCCTCATGGATCTTTAGGTTTCGCAGTGCATAGCAAAGTTATGTTTACACTGCACTGCACTCTATTAAGTGTGCAGCAGCATTAGGAAAAAGTCTGAAATATTGCAAGAACTACCACAGCATGGCACACAGACAGGGAGTGAGCATGTGTTATTGACCAAATAGTGCAGATAGACTTAGTCAGTACAGGGCTGGCTCAACACTTCTATTTGTAAAAGATTCAATCATCTGTGAAGTGCAAGAAAATTAGGTATATTTGCTTTTCTCAAGCTTCCTGAAAGAGATAATTAGATAATTGATTTTTTAGCCTACTTTTTGACCATAAATTTGTCTCTTTCGAGTTTTAGCCCAACATGTTCTGGCTATCTTGGATGTTCTCTTACACCTCCTTCTAATAAGAAATATTACAAGTTATCCAGGTTTTTCATTTCTTACTGGAAGAATTTTCACCTAGTACATAGGGTCGCTATGAGTTGCAGGAGACTCAACGACATATAACAACAACACAACAATATGATACTCTATTATAGTAATGTAAAAAGAGCAAGAGTCGTGGGGATGGCCATTTCTGACCTTTACCAGCTTCACAAAAGAGAACTATCCCCATCAACAGCATCAACAACAAAAATCCAATTCCTATGTGGTCATATGTATCCCCCACACTTATGGAGTACATCTTTCTACTCATCTCAACACAAATCTTACTGCTTTATTGGGTCCAAAAACCCATGCAATAGCTCATAGACCACAAAGAACCATATTCAGAAAACAAAAGACTGTGATTCAAGTTAGTAGCACAATTCCATCAGGATATCTTCCAAAATGTGCTCAGCAGTGCCTCAGCCTTGAGTCTTACAGCCCGTGTTACAAAGTTCTCAGTCCTGCCAACATTGACTCTCCCAGGCTTCCTCTCCTTGCCCCCTAGTTGTCCAACGGACTTGGGCAAAGGCTTTTAGTCTAGTCTGGGGAGGTTAGTAGCAGTCAGCTCCATCTCATGTTGGCTCTCTGCTCCTCTGCTTCAGCTGCTACGGCTGTTGCTGTTGCCCTGGATGATGAGTTGCATTCTCTTAATTCTTCTTTGCTGGCAGGAAAGAAGATTCTCTTTGTGCATTGGTGAGATAGCCAATCCCCCTGTGGATAGGATAACATGTCCTATTTGTATATTCCTGCCCATTCATATGGCAAAGTCATGAAATAGCTGGGAAAGCCATTTATTTTTAATAAACCTTTAATGCCACAACTAAAAAGCATTGACATATCATTATTAATTTAAATATAAGAGTAATAGGAAGGTACTGGTGTGTTTTAGTAGTATGTAGCTAGTTGCTATCAAGTTGGTGGCATTCCCAGGCATGTCAGGGTAGAACCATCTTCCATAAGCATATTCAGTGACTGTTCTTGAAAACACAATCTTTCTTCTAAGACACTTCTAGATGGACTCAAACTATCAACCTATTGATTAGCAGCCCAGTGCAGTCAGTTTTTGTACCCAGGGACCCAGGTAAATCATCATAAAATTTTAAAATTACTGAACTTTTGCAAAAAAAAATATGCTGATGACTTCATAGCAAGAGAATAACATGCTAAGGTGACAAAAACTGCATTTTAGTATGTTGATTATTAATAATAAGAAACAATGGGTAATTAACTGTTGTGTCAGGAGACAGGGCTACAGAGTGATTATATAGAGAGTCTGAAATCAAGTTTCAAGGGAAGAGAGGAAGCCTCTCAGTGAGATAGATTGGCACAATGACTGTACAACAGAGGTTATGAATATGGCTCAGGATCAAGCAGAGTTTCATTCTGATGTATATGTTTCTGTTGTTAGGTACCACCAAGCTGAGTATAACTCATAGTGTCCCTATGAACAACAGACCTGAACCCTATCCTATCTTGTGCCATTCTCATCATCTCTGACACTTGGGCTCATTGCTGCAATCACTGTCTCAACTCATCTCATCAAGAAACTTCCTATCCTTTGCTGATTTACCACCTTTGCAAGCATAATGTCTCTATCCAAGGACCAGCCTTTTCTAGCAACATGCCCAAAGTATGTGTAAGGTGAAGCTTTATCATCCTTGTCTCAGGAACACTCTGGCTGCAATTTCTCCAAAATACATCTGTTTGTTCTTTTGGCAGTCCATGGGATACTCAGTACTCTTCTCCAACAACACAGCTCAAAGGCATACATTCTTTTCTCTGTCCTCTCTTTTGATTTTTCAATTCTTAAATGCATAGCAAGTAATGGGAAAGACCATGGCCTGAATCAGGCACACCTTTGTCTCCACTATAAGTTGAAGCGTACTCAACAGTACCTCACAATAGTGGCCTGGTTGGTAAGAAGTTATGCTGCCAACCCCAAGGCAAGTGGTTCAAATCTACTAGGTGTTGCACAGAAGAAAGATGAGTGATCTCCTGTGCCATTTATAGCCTCTGAAAACCCACTGGAGAGTCAGCTATGAGTCAGTTCTGACTCAATGACAATGACTTTAGTTTTTTGGGTTTGAAATTCATTAGTTCTTACTAATCGTACTTTAGAGATGAAAACATAAAGATTCAGAAAGGTGAAACAGCTTGCCCAAAGTCAAACAGTTTACAAATGGCAGAGCCTGAATTTTAACACAAGACAGAATATCTCAAAAGCCCAGTGACTTAAGATAAAGGAATGTAAAATGAACAAACAGGTAGGATAGGAGGTAGGTCAGGGTGGTTCCTGCAAAGGTGTAAGCAACAAAACTACAGGGTCTAAATTTGAATCATGACACGGCAAAAAGGAAAAGAAAGGAGAGATGTGAGAAATATGATGTAGAAAGCACAGGACTTGATGACTAATGGTATATGGAATGGAACAGAAGGGAGGGAGAGTAGAGTCAGATCTGACTCATAGTTTTAAGCCTGAGTGACTAGAAAGTTGATGATACAATTGACAGAAATAGGAGATGTAAGAGATGTAGTCAGTTTTAGAGGGGAGGTGTTATGCTCAGTTTTAGACATACGCGGAAAGAGTCATAAATTGTAGGTGCAGAATTGGTGTTTGGAAAGAGGGTATGGCTGTAATTCCCTGAGAAAGAGACAGTTAAGGCTTTAACAATGCATGTGATTCCAAAGGGAAAGAATAAAGAGACAGGAGCAGAGCCCCAAGGATTGAACCTTGGGACAAAGCCAATGTTTATTTATGGGTGTTCTAGAAGGGAATAAATAGACATGTAGATAAGGGGAACTGTTGGATGTTATCTACTCAGACTTTCAATAAGCCTTTGGCAAAATTCCATTTCAAAGGCTATAAGAAATTGGGGCGTGATGGTTACTTGAAGAAGGCAGTTTTCTTAGGAGCAAGAAATAGATTCAGAAACAAAAAACAAAGGACAAGGAAAAATGAATGGTTATTTCCCAGGGAGATAAGTAGAAAAGGTCAGTGCTGTCCTCTGATCTAGTGTTATCAACGATCTTGATAAGGCTATTTCCAATAAGATCTCTATGTTCGCAGTTGACATGAAATTATTACAGGAAGTTAAATACTAAATAAAGTACCAAAGAGAAGAGATTAGACTAGAGAGGGACTTTAAGAATCTGTATGGATGGGCAAAACACAATCCCTTCAGTCTTCTTCATATAACTGAGGTTTGCAATGTATACATCCTCCTGACTTTAGGGCTAGTCCTATTTGTAATCTAGAGTGGGGTAAGGAGCCTTAAAGAAACAGAGTGCAATTCCCTGACCTTCAACATCAAATCTGCCTCTTTTGAAAAATTCCATTGGTTACTCTGGGTCCCACCTTGAGTCATTTGTACAGATACTATCCAGAAACTACATAGAGAGTGCCTACTGAGTGTTAATATGGTGCCTGTTGAGTGCCATATTAGTGCTAAAGTCATATATAAAAATACACACACACACACACACACACACACACACACACACACTACAGGGTTAAAGAAGTGCCTTAATCTTTCTACTTGCTGTAGAGGTATTCATTGTTGTTTATTGTGAAGTGCCTTCAATTCCACTGTGACTCATAGCAACCCTATGAACAATGGATCTAAACCTTTCCCTATCCTCTGCCAACCTCTTCATCTCTGATATAGTTGAGCTCATTATTACGATCACTGTGTCAAACCTTCTCATTGAGGATCTTCCTCTTTTTCACTGACTCTCCACTTTTCCAATCACCAGTCACACCTGACAACATACCTAAAATATGTGAGATGAAATTTCATCATTCCTACTTATAAATAAAACCTACTTATTTGTTCTTTTGGCAGTCATTGGGATATTCAGTATTCTTCTTCAAAACCACAATTCAAAGGTAGTGTTTCTTTTTTCTTCCTTAGTCATTTTCCAACTTTCAGATGCATAACAAGTAATAAAAAAAGCCAATGGCTTGAATTGCATGCACTTTAGTCTTTAAACTGGCATAATTTCTCCTTAACGACTTAGAAAGGTCTTTGACAGCAGACTTTCCCAAGGCAACATGTCTTTTGATTTCTTGACTGCTGGTGTCAAGGGTGTTGATAATGGTTCCAAGCAATATAAAATCATTGACAGCTCCAATCTTCTCCCCATCTATCATGATGTTGCCTATTGGTCCAATGGTAAGGACTTTTGTCTTCTGATATTGAGATGTAATCCATACTGAAAGCCACAGACTTTGATCTTCCATAGCAATTCTTCCTCACTTTCAGGAAGCAAAGTTGTGTTACCAGCATAATGCAGTTTGTTGATGAATCTTCCTCAGATCCTGATGCTACACTTTCCTTTATAAAGTTCAGCTTCTCAAATGATTTATTTGTTCAGCATATAGATTGAATAAGTTTGGAGAAAAAAGGTATAGCCCTGCTGCACACCTTTCTCAATTTTAAGCCATGTAGTGTCCACTTGCTCTGTTTGGACATCTAGTATATGTTTCTTATGGCACAATTAAGTGTTTTGAGATGTCTATTCTTCTCAAAGTTAGCCATAATTGTTAGGATCCATGCAGTCAAATGCTTTTGTATAGTCAATACAACACAGGTAAACATCCTTCTGGTACTTTTTGCTTCTATCCAAAATCCATCTGATATCAGCAATGATGACCCTGGTACCATGGTTGATTCTAAATCTTTCTTGAATTTTTAGAAATTTTCTGTTCATAGAATGTTCCTTGTCAATTTTAGATAATCTTCCGCAAGGTTTTACTTGCATTTGATAAGAATTATATTGTTTCATAATTTCCACATTCTGTTGGGTCATCTTTTCTTGGAAATGGGAATATATACTGATCTCTTTAAGTCAGTTGGCCAGATAATTGTCTTTCAAATTTCTCAGCATAGACTCATTAGCACATCCAGAGCTATATCTGTTTATCACAACACTTCAACTGATATCCTATCAATTTCCAGGGCTTTATTTGTTGTCAATATTTTCAGTGCAGCTTGAATTTCTTCTTTCATCATCACTGATTTCTGATCATATGCTATTTCTTAAAAAGGTCCTGTGTTGATCAAATCTTTTTGCTACAGTAATTCTGTATATTCCCTCCATCTTCTCTTGATGTTTTCTAGATTATTCAAGTTTTTCCCTATAGTACCCTTCAGTATTGTAACTTGAGGCTTGCATTTGTTTTTGTTCTTTTAGCTTGGGAAAATGCTAAGTTCTTCCCTTTTTATTTTCTAACTCCAGCTCTTTGTTCATATCATTATAATACTTTTCTCTAGCTACCCTTTGAAATCTTTTCTGTAACTAATTTGAACCAAATATGCATTACTAACATGGCTATTAGTCGTAAGCATATTTCCAATAAAATAGCTATGTTGACACTTACATAAACTTTCAAGTCAGTCCCAACTCACAACCTCATGCAAAATGGAATGAAACACTTTTGGTTTAGCACCATACCCAAAATCAATTGCGGACTGTACTATTGCCATCTATAAACTTTTCATTAGCTGGGGGCCTTGTGGTTAAATTGCCAAACGAAAGGTCTCCAGTTCAAATCCACCACTTGCTCTGTAGGAGAAAGATGGGAAGTCTCCTCCTGTGGGATTTATAGTCTCTGAAAACTTGCTGGAAGGTCAGCTGTGAGTTGGTTCCACCTTGAGAACAGTGAGTTGTGAAACTGTCAGAAGTAGATAGTCAGATCTTTCCACTTAGTATTTCTTTGTCTACAAGCTTTGCTGAAACCCATTCAGCAACATAGCAACACACACCCCTCCACAGATGGATGGGTAATGCACATAAGGTTGCACATAAAGTTGAAAAGAATGCTATCAAGTTACTTGGTCCCACATGTGTCGGGTATAGACCTGTGTTCTATAGAATTTTCAATGGCTGATTTTTAAAAAAGAGATCCCCAAGTATTTCTCCTGAAACACTCTACACCACTTAGGGAATTATTCCATGGAGCAGAACTGTGCTTCAGAGAGTGGAATGTGATACTGTGATAAAAGGATAGACATATAGAGCAAAGTAATAGAGTACAAGGTACATATTCATACATCTATGGTCAACTGATTTTTCATGAGGTTGCTAAATTCATCCAATACAGGAAGAATAGTCTCTTCAATATGTGATATTCAATACATGGTGCTCAACTCATTGCTATTGATTTGGAACCCACTCCTAGCTGACCCTCCAGTGGGTTTTCAGAGGAAGAAAACAACAAGAGAGGAAATGGTTCATCTTTCCTCAGCAGAGCAGCTGATGTATTTGAACCAGTCATCTTTGAGTATTCAGTGCAACTCTTTATTCACTAGACCACAATATGAGAAAAATGGAATAGAAGCACATCTTATGGCATATAAAAATGAATTTCAACTGGATCAATGGCCTAAATAAACAAACTAAATTCACAAAACCTATAAGAAAATATAGGAACAAAGCTTCAAGATCTTTTTATTTTTTTAAATACCGGCTTCTTACAAAGTTCATATACATTGTTTTTCACACCAGATCTTTCTCATTTCCTTCACACACACGCTTTACCCATCAAACTGTGTGACCCTATAATTAATGTCCCTCACCATCCTCAACCCTCTGCTCCTACCCTCCCACTCTTCCTCATATTCATTCAGCAATAATGGTCTTCTACAATATTTGTCTTTATGGGACTGAGTTTGTTCACTTAGAATAACGCTCATCAGTCTCTCCCAAGTTAGGTAGTAATTTGCAAAATCATTGTTCCTGCATGATGCATAGTATTCCACTGTGTGAATGTACCATAACCTCTCAGTCCATTCAATTGTGGTTGGGCATTTGGGCTTTTTCCACTTTCTTATGATGGTAAATAACATTGCTATGAACATTGGTGTACAAGTCTCCATTTGTGCCTTACTTCTTACTCTCTCAGGATATATTCCAGGCAGTGGAATAGCTGGATCATATGGAATTTTTATGTTCA
>NW_006399843.1:3995108-4068549 GCF_000299155.1 Elephantulus edwardii
AAATTGTATTTCATAAAAGTAATTTTTTTACCAAGACTAGGAGTTAATTTTTTGTAAGGGTCAATAAAATTAGCAGACTAAGGAAAAGATTCAAGCATACAAAAATATCACAAATAAGAAATGAAGTAGTCAATGTCACAACAGATTCAACTGAAATAAAAGAGATAATAATGGAATATTGTGAGAGAAGAATGGACAATCTCATCTCACACAATTAACTCCCTCTGAAAACCCACCAGAGGGCCAGTCATGGGTAGGTTCTGACTCTATGTTACACAAGTACAACAAAAATGGAATATTATTTTTAGTATATACACAATAACAACAATAATGGAATATTAAAAAATACACCATTACAACAACAGTGGAATTAAAAAAAATACCCTGAAAATATGAAAACCTAGAGGAAATGGACAGATACTTAGAAACTTAAATCTACCCAAACTGACACAGACTGAAGTCAAACACTTGCACAGTCCCAGCACAAAAGATGGAATTGAACAGGCCATAAAAAACTCCCAACAAAGAAAATCCCTGA
This sequence comes from Elephantulus edwardii, assembly GCF_000299155.1. Lineage (NCBI taxonomy): Eukaryota > Metazoa > Chordata > Mammalia > Macroscelidea > Macroscelididae > Elephantulus > Elephantulus edwardii. The sequence goes on from NW_006399843.1 coordinate 3,995,647, forward strand.
ACCATATGGCTTTTCCAGTGAATTTTATCCAACATTCATAGAAGAGCTATCACTACTTCTAAATAAACTTATTTAGAAAATAGAAAAAGAGAGAACTCTCAGACCCTTCTATGCAGCAACATAACTCTGACAACAAAGCCTGGTAAAGACACTACCAAAGAAGAAAACTATAGATCAGTATCTCTCATAATTACAGATGAAAATTCCTTAACAAAATATTAAAACAATAGAATCCAACAGCATATTAAAAGACTAACACATCACGACCAAGTGGAATTCATAACAGTCATCCAAGGATGGTTCAATATAATAAATGAAATCTATTACATCAATAAAACAAAAGAATTGCATGATCATCTCAAATTATGCAGAAAATCCTTTCCACAAAATCCAACACTTTTCCTTATAAAAACACTAAACAAAGTAGGAGTACAGGGGATTTCTTCAACATCATTAACAGCCTATACTCTACACCAACAGTCAACACTATCCTCAATGAAGGAAGATTAAAGACATTCTCCTCACCACTCCTAGTCAGTATTGTATTAGAAGTCCTTGTTGTTGCTGTTATATGCCATCGAGTCACCTATAACTCATAACGACTCTATGTACAACAGCCCTAAACCCTACCCTACCCCTTGCCAATCTTATTGTCTCCAACATGCCTATCCCAATTACCCCAGTGACTGAATCAATCCATTTCATTGAGGGTCTTCCTCTACTGTGCTGTCCCTCCACCTTCCCAAGCATGATGTCCCTCTCCAAGGACTAATATCACCTTGCAACATGTCCAAAGTATGTCAGACAGAGCTTCAGAATCCTTGACTCCAAAGAGCAGCCTGGTCTCACCCTCTCCAGGACGAACTTGTTTGTTCTCCTACCAGTCCATGGTATATTCAATATTCTTCTCCAGCACCACGGCTCAAAGACAACTCTCCTTCTCTCATCCCAAGTCATTGTCCAGCTCTCTGATGCATAGCAAGTAATTGCAAAGACCATGGCCTGTATAAGGCACACCTTATTCTCCAGACTGACATTGTTGCTCTTCAGTACTTTGGAGAAGTCACTGACAGCAGACTTACCCAATTCAATTTGTCTTTTAATTTCCTAGTTCTGTCACCAAGAGTGTTGAACCTATTGGAAGTCCTAGTGAAAGCAATAAAGCAAGAAAAGTAAATAAGAGACATCTAAATTGGCAAAGAGGAGATAAAACTACCTCTTTATGCAGATGATAGAAGAGTATACTTAGAAAACCCCAAAGACACAGTAAGAAAACTGTTGGGCATAGTTGACCAATTCGGCATAGTTGACCAATTCAGCATAGTAGCAGGATACAAGATAAACATAAAAAAATTAGACAATTTTTTTCCATATCCTAGAAGTACAGCATTGCTCTATGTATTTGGATTGCATTGAATTTGTATTGACTATTTTGTGTCTTTCTATAGAAGGTATGGTAGTCTGGAACGTCTTCAGAAAGTTGAAAAAAGAAATACCATTTGACTCAGCAATCCCATTGGGATTTTCATTGGTATACACCAATGAAATCAGAGCTGCAGCATAAACAGATACAGGCACATGATGTTTATTGCATTATTCACAATAGCAAAGAGATGGAAACAGCTCAGGGTTAGATCAACAACTGATTGAATAGAGATACTATGGTACATTCACATAATGGAATACTACACAGCACTGAAAAATAATGAACGTGTAAAACGTTACACACCATATGTTAGTCTGGAAGACATTATGATGAGTGAAATATCTCAATTACAAAGGGACAAATATTACATAATCCTATTATTGTAATAATAAAATCAAGAAAAGGTTGGGAGGTAGAGAGGGGAAAGAAAGGAAAGATAATGAATACTGCACTAGAATGAGTGAAAGGAAGGACATTCTGAAAGGACAATTAGAAACCATGTGTGTTGCAATTAACAGTCTTACAATGGGAATTAGAGGGGAGGGGGATTAGGAAAATGTGAATGAATGAGAAAATATTTTTTAAAAAAGAAAAAAAAATTTGTGCATTAAAAATGTAATCAAGAAAGCAAAAAGAATTCACACATGGGAGAAAACATTTAGAAATCACATGTCTTTTAAGGATTTAATATCCAGAATATATAAAGAACTCACAATTTAATAAAAACAAAAAAGGGAAAAGATTTACATAGATACTTTTTTCAGAAAAGATATATAAATGGCAAAAAATCACACATAAAGACTTTTAAGATCTTAGTCATTATTGTCACTATATTTCATTGAGACAGACTGATTCAAAGCTGACTCTCCGATGAGTTTTCAGATGCAGTAAAGCACATGGGAATTGATTGTCTATCTTTCTCCCGAGGAACAACTGGTGTATTTGAATGACTGCTTTTGGCACTGCAACTTCTTATCACTAAGCCAGGAGAGATGTCAAGTGGAATCTCCTTGTAGTTTTGAGATGCATTACTCAAATGCAACTCAAAACCACAATGAGATATCATTTCACATTTGGTAAGATAACTTTAAAAAATTAAAAGAAAAATAACAATGTAGTGATGATATAGAGAAATTGAGACCTCATGTCAGACGAAAGCCTCAGAATACTTGCCTCCAAGGAGCAGCCCAGTTTAACTCTCTCTAGGATGAATCTGTTTGTTTCTTAGCAGTCCATGGCACACCCAACACTCTTCTCCAGCACCACAGCTCAAAAGCATTATTTGCAATAGCCAAAGATAAAATCAACCCAAGTGTTCATGACCAGATAAATAGATAAAATGAGCTTATATGTATGGAATATTATTCTACAATAAAAAAAAAGAATTAAATTCTGGTATATACAATGATGTGTCAAATGCAATAATGGTTACCCTTGGTGGACAGTGTTTGGTGGAGCTCCCTGATTAAAACAAGCTTGGAAGCAGGAGTGGAATCCACTTCTGATATAGCTTGCCTCCAGAAACTCTATGAACTTGGAGAAACAATGAAAGTTATTTAAGAGTTCAGGTCTTTTGTACATAGGGTTGCTATGAGTCTACGACTCAACGACACTTAACAACAACAACAATATATTCAACGATGTGATTATCTTTGCTGGCATGTGCCCTCAATTTAGTGCCAACTCAGTGACTTTATGTATAACATAAAGAAACCCTGCCTGATTTTGTATCTTCCTTACAATCTCCACTATGTTCTAAGCCCATTGTCCCTATCATTCTCTTTTGCTTGCCTTCTACTATTTCAAGCATAATGTCCTTCTCCAGGAACTAGTTCTCCTGGAAACATGCACAAATTCTATGAACAAGTCTCACCATCTTTGTATCTAAGTAGCACTCTGACTGTACTTCTTCCAAAACATATTTCTACTTTTGGTGATGCAAGGCATATCTGCTATTCTTTGCCAACATCACAATTCAAAGGCATCAATTCTTCTTTGACAACATTATGCTAAGTGAAACAAACCAAACATGAAAGGACAGTTAGTAAGTACCCACCTGTCTGAAATATCTAGGAGAGACAAATGCACAGAGACAGAAAGTAAATTAGTGGTTACCATGGGCTAGGGATGGGAAGCAAGAGTAAGTACTTGAGGCTTAATGGACACCAAGTTACTAATTTGAATGACGAAAAGCTTTAGAAAACAAATAGTGGTGATTGGTTGTACAACCTTGTGAGTATAATTACTGTCTCTGGACTGTCCATTTGAAAATGGTTAAAACAATAAAGTTTTATGCGCAGTTTATCTGAACAAGAAAATGATAGAGGCAAGAATGGAGATGTATTAGGATAACTTCAGAATTGCAGTATCGTCAACAGCATAAGATTACCCAGGGGGATGGGGATCTATCTATAAACAACAGAGAGTTAAAGGCTCTGTCCATCATTTTCAATATTGATTTCCAGATCCCAGAAATGCACACTATAGGCATATAATTAATTTTTATTGAGAGGAGAAAAACAAAGACAGGTATAGGAGATGATTATGCTGCTTTGTAACACTCCTTGTTATCCTTAGAAAAATGTATTACCCATAGATGCTTAAGTTGGACAAATCACTCTGGGAATCTTAAATTGTTATTTATGGGGAAGTCAAGTGTGGATGGAAACAGAGATAAGAAGCAACAACTATCAGGATTGGGTAGGGTTTTGCTCTATTGTCCATAGGCTCACTATGAGTTGGAACAGACTTGAGAACTCCTAAGAACAAAGTTCAACACTGTTGATATGAAAGTTGGACAATGACTACAGGAGACAGAAGAAGAATCAATGCCTTTGAATTGTGGTGTGGGCAAAGAGAACGGAATATACCATGGACTGCACAATGAACAAACAAATCTGTTTTGGAGGTTGCTCCTTAGAGGTAAGGATTTTGAAACTCCATCTCACATACTTTGGGCATGTTGTCAGAAGGGACGAGTCCTTGAAGAAGGAAATTATGCTTGGAAGGGTAGAGGGTCAGTAAAGGAGAAGACGACCCTATATGAAATGGATTGTCACAGTGACTATAGCAACAGGGTCAGATATGTCAGAGACAGTCAGATTGGCTCAAGATAAGGCAGGGTTCAAAGCTGTTGTCGGTAGAGTCGTTATGAGTCACAGTTGACTCAATAACACATAACAACAATGACAACGACAACAACAACCAGAAATGGTGGCAGAAGGCTTTCACACTCTGGATAGGAGGGAAGTACAAGTAAAGGCATAGACATAAGAACCAAGAGAAGGGTGTGTATATAGCCGGGGAAGTGGTCTGCCATGAGTGGTTTGATGATGCTAAGTGTGTGAAGTGTAGAGAAGGCTGTCAGATGTGGCCATGAAGTGTAGAGGAGGTTGAGTGTGGAGAAGTTAGGAGGGCCAGATCATGAAGAGCCTTTTATACATTATAAGTAGCTTGGTTTCTGTCCAAATAATTAAAGCAGGAGAATAACAGGGTCAGATTTATGTTTTAAAAGTAGACTATCTTCTCTGAGGAGAGCTGATTTGAGAAGGGAAGGCCTGTGAAGGATTCAGAATCCAGGCAAGAAGTTATAAAGACTACTGAAGCTGAAGTTCTGCAGTAAGATTGAAGGGGCAATATTGAAAATTGGCAGGAATGATAACTGACAAAGGAGCTCTGGTGACTCAGTGTATGAAGCTGCGTTACAGTTCTGAAGGCATGCAGTTCAGTTCTACCAGGAGAAGAAAGGGTAATCTTCTAGATTGGTTCCAACCGAATAGCACAGAACAACAATAATTAACTGATAGAGTAGAGGCAAAGAAAAGAGAGATGACAAAGAGGGCTCTGTATGCTCTTACACGGAGCTTAAATGAATGGAGGAGTCAGTCACCAAGATAAGAAAGTGAAGAGTCACATATTGAGGAGAAAACACTGAGTCTGTGCCTGACAGATCTGTGAGATTGATGGAGAGAGATTTCAAGAAGGATAATTAAGAAAGAGACTGGATTTAAGACATAGATTTGAGATTTACCTGTTAGAACATGAGCAGAAGAGTTCACCATTGGAGAAGAGAAAAAGAGTTAGAAAAGGGCCAGGATTAAACTCCAGAGAAGACTGGCCTTTAAGAAGACTTGGGGAACCAGCAAAGGAGAGATAGAGGAGAGGTTTTCAAATGCAATAGAAAGATGCAGGGAGAAAAAAAGAAAAGTTTATTCTGAATTTGTCAATTAGCATGGCCTCAGTAACCACATGGAGATTGAGTCATAAAGTAGAATCAAACTACTCACTGGTAGTATTAATCTACCTACTGCTCTTAAGTAGATTCCAGCTTACATTCACCCTTCATCAGATTTTGAGAGTTGTAATGTTTAAAACATTGTGATTTAAGTGAGAGTTTAAGAATCTAAGCAGTTTTTCATTTAAAAATTCATATACCTTTTGAACTCATGAACTATTATTCAAATGGGTGACCCTGGAAGACATTATGCTGAATGAAATATCTCAGTAACAAAAGGACAAATACTGCATAGTGCCACTGTTGTAAAACAGGACTGACATCGGGGTTGGGGGGAGACTGAAATAGGTGGGATAAAGAATGTATACTTCATTGAAACAGATCAGAGAGAAAACGGTTTAAAAGGGATATATGATTAGGTATTATTGTCATGACAGGGGTCCAGAATGAAGGCTACATGCATAGAGGAGCGGACCTGGGGAGAATGATTGTAAAACAATGAAAGGATTTTTTCCTTTACTTTTCAAAGAGAAGAGTGTACCGAGGGGGGAAGGAGGGGAGAAAAGTGCAACAATGAATGAATGGAAATCAAAAGTCTCTGTAAATTTTAATTAAAATGAATAATAATAAAAACACCCTATCTAGATGAATCTTTAAAAAATCTATTATAGCAAAAATGAAATATGAGCTGTATTCATTAGATGATAATATATCAATGTTTTATTTCCTGATTTTACTAACCATACTGTAGTTGTGTAAAATAATGTCCTCAAACTTAAAAAATATGCACATAATATGCAAGAAGATATTAAAAAAATAAAACAAACATTACAAAAAAAATCATATACTTTTGCTTATAACATTAATTTCCACAATGTAATTGCATTTCCCCCTTTCCTCCCTGTTATTTTCTTACCCATTAATCTTACTTTACCACTTCCTGTCTTCAGGGCTTAATCCTTGAGCAAATGTTGCTCGTTTGACCATGTATGATTAGAGTACTAAGAACTTGGTGCCTCCCTGGTGTGACTGGTCCCCTTATGGGTCTGTTTACTGTCTGGTTGGGAGTTGAGCTGCAAGGGTGAGTTTTGTTCCAGGTTTGAAGGTGACTAAGGGTCATAGTTTCAGGAGTTCCAATTCTGAACTTTGATCTTAAATGTTATTTCATTTTATTGCACATTTTCCACCACTCTATCCAGAATCTTCTACTGGGATCCCTCTTAAAGTGGTCAGCAGTGACAGCCAGGCATCTCTTAGATCTCAGGATCGACGAGTTGAGGTTCACATGGCCCATTAATCTATCAGATCAATAGTTTCAGTAACTCACACTTTAGGTGACTTCCTGAAAACTTTTGAGATTCCAGATCCCAATTACTGCTCACCAAAGTAGGGAACACTGGTGGCCTAGTGGTAAGGAGTTGCAATGGCAACCCAAAGTTACACAGTTTGAATCCATCAGCTGCTCTGCAAGAAAAAAGATGAGCAGTCTCCTCCAGTGAGATTAACAGCCTCTGAAAACCTGCTGAAGGATTAGCTCTGGGTGGGTCTGACTCAATAGTACACAACAACACTCACCAAAGCAGGATGTAGAACATTGTATTTGTGGGCCATATAATACCAACTATACTTACTGTCCCTCAAGATTATGGATATAAGGCATCAGAACCAGTAACTCATTCCCTCACTGTGTTTGGTCACATTTAAGAAGATTACATAGCATTGTTCCCTGTTGGCTTTGCTAGGGATGGACATATTGGAAGGGACTATCTACGCCCAACCCCCCCACCCCCCACCTCCCATGGAGCAGCTGGTAGCTTCAAATCACTGATCCTTCTGTTGGCAGCCCTACAGGTTTTATATGAAGTCATTAGCATGTATTGTGATGTAGTCAGTGGAGAACCAAATTCCAGGGTGTTAAAGAAGTAGGGCAGGATTCAAGAGTCAAAGATAAAGACCAGAATTACCTAGTTGTGCTGAAGTCTGTTCTGCCTCTTGGTGACCTGTTGATGCCAGAGTAACTCTGTGCTCTACAAGATTGTCAATATCATTTTTGCTGTTGTTGTTTTTTAAAATGTAGATCATTAGGTCTTAGAGGGACCTTTGAATAGATTTAAACCTCCAACCTTTCAGTTAAAAACTGAGCACGTTAACCATTTACTCTGTCTAAGGGCTGCAAGTCATGATTACTCATTTTGGTCTTAATGGACATGGAACGATCTTGAGGAAGCAAAGTGGTTAGTTGCAACAAGTAAACACACACACATTGGTAGCTTTGCAGATTGTGCCTTCTGTGTTGTTGATCTTGTTGTCCTTATGTGCCCTTGAGTCGGAACCAACTTAAAGCTAGCCATTCAATGTTTTTCGAGAGACTGTAAATCGCATGAAAGGTGATTGCCCATTCTTCTCCCTCTGATCCAAGCAACTGGATTCCAATTGCCTGCTCTTGGGTTGGCACTGTAGCTCCTTACTTGTCAGACCATCAGAGCTCCCTGCATTTTCTACAAAGTGTGGAAATAGAAATCAGATGTCAAGGGGGAAAGCTTGCTGTTCTACTAACAATGTGTCACGAGCTGTCATCAGGTAGATTCTGACTCATAGCAACCCTCTACCAGGTTTTTGGGATTGTGAATGTTAATAGATGGAGACCACTCATTCTTCTCCTTTAGAGTGGGTGGCTGGTGGTTTGTAATGTGTGGCCTTTTTTATTAGCATAGGAGTATATTATCAATGACACTACCAGAGCTCTTTGCCTTATAAACTGGGAAAGCAGTTGCTCTCTTTCTTAGAAAATGGAAACAAATTATGTTTTGAAATAGATGAAAAGAATCTCAACTTGGTGGCCTTGGCCTTCTTAATGAGGAAAGAGGTGACGTCAACTCTCCTTTAGGGTGGGTATATAAACTAGGAGAGATTAGAAGTTGGCAGTGATGCCATCAGGAATACATTAGGGAACCATTAAGAGATGAGTAAACAACATCTGCTAAGCCAAAGGAGGGAAATAGCTTGGAATTATGCTGATGTTGGTAATCACATCAAAGACTGTCAGAAGTCATGGATAATACCACCTGAAACATGGAGATAAAACCATGATTGAGAGAGTGGCACAAAGATTAAGCATTTAGCTACTAACCTAAAAGTTGGCAGTTCAAAGCTTTCAGCTGCACTTCATGGGAGAAAGATGTGTCAGTCTGCTCTCATAAATATTACAGCTTGAAAATCTGATTGGATAGCTCTACTCTGTCCTACATTGCCATATGGGTCAGAATAGAGTCAATGGAATGGCTTCAAAGTTCCTAGAGGTGGTTGTTGTTTGTTGTTGTTGTTCTTGTTGTTATGTGCTGTTGAGTCACCTGCGACTCATAGTGATCTTATATACAACAGCCCTAAATCCTGCTCTATCCTGTGCCAATCTTATTGTCTCTGACATACCTACCCCCATTACCCCAGCCACTAAATCAATTAATCTCATCCAGGGTCTTCCTCTCTTCATAGTCTCTCCACCCTCCCAAGCATGACATCCCTCTCTGAGGACTGATACTGCCTTGCAACATGTCCAAAGTAGGTCAGATGAAGCTTCAGAATCCTTGCTTCAAGGAGCATTTTGGTTTCATGCTCTCTAGGATGAACTTGTTTGTTCTCCTAGCAGTCTATGGTATATTCAACACTCTTCTCCAGCATCACAGTTCAAAAGCATCAGTTCTCCTTCTATCATCCCTAGTCATTGTCCAGCTGTCTGATGCAAAGCAAGTAATTGCAAAGACCATGGCCTGGATCAGGTGCACTTTAGACTCTAGACTGACATCGTTGTTTTTTAGTACTTTGGAGAGGTCTCTGACAGCAGATTTTCCCAATGCAATTAGTCTTTTTATTTCCTGGCTGCTTGTACCAAGAGTGTTGATTGAACATATAGTGACAAGAAAGCTGCTAAAACACCTTCACAAACAACATGAAGAAATAAAACCTTTCTAGAGGTATTTAATATTGCCCCCTCCCTCACAGAAACTCTGCTGGTGCCATTTTAGGTCATTTGGGGTCAGAGGTGGTAGAGATCAGAAGAGTCAAGATTTCTGCTCTTCAAACAACATTGGTCAATTTAGACCATCATTCTCTGTCCCAAAGCTGAAAATGGCTGTGTCCTCCCTCAGCTTTAGGTCCATGGTTCCCTCATCCTGTCAATTCAATTCATTAAACTTTATTAAACACCTTCAAGGTGTTTCTGATGGGCTATGTGCATTTAGAGATGGTGAGAAGAACAAAACAAATGAGACACACTCCTTAGCTTAGGGTTTGATGCCTCAGCCTCCTCCCTGAGAGGCCCCAACAGTCAACTTCTAGTTACACCCACAGCCAGCCAATAAACATTGAATCTGCTCCTGAGAGTCTTGGGAACCAGGGAGCAGGCTTTTCCTCTCTGAGGGCAGCCTATTCGGGGTGGGAGAGGCACTAGCCTATGTAATATGGTCTTTTCTTATTATTGGTTGCTTAAAATATCAAAAGACACATTCTATAAAGTAGACTAATCTACTACTAATAAGGAAATACCAGTGGCAGGCAGAAAAACTGCCAAAAATAAATTAGTGTATACAATCCACAGGGTTAAATGATGATGGCACTGAGTCTGAGCCAACACTCTCTGGAAAGTGCTCACCGCACAAACGGGCTATGTCATTGGCTTTCTCGTTACCCAGCAGTTTCTACAGTTGCTTCATACAAGAGCTAATCAGATAGAAAAGCAAGTGCAAAAATATATGGGTTGATATTTAATTGCATGACAGCTAATATTCAGAATGTCTACTGAAGAGTATTCCATGCATCGTCTTCTGGCATCTCCAAGTTATAGCTGCAATCTGTTAATTCTACCTTCTCTCTCTAAACCTTTCTTGCCTTAAGAGCCTATCTTCTCCATCATGCCTCCCACGATCACTCCAATCTAGCTCACAAGTAGCTTCTGTTCCATGGTATACTGTATCAGATATAATTAGTACCAAATTGTATAACATTTTCCAATTTTTAAATTTATCATCATTTCAATCTCTAAATCAATCTAAACTCATGAAAGACAAGAAAGTATTTCCTTTTCAAAGATTATGACTAAAAGCTTCTCTTGTGTCATTCATTCAGCATCTCTTGAACACCAACAATGCTGGGTACTGAGAATGTACCAGAGAACCAGGAAGTCAGCCCTCACTAAGGAATCATAGACTTGTTATTGTTGTTATCTGTGTTCCATTGTTCTAACTCAGGGCAATCACATACATGACAGAAAGAAACACTGGTCCTATGCCATTTTTATGATGGTTAGTTTGCTCAAGACCATTGTTTCAGTCACCAAACTAGGACACATGTCTCCCACAATTGTGTTGCACTGTCCTCTGTTGTGATCTACAAAGGTGCCATTGGCTAATTTTCAGAAGCTGATCACAAAGCCTTTATTCTTAGTCTATCTCAGTCTCAGAAGCTCCACTGAAACCCATCCACCACCGGTGGCCCTACTGGTAACACAGGGTCATAACTTCTAGTATCATAGCAACAAGGAAGTCATCACAGCCCAAATTGGAAGGCAGGTGGTGGAGACAAGGAAACTGACCTTTGTACAGAAATGTACTTACTAGGTTCCAGGATGGGTAAGTACCACTGCTTATGGAGTGTTGATGACTGGCTTCCACTTCAGAGTTGTCTGTGTGTCAGCAAGTAGGAGCAGGGAGTTGACTTCATTTAGGAGGTGGTGTCCAGAACAAATTCTAGATATGAAATAAAAATCATTCCAGTTGATATCTGTGATGGTGGGGAGGGGTTGAGGATTGTCTAAGAAACCTTTTTGTTGTTATCATACTAGGATTGGGCTTTGACTCCTAGCAATCCTATGTGCCGCAAAAGAAAACTCTGCTTGATTCTGCACCGTATTTACAATCTCTCTGTGTTTAAATCTATTGTTGACACCACTGTTCTGATCCATCTTATTGAGGATCTTCCACTTCATCGATTCTCTATTTTCCCAAGTCCAATGTTCTTCTCTAAGGGCTGACCCCTCTTGATAACTGTAATGTGCATAAATCCTGAAATTTATCCCCTCCAGGAAGGAACTTCATGAAATTCTGTACAAGTGAACAGTGGAGAGGTAAGTGCATAGATAGAACTTTGAAGAGTCTGGTCAAAGAAATGACGTCAACCAGAACAGAGGCATTATGGTCTGGACAGACTGGACAGCCAACTACACTAGTGTGGGCATATGGGGTAAGAAGCCATCTCCCCAGGAGGTAACATCTCTGCTGAAGCTTTAAGGGTAAGTAGACAGTAATAGTAATAGACAATAACATCAACAAAAGTTATTCATAACAAAAGAAGACAAGCAAGGGGAGCACAGAGACAGGGGCTCTGTGAGATGCAGGGGATGTTGCATAATTAATATTTTCCTTTGTTCTGCCTTCTCTTGATGTCAACTTTTACTGGTTTGGTATTTCTCTAACTCGTCTTACCTCAGCTTCACAGACAAACCATGCTGAATGCCATCCCACTGGTGAGAGGAAGAGAAGCCAAGGAGACTAAGAAAGATTCTCCCTGGGAGAACTACTGGACACAAAGTTAGGAAGACTGAAGGGGTATACAGGTTCTCACACAGATGCGGGCCCATCAGCAGAGTAAAAAATCCATGTCTTTCTTGGTGACTCACACGTTCTGTTAGTTAAGCCTTGGCTGCAACTTCCCCTTAAGTCTCAATTAAGAGGCATTTTTATTTTTATGTTTTCAGTGCCTAATATAATAGGGAGCACTATGTTAGGTGCCTGATAAATGCTGGCTATGGGGTCATGGTAGAATTCTCCTCTTTCATATGTGACACTCAGTTAAATTTCCTACCCATGCACTCAGTACACAACCACCACTCATCTGTTGGTGAAGGTCTATGTTTGGGGACATTGCTGTGCAGATTTCAGCAAATGCCTGATTATCTGTTTCCAAAAATTAGCCCAAACTGCCCCTTCCATGGATCACAAGGGTCCAATCTGCAATCTATTATGAGAACAGCGCAGAAGCATTCCATGGTGTGTGGGCTCACTGTAGTTGGAAGCCACCTCAATAGTGGTGAGTAAAAACAGTACAGGCTGCACGAGCCCTGGGCTCCTACAAGATTCCATTTCTTGCTGAGTACTAGCTAGGTTGCCTCTCATCTGCAAGAACAGGCAAGAAGACCTATAGTCACCAAGTAATTGCTCCTTTCTGTCTAATCAAGCCCCTTGGTAAGTTACAGACAGATGCTGAAGTGTTAATCTTTCTAAAAGACTTCCTCCTCTCAGATTATCTAGATCAGGTAGGATACAGATAATGATCACTAATATGGTCCCACACTGTTTACCTCCATCTACTGTGTAACTAAGGGATCTCTGGTGGTCTAGTAGGTAAGAATTTGCGTTGCAAACCTAAAAGGACATGGTTTGGATACACTAGCTGTTTCACAGGAGTAAGAAGAGCAATCTCATCCTGTAAGATTGATTTATAGCCTCTGAAAACTGTCTAGGAGATCAACTGTGAGTCTGTTCCGACTTGATGGCATGTAGCAATAACAGTTCTGTTTCATTCAAAACCCATAGCTCTTGGGTCAATTCTTACTCATAGTGATTATTAGGTTTCTAAGGTTCTAAATCTCTACAGAGGGCACTGTTTCTCCTCAGGTGCTACAGATGGATTGAAACTTAGCTTTTAAATTAGTAATTGAATGAATAATCTGCTTTGCCATGAGGGCTCATATGTATGCAAAACTTGGTCAATGAGTAAGGAAGACCAAAAAAGAATTGATGCTTTTGAACTATGCTGTTGGCAAAGTGCATTGAATGCATCGCAGACTTCCAAAAGAATAAACAAATATGCCTTGGAAGAAGTGTGGCCGGAGTGCTTCCTAGAAGCAAAAAATATCAAGTCTTTGTCTCTCATGCTGTGGGCATGTTATCAGGAGGGCCCAGTCCTGGTAAAAAGACATCATGCTTGGTAAAGTGGGAGGTGAGTGAAAATAGGAAGAAGCCCAACAAGGTGGATTGAAGTAACAGCTACAACAGTGTACAAGATGGTGTGGGACTGGACAGGATTTGGTTTTGATGTACACGGGTTCACTCTAAGTGAACACCACCTAACTACTAACTACAACACAACAATATTGTCTGCTTTATTTATATCTCCTGTTTTGCTTTTCATGGCCTGTTAGCTATATAGCTTTTTTTTTCTTTTTAGTAATTACCCTTGGTTTTTAAAACAGGCATGTAAATACAATTTATTAAAAATATATTTAAGTTATTTAATATCTTCATTCTCTTTCTAAACATATCACATACAATAACATGCCTAATTACCACTTAACAGCAGCCTTCCCTGCCTCTTGTTATTGTTACAAAATATAGTTGCCAAATCAAATCTAGTTGGCTTCCTGGTTTTGTAAATAAAGTTTTATTGAAAGATAACTGCTCTTATTAGTTTATGTATTGTCTGTGAATGTTTTTATATTGCAATGGTACAGTTAAGTAACTGTGACACTGCTCTGAATTCATAACCAGAGATTAAGTTGTTCACCTTCTTTGCATGAAGGCTATAATCTTCTCCAGTAAGTACTTCAAGTCTTCTTTAAGCCTCCTTCAAGCCTTTGCAAGCAAGGCTCTGTCCTCAGCATAATGGAGGTTGTTGATGAGTCTTTTTCCAATCCTGATGTATATACTCTTCTTTATATAGTCCAGTATCTCAACTGATTCATTCAGCATACAGGTTGAACAGGTATGGGGAAATAATACAACTTTGATACACACCTTTTCTGATTTTAAACCATGAAGCATTTCCTTGTTCTGTTTGAACAACTACTTTTTGGTCTATGAATAGGTTTATAATATGCACAATTACGTGTTCTGGGATTTATATTATTCTTAATGTTATTTTTCTCTTGCTCCATTTGTACAACACCTTGATTTAGATAGAGGCTACCCACGAGCACACTTAAGTGTTCTGGCATGGTTCAACATTAAGAAAGGAGTGCATCAGGGTTGTATCCTTTCTCCATAGCTATTCAAGCTATGTGCTGAACACGTAATTCGAGAACCCAGAGAGGAAAAATGCAGCCTGAGGATTCTACCAGCTTTAGAAGATTAAAGACTACAACCTTCAATATGGATTACATCTCAAAAGAACAAAAGTCCTAACCACAGGACCAACAGTCAGCATTAATTATAGATGGAGAAAGGATTGAGGATGAGGGATTTCATCTTCCTTGAATCAACAATTTTCACCCTTGGTGATGCAGTCAACAGTCAGGAAATCAGGAGTTGTACTGCATTGGGCAAGACCGTTGTCAGGAACCTCTCCAGAATGCTGAAGGGCAATGATAGTAGTTTCAAGACTAAAGTATGTCTTAGCCTAATTCAGACCATGGTCTTCTCAATCATCTGCTATACATCTGAAAGCTGGTCAGTGAATAAGGGTGACAGAAAAAAGAATTCATGCCTTTTATTTGTGGTGCTGAAGAAGAGTACTAAACATAGCACAGACTGCCTGCCAAAAGAACAAACAGATATGTCATGGAGAAAGTGCAGGTGGCGTGCTCCTTGTAGGCAAAGATGACGAAGCTTTGTCTTTCACAGGACATGTTGCTAGAAGAGGCTATTCCTTGGAGAGGGGCATTATACTTTGAAAGATGGAGGGCCAGAGAAGGAGAAAAATATAACTGACACAGTGAATTCAGCAATTGGCTTGAGTATTTCAGAGATGGTAAGTATGGCACAGGATAGAGCAGCATTCAGGTTGGTTATTCAATTCATCAGGTCACTATGAGTCATACTTGATTTGACGATACCCAACAACAACAACAACAACAACAATGTTATCTATAATTTGTTATGAATCACAGAGTCAAATGCTTTTGCATAGTCAATAAAATACAAATAAACATCTTTCTGGTGTTCTTTGCTTTCAGTCACGATCTATCTGACATCAGCGAAGACCTCTTTGAAATGATAAATAATAAGGCTGCTGCCAGTTTAAAGACTGAAGCGTGCCTGTGCAAACCGTTATTTTTAATTGCATTCCTAGGGTTGCTATGAGTGGCCTGGGACTTGACAGCACTTAACAACAACAACAACCTATGCATCTGAAAGTTGGAAAATTGATAAGAAAGACCAAAAAAGAATCAATGTCTTTGAATTTTCATGTTGGAGAAGAGTATTGAATGGACTGACAAAGGAAAAAACAAATCTGTCGTTGAGGAAGGGTAATCAGAATACTAGTAAAACTTCATCTCACATGCTTTGGGCATGTTGTCAGGAAAGGGCCGTTTTTGGAAAAAGATATCTTTCTGGGAAAGTAGAAGGGCATTGAAAAAGAGGTAAATGAGATGAATTGATGCAGTGATGAACTGATAACGGTGGACTTGAGCATTATGGAGACTTTGAGGATGGTGTAGAATAGTACAAGGTTCAGATCATAGGGAGGCTATGAGTCATAGTCAACTCGATGGCACCTAACAAGAACTTTATGAAAGGAGACACTTGAGTGACCATAGAACCACCATCCTCATTGCATCATTATCTAAAATCAACAAGTTTCACTTATATTTTCTTCTGTTTCTGGTGTACAAAGAAAGCTGTTAATCTCATTTTTGAGCTAGTTTATCTTTTCTTGGTTTCTTCTTTTCCTATTTCATCTTTGTGTGGCAAGAGCAGATAATGTGCTGAAATCTTAATCTGCAGAGATATCCTTATCGAAGTCCAAAAACATAGTTCATACTCACCTCTCAGCTTGCTATCTTATTGGATAACTAGAATATTAGTCACATTCACATGCCACATACATTTCTGCATGCTCTACAATCATGCATAAACTGCGTAACCTCTCTGAACCTCAATTAATCCACCTGTAAAAGGAGAAAATTATAACTCCCTCCAAGTTTTAACGTGTTAAATCTGATAATTCATTGCTGTCAAGTCAGTTCCAAATCGTGGCAGCCTATAGGTCAGAGGAGCATTGCCATAGAGTTCCCAGGCCTGTGCTCTTTATAGCAGTAGGCTGCCGTATTTTTCTCCCAGAGTGGCTGGTGGGTTTGAACCATCAACCATTCAGTTAGCAAGTATGTCCTTTAAGCACTACAATATATATTATATGTAAAATAACCTAACACAGTGTCTGGATTTTTAGTGATTACTAAGCTCCTTCTCTTTTGAATTCAACATAGTATTAACAATTTACTCTGAAAATTAGCAAATGAAAACCTTATGGGTTATAACTGAATATAGCCTGATATCTGTCCTGGAAGATGAGCCACCTACATTAGAAAACACTACACAATGGATCCACAATCACCATCTATAGAAGCAGCAGTTATGAGGTTGTATAATTTGATGGGTGGGGAGGGGAGGAAAATTGAAAGACTCTGTTTTCTAAAACAATGTATTTTAATTTTGTAAATAAACCTAGTGTAAATTTTTATATTTTTAAAAAGCAAACACATACATAGGAAGAACTTTAAAAAAAAAGAAGAAGATTAAGCTTCAGGAGAGAAAATGCATCAGGTGAGCCACTGCTCTTCAGAGCCAGTACTTTTGGGTGCTTGTGGGGGCAGGGGGGACTGAAACTTTCCTGGGCAGGGGGGACTGAAACTTTCCTGGAGCAAGGTCCCTCTATTTGGGAATTCTTGCCTCCTCAGCTGTGGGGCCATTCCAGGGGCCAAATAGGACTACAGGGTTTGGGACACAGAGCTACAAGAAGGGGAAAGACTTTCTCAGCTTCCTCTGAAAGGGAGGGCTAACTTGAGACCTGCTTGTACACAAACACCTTAAGTTTGTGGCCCTGATCTCATGCCATTCCAGAGACAAAGGAAGATATTAAGCTTCAGAAGAGAAAGCACATCAGAGTGAAAAGAAAACCTACTGACTGGAAACAAACATTAGGCAAAACCATCTTAGGCAAGGGTCTCATAACAAAAGTTTGCAGAATACTACTGGGCCTCCAGAAGACAAAGACTGATAAGTCAAAATGGGTAAAATATATGAAAAGACTTTTCACAGAGGAAGATATTCATGTATAGCCAACAGACACATGAAGAAATACTCAGAATCACTAGCAATAAGAGAGATGCAAATCAAAACTACAATGAGATAATGTCTTACCTGAGTAGCAGTGGCAAAGTTTAGCAGAGCAGCAAGCAATAAATTTTGGAGAGGATGTGAAGAGGTGGGAACTCTCATACACTGTTGGTGGGATTGTAAAATGTTACAGCCACTTGAAAAGACAGTTTGGCATTTCCTCAAAAAGTTGAACATAGAAAAACTCCATATGATCCAGCTATTCCATTAACAGGAATAAACCTCAAGGAAATGAAAACTGAGATACAGATGGAGATTTGCAGATGAGTGTTCCATGCAGTGTTATTCACTGTTGCAAGAACATGGAAACAGCCCAAATGTCCAACTACAACAGAATGGATTGAGTAATTGTGGTATATTCACACAATGTAATACTATGTAGCACTCCAGAGCAACATTTTAAAAAAATTTTAAAAAAATATTCCGTTTTAAATTGTTTTAATTATTTTTTGTGCATGTACTATAAAATCAGATCTAACTGGTACAGGAGAAGAGTGTCCCTTCTTCTCCAGCAGAGTATCTGGTGGATTCGAAACAGGAGCAACATTTCAAATAATACTACATAACTTAGGATAGACTCGAGAGCATTATACTGAGTGAACTAAATCAGTCTCATAAGGACAAATACTGCATAAGACCATTACTGTAAAAAAAAAAAAAGGATAATAAAATGGATGTGAGAACCCAAGGGGGAAAGAGGTGGAAGTGGAAGGATGAAGACAGAGAGGGATAAAGCCACAGAGTTGTACAGTTTGGTAAGTGGAGGGAGAAAGTGAAGGAAATGGAAAGGATCTGATAGGAACCTGAAAATAAGGGTAATGATGGGTAAGGTCCAATGGTGACTAATTTTATAAAACATAAGAATGATCGTGTGAATGAAGAATACTTGGAAACACAATGTATACAAACTTCTCAAGCAAATAAATATAAAATTTAAAAAATTAAAAGTAAAAAACAAAGAACCACCACATTACCAAATGAAATCATTAGAATGGTTTTTAGGGAGTTTTGCTCCTAATTGTTGTTTTTGTTGTTAGGTGCCATCAAATTGGGTACAACTCATAGTAACCCTATGAACAAAAGATCTGAACTCTGTTCCATCCTGTGCCATCCTCATACTTCCTGACACACAAGAGCTCATTGCTGCAGTCACCTTGTCAATCCACCTGGTTGAGAGTCTTCCCCTCCTTTGCTAACTTTCTGCCCTTCCCAACACCATGCCCTTCTCCAAGGACTAGCACCTCCTAGCAACATATCCAAAGTATGTCAAGCTAAGCCTCATAATTCTTGCCTCCAAAGTGCACTCTGGCTGAACCCTCTCCAAGAAATTTCTATTCATTTTCTTGACCATCCATGGAATGTTAGTAAGGTGTTTTAGTTTCTTTGGGGGGTTTGCTTTGTTGTATTGTTTTTGTTGGATTTGTTTGGGTTTTTTTTTTTAATGAAGTTGAGGGGGTTTAATAAATCAAACAAACAAACAAAGATCCAAACAAAATAAAAAAATCAAGAGATATTTTGTAATCGGAAAATCTGCTGTCAAAGACCACTTTAAAATGCTGAAGAGCAAGAATGGCAGTTTAAAAGATTAAATATAACTAGTTTAATTCATGGTATTTTTTATTTTTAATTGCTTCCTGTGTGTCAGAAAGCTCTGGTGGTTTGGCAGATAAGGAATTGTGCTACCAACCCAAAAACAGGCGGTTCAAATCCACCCAGTGCTCCAAGGAGACAGACTGTGATTTGTAGCTTCTGAAAATTTTACTGAAAGGTCAGCTACGAGTTGGATCCAGCTTGACACCGATGAGTGAGTCAGACCTAAGAATATGCAAGTTGAACACAATAAGGAAAATTGAAGAAAAAAAAATGTCTTTGAACTGTGAGATTGGTGTGTACTGTGGATTGCCAGAAGAACAAATCTGTCTTGGCCAAAGTGCAAAGAGGAAGAGCTCTATACTGGCTGGGATGGTGAAACCACCTCACATGCCTTGGACATGTTGTCAGGAGGGGCCAGTCCTTGGAAAAAGATATCATGCTGGGAAAGGTGGAAGGTCAGCGAAAGAGAGGAAGACTCTCAACAAGAAGAATGGGCCCAGTCACTGTAACCACGAGCTCGAGCATGACAGAGATTGTGAGGAGGCGCAGGATAGGGTAGGATGTCGATCTGTTGTTTGTAGGGTCTTTATGAATCATCGTTGACTTGGCAGCACCTAACAACACAATGGCCACAACGGCAGGCTCAAACACATTATGAGGATGGCCCAGGGCCACCATGAGCAGGAGCTGACTTGAAGTTAACCAAGGACAACAAAGATTTAGACAATCAAGTTCTTGGTTCATGGACCAATTTGTTTCCTATTCAAATGCCTTTTGTCATTATTCCATGTCATCAGGAATAATAATATTTTAAGGGAGAAGGTTATTATTTCTCCCCAGCTGGGGAAATTTGCCCTGTATCACTCACTCCACTTGTGAGAAGAATGCAGTCATTGGCCATAGTGCATGATGGACATTTTTTAAGTGAAGTGTACCCCCAGGGCCTGGAAACGGAAGCTTTTACTTGGCTTTGCTGCCTGATATTATACCAGTTGCTTGGCTGCTAATGGAAAATTCTGATGTTTTAACCCTCCAGTGGCTCTGCATGAGAAAGAACAGGCTATCTCCTCCCATAAGGATGAAGAAGGGAAACCCCAAAACACTCAAAAACTCATTGCCATTGAGATGGAAGCAACTCATAGCTGACTGTTCAGCAGCTTTTGAAAGACTTTGAATTATACAGGAGGAGATTGCTCGTCTTTCTCTCTTGGAGCAGCTGGTGGATTCAAACCTTTTACTTTGGAGTTGGCTGTGCAACTCTCCTTACTCACCAGGCCACCAGGCTAGAAACGCCTCTGTGGCAGTTATAATCTGTCACATGGGGATGAAATGAGTCAAAATCAACTCAGTGGTACCTCATATCAACAACTGCTGCCCTTGCCTCATATGAAACCCCAGGACTAGAAAGAGGATAGCATAAACAACAATAGTAATGATAACACATATAATAATAAAGCTAAAACATGTTGGGCCCTATTTGTGCATTTTAATGTAGCGGTGTTATACATTATTAAGTTGCTTGCAACTCACAGCGACTCTATGTACAATTTGAACCCTGTTCTATTCTGAGCTAACCTCATTGTCTCTGACACACCTAACACCATTACTCCAGTCACTGAGTCAGTTCATCTCATCGAGGGTCTTCCTCTCCTGCACTGGGTCCCTACCTTTCCAAGCATGATGTCCTTCTCTAAGGACTGGTCTGTCCTTGCAACATGCCTAAAGTATGTCAGACGAAGCTTCAGAATCCTTGACTCCAAGGAGCAGCCTGGTTTCACCCACTCCAGAATGAACTAGTTTGTTCTTCTAGCATTTCATGTTATATTCAATACTCTCCTCCAGCACTACAACACAAAGACATCAATTTTTCTCTCATCCTTAGTCATTGTCCTGTTCTCTGATTCAAAGGCCATGCCCTAGATTTTATTTAACCTTCACAAAAGCCTATGAGAAGCTCTGGCGGCATAGTGGCTAGAAGCTGTGCTGCAGTCCCAAAGGCATGTGGTTCTAATCCACCAGCTGCTCTGTGGGAGAAGGATAGGCAATCT
Source organism: Elephantulus edwardii (assembly GCF_000299155.1). Classification (NCBI taxonomy): domain Eukaryota; kingdom Metazoa; phylum Chordata; class Mammalia; order Macroscelidea; family Macroscelididae; genus Elephantulus; species Elephantulus edwardii. The sequence goes on from NW_006399843.1 coordinate 4,017,055, forward strand.
CCTCCCATAGAATTAATTGCCTCTGAAAACCTGCCTGAGACTCAGCTATGGGTCGGATCTGACTCAACGGTACACAACAACAATCCTTATTTAATAGGTGAGGACATCAATCACAGAAGAGTTACATTACCTGCTCAAGATCACCAGGTTAATAAATTGCAGCATCAGGCAGTCTGACCAAGTTGTCACACTCCAGGGAAACCAGAGAAAAAGGGATCATCTCTTCCTCAGGCAGTGATGTGGGTCTAAGCTTCTTAATTTTGCTGTTCTGACTATTCACAGCCATCAGATCACATTTTCACTCCCATTTCAACAATTGGATTCTGCCCAGGTTCTGTTTCCATCAAAAGTGTGCTGTGGTTCTCCAGGAAACAGGGAAGAACAGTCCCCTCCGGCAAAATCAGTGGCTCCTCAGGATATGTCCCCACGCACATGTGCCTCTGTCTCGCTGCATCTCTCTCAGTCATTGGCTGCCTGTCCGGGAGGATTTTAGTCCTCTTTGTTCTTTCCTTTCTCCTGATGCTCTGCCTCTGCCTAGGCTTCCCTTTGACCAACTTTGTCTCAGTCTCTTTTTTTTTTCTTAGCAAAATTTCTTTCACAATGTGCTGACAACTTCCCACCTGCAGCGGAACCACCTATTATGAACAGGACATGAGTTTACAGATAAAGACTTTACCACTTTCACTGATTTTTTTCCCTCCTTTTCCCTCAGTCAATTTTGCCACGGAGACACCTTTTTTCTGCATTGCTGACAAGGGTGATAGAGCTATTCTCACTCAATATATTGGAGTCAGGATTTAGGGCAAGGAAAGACCAGACATATGCACAGGGCATAGGGTCACTAGTTACCAGTTGAGATTCCTCCATCTTGACTGACTGGACAATTCTATAATTTGGGGCAATCAGCAGCTTGAAAAGCAGGCAAGGGATGAAAAGGTGGAAATCTTGGGAGTCCAGTATTCAGGGAAGCGTCAAACTGCCACACCTGGGAAGAGGCAGTAAAATGAAGACAATTGCTCTTCACTTGGCCGTAAATGAAGGCAGCTGATACCCACTCACTGGCTGAAACATCATCCCCTGCTTTTCCAAAGTGCTAATTCATTAAAAATAATGAGGCCCCTATGCTGCATAAGCTGAATGCTGATAAGATTCCCAGCATGCACCTGCCAGGCGGGCTCTCAGGCTCGGCTGTGCCCCAGAGTGAAGAAGAGCCCTTGCCAGCTGGAGCCAGAGACTCAGGCCTTTGCAGAGAACCTGATCATGGGCTCAACATGCATCAGCACACAATTTGCATATATTTACATGCTGCCTGGTTCATGTTGAAATGCACAGAGATCCTCTTTCTATAATGGACCTACTTCTTTCCAGGTCCTGGGGTCCTATCTGCAAACACCTTTCCTAATATGGATATATTTGGGTAATCAAAAGTCACCTGCATTTCCTGTCTGATTACCAGGCAAGAGGAGAAGTGCTGCTATAGAGGAATGGGGTAGGAAAATAGGAAATCATAGTAAATCTTCATCCACAAAAGATCGTAAATTCAATTGTGACTCTGTGTGTAAAAGGGGCATGAAGAGAGGTAAAAGGTAAAGGTGAACAGCATGGAATATTCCATGATTCCTTATAGACCTTTAACAAGATAAATTGACACAGTGATTGCATCAATGGGTTCAAGTATATCAGAGATGATGAAGACGGCACTGGATAGGGCAAGATTCAGATCCATTATTCATAGGGTTGGTATGAGTCATAAGTCTACTTGATGGCACATAACAACAAACAATAGCATATATAGCAGCATCTCCTTCATTCAGTACACATTTATTGAGCCTCTCTAATGACCTGTAGGAGTTCTGGTGAAGTGGAATAGGGATAGTTCCTAGCGTGTTACACTACTAAACAAAAAAGCACTCATCTCAGGCAGTTCAAATCCTCCATTCACTCTGCAGGAGAAAGATGGGAAATCTCTTATTAACATTTACAGCCTCAGAAACTCAATGCAGGGTCATTCTGCATCATCAAAGAGACTCAATATCAGTGAATTGAGTTTGAATGGACTAGGGAATGTTCTGGGCAGGAAAAAAAATAATGTAAACAAGATAACAGTGTTCCTGTTCTCATAGAACCTATTCTGTTATGTGTAAGAGATCATTTATGTCATTAATAACAAATTAAGTAAGGGGATTAAGAGTGGCTAGGAAGGGGAAGAGGACTGGAAAGTCTTTCTAAGAGAGAATAGTAGAGTCAAGGCCTGCAGAGCAAGAAGGATTTGTTGGGAGATGACCATTTCAGGCAGAGAATAACATCGGGTAGGGGCAAGCCCTCAGGAGGTGCCAAAATAGTGTGGAAGTGTCTGACCTCCTCTCACTTCCTGAGGGAGAAGAGTCACTAACACTTGAAGATTGATGACTACCTGCTACGAGGCAGAAGTCAGATATCTCTTCTCTAATCATTTTTTTGCCATTCTTACACCAGTTGTCCCTCTTACAGCACTCTTCATTTCTCTGCTGGGTTTGATAATTCACTTCAATGGCCACACAGAACTCAAAGACAAAATTTAGGATTATGGGATTCTATTATGAAAGTAACAGGATGCAATTCAGGATCAGGAACAATTAATGAACTAGTTCTTCAATCAAGACATCTTAGTCATGGTCATAGATCTCATTCTTGCTCACAGCCTTTCTCTCTGGCTTTTAGCCCCTTAGCCTGGCCCTGTCCTGTTTAGCTCCACACATATGTGCCCAGGGATTCTGTATTCTGCTACTGAGCCTCAGCCCAAAGATGTTTAACTCTCTTTTGCTTCTTAAGTCAGGGAGCCTAGCAGTCCTGGAGGTACCACACTACATGAGGAAGCATTTGGCTTGAGGGAATTCGGTTCTGTAGCCCCCTCACTTTAAAAAAAATTATTATATTATTGCTTGTGCATGTACCGTCAAATCGTATCTGACTGGTACAGGAGGAGATTGACCTTTCTTCTCCAGCAAAGCATCTGGTGGAGTTGAACCACGTACCACTGGGATTGCAGTCCAGCTTCTCGCCACTCCTCACTTTTTGGGCCAGGTTACCTGCTTTGCTCCATGGGCTGGTGAACCCCCATGCCATCTCATAACCACTTCCTGATTCTACTCCACTTCTCACTCTCTCATGTCCTTTCTGGTGTTATAGCTTTCTCTAAATCCTGGGTCTAGGAGGTTCTCATATAGGAAACCTAGGTGCAAAAAAGATACACTTATCCCAGTTCTTCTTGATGTTAGAGGTCCTGCTTTCACATCTCAGAGATGTCTCATCTTAAGCCTAGCAGGATATCAAAACAGATCAATCCTCTCATTGGATTCTGTACACATTACTTGCCTAGTCTCACTCAAATGGTTGGTGAGAGTTGTTAAGACCATGGCTAGAAAGGGTATATACTAGAAAGGAGAGTGTATACTTTCTGAGATTGGAATGGAAAGGAAGCCACCATGAGTAGGATGTAGTGTACTAGGAGGAGAGTGAGTTCTAAGCAGGATTTTGTAGGCCACAATAAGGTGGTATTTTATTCCTTATTTTAAGAATTATTATTTTTACAAGATGTCTGGGCTTATACATCTAACTCATCATAAGAGCATTCTTCAGAGTCTTAATCTAAGACATCTTACAATGGATAGAAGCCATTCCTTCATCCCTATTTACTTTTACTAACACCAGAGTCAGCATATTTTCAATCAACTACCTCCTCATGGACCCTAACAATGATGGGAGTAAGTGCCCCTGAAATCCTGGGAATTTTAGAGCAAACTCCTCCACCACTGGCCTCTAGTGAGAAAGAGAGGAACACCAGGCTCTTCAGGCAGTTTGAATGGATCACTCTGATCCCAGGACTTGCCAAAATTTTTATAAGGGCCTTACAAGCAATAAATGAGTGTATCACTAAGATTTTTTAATTATATCTCCCTAAATTTGCTTATGCCAGGTCATAATTCTCCAAGAAAATTCTGAAGTCCCACCTCTCTGTCCTTGGTTATAGCCCATTCCTCTGTTTCTCTTCTGTCACATCTTATTGTGATAAAGTTCTCCTTTATCCATGCCACCTAAGTGTGTTGTTTTTATATGCAAACTGTTTTTTATATCCATTTTCTTCTTTTATTCCAATTGCAAGTACTGATAAGATTGTATTTGGCTGCAAATAGCAGAAGCCCCAACTACTGCAAGTCTCATTTTTTTTTAAATGGCTTGATTTGATTCGCATAATAAGGTGGATAGTTCAGAGTTTGTTAAGCCATTCATTAAAGTTACCAGGATTAGTTTCTATCTATCTGCCTTTCCAGCCGTAATGTGTTGCATCCTCAAGCTGATTACTTCTTCTTCACAGGATGGCTGCTGCTTCTCCAAGCTTCATTTCCAAACTACAGACAGGGAGATGAGAAAGGACAACTGGGAGAAGGACTTTCTCCTAAGGAGAGTTTTTCTTTTCATTTATGAAAGGAAGTTCTTCCTAGAAATCCCTCCTGTATCTCATTGACCAGAACTGTGTCCATGGTAACCTCTCAGTGCTAGGGAGTGAAGAAAAATGAGCGTTTTTAGCTGGATACATTTTCTCCTGAACAAAAATGGCTTTTTATCCACCAAGAAATTGTTGCCATTGTGTGCCTCTGACTCAAATCCAACTTACGGTGACCCTGTGTTTTTGCTGTTGTTAAGTGCCTTCGAGTCAAATATGACGCCTAGTGACACTGTGAACAATAGATTTGAACCCTATCCTATCTTATCCTGTACCTTCTTCTTCATCTCTGATATATATGATCCCATTGCTGTATACACTGTATGAATCCATCTTATTGAGGGCCTTCACTGACCCTCCACCTTTCCAAGCATGATGTCCCTCTCCAAGAAATAGCCTCTCCTAACAACATGTTCAAAGTATGTGAGATGATTTGCCATTCTTGGCTCCAAGGAGCAATCGGGTTGCACTTTCTCTAAGACATTTCTGTTTGTTCTTTGACAGTCCATGAGACATTTGGCACTGTCCTCCAACTTTATAACTGAAAGGCATCAATTCTTCTTTGGAAATCTTTTGCCAGCTCTCAAACACATAGCAGGTGATTGAAAAGACCATGGTTTGAATCAGGCACACCTTAGTCTTTAAGCTGACAATAGTGCTCATCAGGACTTTGGAAAGGTCCCTGACAATGGACTTTACCAGTGCAATATGCCTTTGTATTTCTTGACTACTGCTGGTACTAAGTGTGTTGATTGTGGATCCAAGTAAGATGAAAGCATTGAGAATGTCAATCTTTTCCTCCATCTGTCATGATGTTGTCTATTAGCCCATTATTGGTGAGGATTTTTGTTTTCTTAATGTTGAAATGTCCATGCCACCCCAGCCAGTCTGGCTGGCTGCTCCCAGTTGGAAAAAAGTGGTGCCTTGCCTTAGCCATTCATTTTATAAGCTGTAAAACTTTTAAGAGCAAATCTCCATGTCTTTTCTTCCACAGAGAAGCGGATCAGTACAAGTCACCAGTTTTCCACTAGCAGCCAAACATGTAATCATTGTGCCATGAGGGCTCCTCCATAAATAAGACAGGCACAGAGATCAGACAGACAATTAGCAGTATCCACTATAATCCTTGACTCCTATACAGTTTTAACATCACAGAGCAATTCTACCAGTTTTGAAGAAGTCAAATTTTTTAATTAGGGAAAAATATATGATATGACAACATTGGCTTTTTTTAATAAACTATGTTTTAGAACAGTTTTCTTTTTACAGAAAAATTGCAAAAATAGCACAGAGAATTCCCAGAGACCCCACAGTCATTTTCTCCTATTAACATCTTACATTAGTATGGCATGCTAATTGCAATTATTGTTAGAGACCCCATGTGACAGAGCAGGATGGTCCCATAGGATTTTCAAGTCTAATCTTCATGGCTGCAAACTGTCCGGTTTTTCTCTCACACTACCACTGGATGGATTCAAACCGTCAAACCTTTTTGTTAGTAGCCAAATTATTAACCATTATATCACCAGTCTCCTTTGGCTATAATTAATGAACCAATCTTTATACCTTATTATTATTAGTTCATTCAAGTAGCCCCAGTAGAACAATGTGTTGCCAGTCAGACTACTGACTAAAAGGTCAATGGTTGGAATCTACTTCAATGATTTCTAGACCCTCCCAGTGGAGGGTCGCCATAAGTTGAACCAACTTGACAACAGTGAGTGGTTTAGTTTTATACTTCATTCAGTTTTTCTTAGTTTATCTCTAATGTCCCTTTTATCTCTCAAGGTTCCATCCTGGATAAATTTAGTCCTCATGTCTACTTTGGAGCTTCTTGACTGTGACAGTTTTCAGATTTTAATTGTTTTTGATAGTTTGGCAGTTTTGAGAAGTACTTATATTTTGTAGGATTTCCCTCAGTTAAGGTTTGTTGGGGTTTTTTCCTCATGATTACACTGTGGTTATGAGTTATGGGGAGAAAGACCTTGGAGGTAGAATGCCGTTGTCATCCCATAATATAAAAAATTTATTCTATCAACATGACTTATCACTGTTGGTGTTGACCTTGATAAGCTTCTGAGGCTGTTTCAACAAGTTCTGTACTCTGAAGTTATTCTTTTATTCTAAAGTCAAATTGTGGTGCTGGAGAAGAGCCTTGAACATACCATTGACTGCCAAGAAAACAAACAGGTCTGTCTTGGAAAGAGTGAAACCAAGTTTCTCCTTGGAGGCAAGGATTTTGAGGCTCTGTCTCACACACTTTGGGCACGTGGCCAGGAGGGACCTATCCTTGGAGAAGGACATCATGCTTTCTAAGCGTGGAGGGACAGGGCAGGAGAGCAAGACCCCAGAAGAGATGGATTTATACTGTAACTAGAACAACAAGGGTAGGTGTGTTGGAATTAGCAAGACTGGTTCAGGACAGGGTAGGGTTCAGAGCTGCTGTATATAAGGTCACTATGGGTTGCAGGTGACTTGGTGGCACATAATAACTTTTGGAAGGAAGTCAACTATAGACTGCATATGAGGAGGGAGGAGTTATGTTGTAAGTGCTTGAAAGATGGAGAATCTTTATGAATTATTTTTCATTCTTCTGCATAGATTTGTCTCTTTTCAATGCATTTACATAATTCCATAAATTATTTGCAAAGTAGATATTGTTGTTGGGTGTTGTCAAGTCGAGTATAACACATAGTAACCCTATGAACAGCCAACCAGAACCCTGCCCTATCCTGTGCTATCCTCATATGTCTGACACACTGGAACCTATTGCTGAAGTCACTGTGTCAATCCTTCTTGTTGGGTGGGTCTTCTTCCCCTTAGCTGACCCTCCATCTTTCAAGCATGCTGCCCCTTTCTAAGCCTCACCTAGCTCTATGTCCAAAGTATGGAAGACGAAGCTTTGCATCTTTGGCTCCAAGGAGCGCTCTGGCTGCACTTTTTCCAAGATAAATCTGTTTGTTCTTTTGGCAGTCCCAGGGGATGTTCAGTACTCTTCTCAGGGAATGTTCAGTACTCTTCTCCAGTACCACAACTCAGAGGCATCAATTCTTCTCCTGTTGTCTTTATTCATTGTCTAGCTCTCTGATACACAACGTATATAGAGTCATGAAAAGATATTTTACACTTTTGGTTGTAATCCAATTTTATTTATTTCTTTTGCCGACCAATTGCTAAAATTGTTCCAACTTTGGTCTCTGAGACCTCTTTTAAGACGCTCCTGAAGCACACATGGTGGAGATCATTAAGAGAAAGTAGTTGGTTATTTTTTAGCACTTCCTTACTTTTTGGTTCTACAAAATATTCCATGTTGATCGTGTGAATTTCCTTCCCAGTTCTAGAGACACGCATCTATTATTAAGGACTCCTGGTTATGTTTATTGAAGAATGTAGTCAGAACTAACCATCTGAGTCCTGTTGTTGTTGATGTTGTTATGTGCCATTGAGTTGGTTATGACCCATAGCAACTTCATGAACAGCAGATTGGAGCCTTTCCCTATCCTATGCTATCGTCACACTCTGTGACATGTTTGAGCCAATTACTAGGCATGTTCATTGTAGGCAGTTGTATTAAAACTCTCAATTATGTAATTATTTTGCTTTTCTACCCATTTCCTGCTTCTTTCTCCTTGTCTCGGCCCTGACTGAGATTAACAGAAAAGCTAAGATCCTCAAAGTCAGTGAATCTGAATTGTGAACCGGAAAAGCAAGATGTGCACTTCTGTAAAACGTCACACATTAGGCATTCCAGAAACAATGTGGCTGGAAGGATGTTGACCTCATAGATGTTGCCCAGACTATCTTGTTCCTGAGTTCTTAAGAAATAGAGAGGTCAACCCAGGGTCATGCAGCCAGTCCCTGGCTGGGCCCACATTTTCTAGCATGCTTTGCTAGCACATGATGCTGGTGAAGTCCTTTCATCCCTTCACCCCCTATTGGTTATGAGACTGGCCACTTTCTTAGTATGCCTCCAACCAAGTTGGAACCACGAATTGCTGGAGAGAGCTGGTTGCTGAGATCCCTAAATAAACACTCAGGGCTGTGTGATAGACATAGCAGAGATGTTAGACAGCAAACTAACCATGCAGAGAGTGACCTGGGCCTCACCTGAGCAGGGAAGGGCGTGGTCGCCCTGATGATGAGACGCCAGTACAGGTGTCTCACTTCAGGGGCCCCCAGGGCCTCAGCACAGTCTGCCGCTCCTTCTAGTGGAAGAGTCTTGATCTGAGATGTAAGGCTGTTTGCAGAGTGTTGTTTTTCTGATGTAACCCTGCTGCTTTCTCTACCTCCCTTTTCTCTGACTCCTTCCCTTTCTCTTGGGAGCAATTTATGCGTCTCTGGCTCCTCTTAGACGGAGATAGTGCTAATTAGCTGTCTGATTCATACCAGGTCACCTGTCCTAAGGTGCTTGGCAGCAAGGCCAGACTGGGTGCGGTCCAAACTCCCCAGAGCAAGCAAGCGTCTCAGGGGTCCCCACAATTCCCTATCTGACGTTGGCCGTACATGGTAAAGTTAGGTAGGATCTTTTGACCCTTCAGCCCCCTTTCCTCTGCATCATTTACGTGGGTAATTGGAATAAAGGATAACTCCACACTCCATGGGAGAATTTAATTCATTTCTCTCCTCCAGATGAAAGCAGCTTTCGGTGATCAGGTGGTGCCAGCAAAGAGCTCCCAGAGGACACTTCATCAGCCGAGAGGGCTGAGGGCTTGTCCACTCTTCTCTTCCTCACAGCCACATTTATTCGCAGGAACTACACAGATTCCATGCCTCCAAGAGAAAGCTCAGCACAACACCTTGAAGAGTGGGATCTCTGAAGAGGAGCACAACTGCCACACCACTGTTTCTCTCCACCGCTCACTGTGTCAGCCTTCAGCACCTTCTTCCCCCAGAACTCCGCTCCGTGTCCACTCGACCTTATTTCCTTCATTCACTCCTAAATACTCAGCACAGTCAGCCTTTCCATTCAGGAATTTTTTTCTCTTCATGCCCTCCATGACTCCCCTTCTGCCAGGCTGGCTGTTCCTTTGCTGGATCCCTCTCCTTGCTAGACACCACAGCTCAGGCCTGTGGTTCTTTCTCTACCATCTATGCCATGATCCCTCTCATGTAATGGTCTATCTAGCCCCATGGCTTAATCTTATCTCTACTGGGGAACTCAGTGACTTTTCTTCAATGTTCCAAATGAAAATATTCAATAACGTAATCAATGTCTATGCTTGGAGAGGAAGTCACAGGCTTAAGGCCCCCTAAAAGAATTCAGACTTTTATGTTGCTAAACTAATGATACCTAGATCTTAGTTAAATAACTTCTATGGAGACAGAACTCATTGCTAACCCTCCAGTGTGTGTATGAAGTTGTAAATAGCAAAGGAGGAAATTGCCCACTTTACTCTCGCAGAGCCGCTGTTGGATTTGAACCACCAGAAAGCTATGGTCTTTGGGCAAGTGGTGCAGATCCCTACTGACCACATCACAAGTGCCTTTATCTTGCCTTTGTTGACTGCTCACTGCCTAACTAGATAATGATCAATATTAACGCCAATAAGAAAGAACTACTCTCTTGTTCCCGTGTGCCAGGCATTGTGCCAAGCACCTCATATGCACCACTGCATTTACTATTCATCACAACCCAGTGAGGAAAGGTCCTCATCTCTGACTTGCAGCTCAAGACACTACTCAGGCCAGGAGACACTAAGCCTGTGTTGTTCAACTTCAGAGCCCAGTTTCTTATCATCATTTTGCCCCCAAACCTGTTTATGGAGTCTGCTACTCCTGCCCCTCCAGGCCTGCCTGCTTCTCCTACTTCAGTCTCATTGTGTATATTGTCAATTCTAGCCATTCTAATTAGATGATTTGTGTTCCCTGACTAACTGAACAGTTTATGAAGTGGTAGAGGATAATCATAAGAAGGATGTAAGACAGGTCACAAAGATGCTGGAAAACATACCAGCAGTGAACAACTCAGAGAACAGTCTGTCTAGGTCTATGGTATGAGCACAAGCAAATGGAGTTCAAAGTAAAAAAATATTCTATGCATACTGAAAAGAAAGGCAGAGAGGGCAGAGGGCTTAAAGTGAGATGGATATTTCATAAAAAATATTCTCACTATTATGTCTTTTATATCTGAAACTTCCACATGAATCTCATTAGTTAAAATGAAAAAATTCTACTGTTTTGTTTGGTTATGGGTTGTTGTTTTTTTAAAAAATAATATTACTAAATGACAGTATAGGCTTTAAAGTCAGCAAGGCCTATTTTGCAACTTGATTCAGTAACTTAAGAGTTAACATCTTTAAGACTCCATTTTCTGATACTAAAATGAGGATGATAGTTTCTGTATCCCACTGTTGTAATAAAAAGTACTATTTACTTTACTTGTAGCGGAGTGCTTGTCATAGAACAAATGCTCAGTAAATTTTAGTTTTCTTCCCTATCGCCTCCTTTCTGCCAGCCTGCCACCCAAGCACAGCGAAAAATAACTGGGGGCTAGGGGACTGGGGAAGGAGGTGACTGTGTGGGTGACTTTATTTACTGTAAATAGCTGTTGCCATGGTTATCTCTGAACTACCAATCTGATAAAGAAGAAACATACAATATTAATAAGTCAAAAAGCTCCATGCTGTCCCAAACAGCCAGGATCACGTCCTACCTCTCTTAGGCCCCACCCATGGCTTTTCAGGCCATCGTGGATTCTGCTGTAACCTGCAACCAGCAGTGGTTTGCTAGCTCTAGCTCCCTGGTGACCAAAGCGGCACACACAGAAATCTCCCAGCAGAAAGGCAGCGAGGCTGAGAGATGGCCACACTGACAGAAAGGGAAGTGGATGTAAGCTGATCTTCTGACATTAAGAGAAGCATCAGGGCAACCCGCTTCTGCAGGTGCAGACACATATTACAGCAGCACAAAATTATAATCAGGAGTCTCTGACGAATGTGGAAGGAAAGTGTGTAATGCATTTCTTAAAAATGTCTACTAAGAATGATTGACTTTTCTAAAAAGAAACCAGTTTTGTCTCTTGAGAGGATAGATTCCAGTTATCTAGCTGGTTTGCTGAATTTCTAGCAATGCTCAGATAGACAAAGCATTACTGTCATTAAACTAGGGAAGTCCTGGTGGCCCAGAACATTACGCGCCAGGCTGCTCATAATTAGGTTGGTAGTTCTAATCTGCAAGATGCTCTGCAGAGGAAAGTGGGCAGCCTTCTCCCTTTAAGGTTCGCAGCGTCAGAAACCCAATGGAGAGTCAATATGATTGGATTTGATGTGATGGGAATTGAGTCTGGGTACATAAACTCAGTGTCTAGATGTGTGGGTCTGATTTCAGCAGTGAAGTGAATTGGCACAAGACTATGGATGGATCTTAATCATTATGAACCTTGGAGTTTCTTCAGGATGCTTCCCCAGCAGCATTCAGTTTTTGAGACCACCTTCTGGAACAAAATAAAAGGAATGGAGAACAGAGACATCTAAGCTTGAACAACAGATGGTTTGGCCCCGAGAAAAGTGTGATTCATTGGGTTTTATGTCCCCTGAGTGAACAGAGATGTGAAAAAGGGGCAAGTGTCAAATTGTTCATTTAATTACTTTTAAAAACTCTCTTCTTAGGCTGTGTAAGCTTGCAATACAGTGTGCCACTGATGCACCAGCATGAAATCACCACTGAGCAGAAACCTCAGGACAATGGTCAACACAGGCAGTATTCAGATGACAAACATGCTCCATTATTTCGTCTGGGTCTATCTTTAAGTTGCTTATCATGTAAGCATCATCATTATTTATTACTGTATTATTTTATTGAAGATGTTATGAAATAAACTCATAGCAATAATAATGATGCTTGGGATATTTAGAAATATATTGAAAAGTAGCACCCATTTCCTATAGTAACCATTGTAATGGGTTTTATGGGGATTGGCTGTAATGGCAGATCTTATATAAGTAAGATGTTATCAAGGGGCTGCCTGTACGTGAGAAATTCTGAAGGTATTGGGGTTCACATGTATTCTCAGATTTCCCGAGATGCTGGAGAGAGGCATTGACAAGTGGGAAGACTGGACCGATCACAAGGTTTTATGAAGGTGGAGAAGCCCAGTGGCTTTTATCCTAAACGTTGGAAAGAGTAATTCTGAGATTGGTTAACATGTTTTCTTTGTTTAAGATCACATGCTTCATGAAAATCTAATCAGGATTGCAAGAAAAAATGTACAAACCTACAAAATTTGTATTAATAGTCACAGTCTTCCTGAAACCCTTGTGTCAGTGTTTCCCAGGCCCCTTGAAGTCCATTCTTACCAATGACTTTCTTATTTGCTACTCCAACCTTCAAGGCCCTTCTACCAGCATCTCCTATTGCCCAGAGACTTAATTCTCAACCGTGCTGCACATGCTCAGAGCTCATTAAGAATTTTCTCAAGGGACAATCCTGGAGGAGTATCACCACTACCTTTTTTTCTCATCCTTTTCCTTGATTGGTCTTCCACTGGTCCTTGATTCCCTTCTGAGAGTAGATGAGTCATTCCAGAGCCACTGTCCCAAGCCCCACACCCTCCAGGGTCCTGAGACCCCAGACTCCCCAGAGGCCCTTAGCTCATAGATTCTCTCCTGTTTCCTCCTGCAGAATGGTTCTTTACAGACATAGCACTCCTTCTCACCCTCAAATAAAACAAGGCAGCTGGAGTCAAGTCAAATCTGACAGGACCCAAGAGGGTTCTCCAAGCAGACCAGGGCGGCTCTAATCTGGGCCTTCCCATGTTTCAGTTGATTCCTTTTCCCCTACAACAGCCTCATCTGGAGGGAGGTGGCAGTAATGTGCTACCAAGTAAAATACCTACTTTAGAAACAGCACAGTATAAAAAGATTGTGGTCCAGTGTGAGAACATCCAAGTCTGACTTCTACTAACTCCATAAGGTGAAACTGCCACCATCAACAACATCCACAATACAAAACCAATTTCCATGTTGTCGGACATGTTCCTTCTTGCTCCCACATGTTGTTGTTGTTGTTGTTATGTGCCGTCGAGTCGCTTGTGTCTCATAGTGACCCTATGTACAACAGCCCTAAACCCTGCTCTATCCTGTGCCAATCTCATTACCTCTGACACACCCATCCCGATTACCCCAGTCACTGAATCAATCCACCTCATAGAGGGTCTTCCCCTCCTGCACTGTCCCTCCACTCTACCCAGCATGATGTCCCTCTCCAAAGACCTGTCTCTCCTTACAACATGTCCAAAGTATGTCAGGCGAAGCCCCAGAGTCCTTGCCTCCAAGGAGCAGCCGGTTTAACCCTCTCTAGGATGAATCTGTTTATTTTCTTGGCAGTCCATGGTACATTCAGTACTCTTCTCCAGCACCAAAGCTCAAAGGCGTCAATTCTCCTTCTATCCTCCCTAGTCATTGTCCAACTCTCTGAGGCATAACAAGTGATTGCAAAAGCCATGGCCTATATCAGGTGCACCTTAGTCTCCAGAGAGACACCGTTGCTCTTGAGTACTTTAGAGAGGTCCCTAACCGCAGACTTTCTCATCGTAATACGTTTTTTTATTTCCTGGCTACTGGTGCCAAGAGTGTTGACCGTGGAGCCCAGCAAACTGAAGCTGTGAACAATCTCAGTCTCTTCACCATCCATCCTGATGCTACCAATTGGTCCTCCTACTAATTTCTAAGCCATCTTATTATCCTTCTATATCCTAAATCCATGACAACAGCTATGTAGACCAAACACAACCTTACTCGTGATTAAGGGGTGTATCTGTGAAGTTAACAGGTTACAACTTGGGATAGAAACAGGAAGACAATTTCCCAGTCAGGAAAGCTACTGAAGTGTGCTCACAGGCACTTCAGCCTTCAGCCTTGCGGCTTTAGGCCAGTGTTACAAAGCTCTTTTAAATCTTGCTAGTAAAGGCATAGCCCTATGCAGTCTTCCAGCAAGCTTGGGCCAAAGCCTCTGGTTCTGGTTCTGGATCCATGGGATAGCATTCCCAGATCAGCTGTGTTTCATGATGGGTCTCTGTTTCTCTGCTGCGGCTGCAGCTACTCTTCTATATGTCCAGCAAGTGCAGCAGTCAAGAATCTCTGACCCCAAAGTGTGCACTCTTCCTTCCTGCTTCTTTGCCGATGGTGAGCTTCTCAAATTCCTGCTTCTGATCTCACTCAATTTAATGGCGAGAATAGCCAATTGCCTTGCAAATAGAATAACATCTCTTAATTGGCATGGTCCTACTCATCCATGTGCCAAAGTCTGAGTCGATGGCTAGGAAAGCCATTTTTAACAATAGATCCACAACACTGCACTTGGAAAGAAAAAGAAAAAAATAGAACCCAAACCTCATATCCACAGAGATGAATCGAACAAGTCTCCATCAGGTTTTAGAGGCTGTACATATTCAAGAGGGGAGACTGCTCATCTTCCTCTTGCTCTCCAGCAGAGCAACTGGTAGTTTTGAACTACCCATGCTTTGGATTGCACTCCACATATAATATACAGCGCCACCAGTGCTCCTTACTTTATCACAAATTTGGAGTCCCTGGGTGAGCCAACAATCAACATGGTCATGCTAGCTAAAATATATGAGGGTTGAATCCATCCAGAGAGGCCTGGGAAGAATGACCTGCCTGGAAACTGACTTTTAAAAATAAATTAGCTGTTGAAAACCTCACAGAACACAACTCTGCTCTGACACATGTGGGGTTGCATTGCATCAAACTTCATTCAACAGCAAAGGTATCACAAATTTAATTTGGAAAACACAATAGCAAAGTTATGAGCAAGTACATTGGAGTTGTAACCATCTGAATACTGGCTGTACCATGATTGTTTTAGTAATTCCAAATCTACCTATCTGTATACTGAGAATAATTACAATAGATAGCTTGTAAGACTTGTAAGATTGAGATAAGGCATCCCAAGTATCTAGCCCAATATCTGCTATAGTTAACGATAAGTAATGGCTAAATTTGGTATTAGGGACCTCTGTTGGCCTGATGAGGAAGAAGGGGCACTGCCAGCCCAAAGGCAGGCAGTGCAAACCTACCACCTTCTCTAAGGGAGAAATGTGGACCCAGTCATCCCACGTAATTTACAGCCTCTGAAAACCCACTGGAGAATCAACTTTGAGTTGGTTCCAACTTGACGGCAATGAATCTGAATCTGAGAGTCTTTTCTTGTATTTGTTTATAGAGGTAAATTTAAGAGTTTCCCTTATACTAACTATTACATAGTGACTATTACCGAGTGTTCTGGTGACATCATCCATAGGGAACTGCACTGCTAACAGAGGCAGTGCCTCTCAGGCAGTTAGAATTCCCTGTGGCTCTGCAGGAGAAAGATGAATAATTTCTTCTCGTGCAATTTACAGCCTCTGAAAGCCCGCTGGAAGGTTAGCTAATAGTTGGTTCCAACTTAAAGGCAATGAGTAATATAATGACTCTATTTCCTACTCTGCTAGGTCTTCTCATAGCAGGGAAAGTAAAAGAGGGAAATTTCATATAATATTTCATTCACTCACACATTGCAATTGAGTAATATCATATATCTTACAGTAATATCAGCAATATGCAATGCAATATATGCATTATGCTAATATAATGTGTAGTATATGTATTATAGTAATATAACATATAATATCACACTTACTACAGTAATATGATATATATTATAGCCATATATGTATCATATATTATAGTATATGTTTATAGTAATAGCATGTGTAATATTAGCCTATCTTATTTTTGGTCGCATCCCTGAGTTAGTGACCATCACTACCATATCAATAATGCTTGTGGTGGCTAGAATGCATTTTTGCTATTGTTGCTGCATACCATCAAATCAGAACCAACCCATAGCTGACCCTCCAGCAGGTTTTCAGAGGCAGTTTATCACACAAGAGTTAACCGCCCATCCTTCTCCCATGACGCAGCTGCTGGATTCAAATCAGGTGCCTTTGGGATTACAGTGCAGCTTCTTAGCACAAGGTCACCAGAGCACAATGCACTATTTCCCCACAAAATAAAAAAAAGTACAGGGCCCACACTGATAAAAAGTCTCATCCCTGAATCTTTTCTGTCAAGGATAGCTGGGCAGACAGAGGCTGACAATGACAATGCTCAAGGGCCTCTGTGAGTCCACATACATGACCGGGGCCTGAAGAAGTCACTAGCCACCAGGACAAGAGATCTGGAGTGTGGCAGGCAGCTCTGAGCAGCAGGCCCGCCGGCCCCTGGCCCCAGCCTGGCAGAGCCAGGAGCCCTCAGCTGGTGCTGTCTCCTGATGAATATGGAGGAGTCTGCCACAGGGCTCTAATTGCTGTTGGGCTTTGTTTCTCTCCACCACTTGCCTGCTCTCTGATCGGGTGTCACTCTCTTATTATTACTATTCGGCCTGTGTTGACAAGTGATTTAAACACTTCATGGAGAAGGGGGGGAAGGGTGAGGGGCGAGGTGGAAGGGAATCTTTTCTTTGAATCCATCACATTTGGTTGTGGGGTTTTTTTTTTTCAGATTAGCAAATAAATGCCTATCAGTGTATAATTAAAACTAATAGGTTAATTAGAGAACATTTAGATCTTTCTGGGAAAAAAAAAATAATAAAAGCCAATGATTGTCTCCTTCAGAGGCAAATCAGGGTATAGTAAATAATCTGGAAGGGAGGAGGCCCAAATCTGGTTCAAAGTGCCATTTCCTTCTGTGCTAGATTACTAAGTAGCTGGGTAGCAGGCCAGTCATTTCCATAAACCAGAGGAGGCAACTGTGGAACCTGGGCTTCCTTGGGGAGACAGGGCAGCTGCTGAGGGAGGCATAGGCAGTAGTGCCATCTCTCCTGGCTGTCTTCCTCTGGGTCTCTGTCTCTGCCCTTTTCTGCTCAGAAAATGGAATTTCAGAGGCCTTCCCTGTCATGACAACCTTTTCTGGTAGCAGAAGATGGGGAGCAGTTTGGGAGGGAGAGACCAGCAGATAAATTACCTCTACTTCAGCAGGCTGACCTTCTGTGGTGGGAGGAGTCTGACTTGGCCTGCAAGACTGGTCCTGGTCAAAATTTGGCTGTGTCTTGGGCTCTATTCACCAAGCCCAGGATGTGTGGGATGGAAAAACAGGGACTTGGTCAGCCTTGGCCAGGCACAC
Source organism: Elephantulus edwardii (assembly GCF_000299155.1). Classification (NCBI taxonomy): domain Eukaryota; kingdom Metazoa; phylum Chordata; class Mammalia; order Macroscelidea; family Macroscelididae; genus Elephantulus; species Elephantulus edwardii. Next base: position 4,034,659 of record NW_006399843.1, read on the forward strand.
TAGGAGAGGGGACCCCAGGGGTGGGGAAAGGACAGCAGGGGAGGGGTGGAGAAAAGAGGGGAGGGGAGGGGCGAGGAAAGGAGGGAAGAGGTGGGAAGGGGAGGGGAAAGGAAGGGAGGGGAGAGGAAGGGAGTGAAAGGACAGGCAGGAGCAAAAAAAGAGAAACAGGTGCCCTTATCTAGCACAAACTCAGTCAACCAGTGCTCAGAATAAATACGATCTAAGAGACAGAGACCAAGCCAATCTAGGAGAAAGCGGAACTAATATCTCCCAGAAACTGAGTCAGAAAAGGAGAGATTTGGATGTTGGTTTTTCTAATCTTCAGAGTTGATTTACAGAACAGCCTCCCTTCCCCCACAAGGCATTCTTTCTTCGCTGCAATGCCCCTTAGTATCACCTGTTGCTGTATTAGTTGTTACTGAGTGGATTCCAGCTCATGGTGGCCCCATGTGTGTGCACAGTAGTACCTCTCCTCCACAGTGTTTCTAAGGAACTTCAGGAAGCGGATCATCAGTGCTGTTTCCCAAACACCACTAGGTGGCTCTGAACCAACCACCTTTTGGTTAGCAGTATCATTCGTATTATGAAGAGAACTCACTCTTTGACTTAGCTGGGTGTCCCAGCTCTGGTCTAGAAGAGTGATCTTGGCCAAGTTATTTAACATCTTAAGATTTTCCTTATATGTTGTTGTGCCATGGAGACAAAACCGACAACTCGTAGTTGACCCTGTAAGGGAGTTCTCAGAGACTGTAAATTGCAGGGGGAGTCTTCTCATCTTTCTTCCTCTGAGCAACTAGTGGATTCCAACCACATTCCTTACGGTTGACAGCACAACTTCTTACCGCTAAGGTCACCAAAACTTCCCTTTTCTTACCTGCAAAGTAAAATGAAAGGGAAGGGAGTAAATGTCACTAAAGTTTTGAGGATAAATGAACAAATGCATGCTAATGTGAAATCAAATCTGAATGAGAAATTAATATAATATGTAAAAATAATTGTTATTAATTGTTAAATATAAATTATCATCATCACCATAGACTCGTGAACTAGATCCAGGCTGCTTAAAGTGGAAGAGGTATTCATTTAGCAAGTTTCCCCTGATCTGACACCAGACCCCAAACTCTATATTTTCAACTCTCAGAAAAAGGGAAATACAGGTCTGAAAGCCCAGGAGGAAAATAAATTAGGGGCTGGGAGTAGCTAGAGTTGAATCACAACTAAGAAGTTGGATTTTCTCCTTTGCGTTGAAGGCATCCAGTAAGTGTGAGGGAGACCCTGTATCAACAATTGTTTCCTTTGCAGAAAGAGATTGCTTAAGACTTTCCCCACTATCTTGAAGCTAATTCTCTTCCAAGAGTTTGGAGTAGAACTGTTTGTCCAGCTGTAAGCAGTTTCTGCACCTTGAGGTTACACCAAAGAGGGCTGTACCAGAGCAAGTCAAGTTACAAGCACCCTTGCTCCTACACACCAGAAAGCCAGCAAAAAAATACAAGGCAGAGATCCATCAGCTTCACTCTGGCAGCCAATCGAAACAGCCCTTGTGGTGCAGAGTTCAGCGTTAACCAGCTATACTTTGATTTGAACCCACCAGCTGCTCTGAGCGAGCAAGATGTGGCCATCTGCTTCCAGAAAATATTTACACCTGGGAAACCCTAAGAGGCAGTTCTATTCTTGAGGGTCCCCAGTGAGTCAGAATTGACACGACTGTCAAGGGGTGGAGGGAGGAGAGAGTCAATCACAGGTGCCTGTTCAGCCATCTAGCCAATGAAATCATCCAAAGACTGGCAAGGGCCAATCACAGGGCTCTTCATCTAGGCACTCCATCCTGAAACTCCTCCCGAGGAGGCTTGTTTACCAGCGCTGCCAGGAGCCAGTGAAAGCTGGAGTGGAGGAGAAGCTGAGACGCCCCTGTCAGGGCGATAGGATTTGGCTGAAGGGCTGAGCCAGAGGTGCAGGGCAAAGCCCAACTCCAATAATTCATCAATTCAACAAGCATTAACTGGGCACCGTCTCTGTGCCAGACTCTGAGAATAAGAGGGACACAGTCCCTAGCCTCAAAGAACTCACTCAGAGGCTATGGGGGAAGACAGAGAAGCAAACAGAGACTCCCATTAGGGTGTGATGAGAGTTAAAGAGAGAAGAACAAGGCTCTATGCAAGCAGATAATAGGCAGCTTCTCCATGGGGTAGCAGCCAGGAAAGTATCCAAGAGGAGGCACAGTGGGTTCAGGAGCATGTCATAACCCAAAGCTCCACTTTTGCTGCTGTGACCGAGAACTATTTGTCCTCTAAAGCTCCTGTGTGCAACACACCTGGTTGACCCAGGCTGGACCAAGCTCCTGTGGGACAAGAAGGATGACAAAGTCTTGTGTCCTGCTGGTGAAGCAAATGTCTTGGTATTGATTTTTCTCTCAACAAATCATATGTCGATCAGAGTGGGGGAACAATCTCTTCCCAGCAGCCCAGCTCACTGGTGGCATGCCCATGGTATTTGAGAAGCCACTTTGTCTGTGAGAAGGACTGATGTTTCCTTTAGTTCTGGCAGAGAGAGAGAGAGAGCCAGTAGCATTGCCATCCATCAAACAGGGCCCACCAGGCCAGCCTAACGCTGGCAGGTTAGAGACGTCTTGAGACACCTGGTTTTACTCCATAGTTCTGTACCGACAGTGTGTTTAGTTGTGTGTGTTTCTTGGAGGGTGGGAAGTGGGGAGGGGATTACCACCTACTATGTCAGGCATGGTGCTAGAAGACAAAGATGGAGATAAATGGGTCACAGTTCAGTCCTTAATGAGTGTAGTCTCCAGGGAAGACTGTTCTCATGATCCAACATAAGGATGTGGATGTGATACAGCCTTGGAGCTGAGGTAACAGAGAATGAGGTCTTGAGGCCCTGCTTAAGGGTTCAGAAAAGTCTCTGGTAAGAGTTTATGATAAAAAGAAGGAATGAGAGATCAACAGGATTAGCCAGCCTGCTGATGGGACAGGTGAGAAGAGTAGTATGGTCCAGACAGGGCGAGTAAACAGTCCACATGTGTGAAGGGATAGAGACAGGAAGCTTCATCAGGGTGAGTGTGGAAACCGCCACTAGCCAGTCAGTATTTCTGTGCACAGAGCAGAGTCGACCTCTGACTAATATCAACCTTACACAATAAACTGGAACACTATGTTTCACAGGGTTTGAATTGACAAACCTTTCTCCCTAGCTTTAGTCTGGACGCTCCATGAAAATGTATTCTAGATTATGTTCTGTGCAAGGTTCCACTGACAGATGAGTGGTACCTTCACTTAAGGTATATTGGCCAGGATTACTGGAGCCTCAGATGTGAAGAAGAGAGTTGACAGGAAATAAGACTGAAGAGACAGCTCAGGGCCAGACCCTCAGGGGATTTGTGATTGTCAGACTGTTCCTTGAAACATGGGGCTTCTTTACTGGTGACTGGGAGTGAGATTATCCAATAAGCAAGGTAAGCCTGGATTTACATGTGCTTACTTGTTTATTGGTAGTGAATTATTTCAGATGGGTTTAACAACAGGCATGGTAAAATTCTAACAGGGATGATAATTCGAGAAAAGAGTTTTTGATTCTGCAGTAAAGTGTGGTGATGCTGTCATTGTTGTTGCTGTGTGCTATTGAGTCAGAACAGACCCAGAGCTGATCCTCCAGTGAGTTTTCAGAGAGAAATTGATAGAAGCCATATCTAGAAACAGAATCATTGATGTGGTTGGATGAAAAAAAAATTTGGATTGTTTACTACAGACTAGTAAACCAGGCAAGCAAATTCATACTTACCTTGCTTGTTTTACATAATCTAATTCTGAAACTTTGGGATTGGTGTTAGGTGCCGCTGAGTTGAGTACAACGAACAGCTACCCTATGAACTATAAATCTGAACCCTGTCCTAGCCTGTGCCATCCTCACAAATTCTGACACACTCAATCCCTTGACACCTTGGGATAAGGAGTAAGATTAAGCAGCTAAAACACTCAACAGAAAATCTTAATTCTTATCTTTCTTATTAGGGAGCTCTGGTGGCCCAGTAGTACATTTGAATACACCAGCAGTTCCATGGAAGAAAGCTGAGAAATGTCCTCCTGTGTGACTTAAAGCCTCTGAAAAGCCACCAGAGGTTCAGCTATGAGTCATTGCATCGGACTCAACAGCTCACAAAAAGACCTCTTTAATGTGGTGGTGGTGCTGTTAGGTGCTGTCAAATTGAGTTTGAGAGTTTGAACAGCAGATCAGAATCCTGTGCTATCCTGTGCCGTCCTTTTCATCCCTACACACTTGAACTTATTGCTGCAGTCACTGTGTCAGTCTACCTGGTTAAGGGTCTTCTTCTCCTTCACTATCCCTCTACCTTTCCAAGCATGATATCTCTTCCCAAGGAGTAATCTCACCTAGTGTACTTTCCACGGACTGCCAGGAGAACAAGTTCATCCTTGAGAGGGTGAACCTGGGATGCTGCTTGGAGGTAAGGATTCTGAAGCTCCGTCTGACATACTTTGGACATGTTGCAAGGCAGGATCTGTCTTTGGAGAGGGACGTCATGCTTGGGAGGGTGGAGGGACAGCACAGAAGAGGAAGACTGAGTTGGATTGATTCCATCACTGGGGTAATGGGGATAGGAGTGTCAGAGACAATAAGATTGACAAGAGATAGATCAAGGTTTAGGGCTGTTGTACATAGTGTTCCTATGAGTCACAAGCGACTCAATGGCACATAACAACAACAACAGTATACTTTCAAATATATTAGAGTTGTATGTAAAGTTTAACTTGGAAAAAATATGTTCTAAATGCTTAAAAAAATAAGCACTATTTCAAAAACAATTGAAAAGTGATTGTAGCATTTAAACAGGTAGCATGGTAGAACGTGGCATCTGAAAGCAAAGGTCATGCAGGTCTACTGGCAGAGACATCAGTCTCATGCAAGGAACAATATAAAAGTGAGAGACTCAGTAAAGAGTTAGAAGGTGGAATTTATGATATTTTCTGGTAGACTAAACATAAGCATTGGGAATAATGTATGACTAACATTGAGAAGAATGGCAATTCCAGAACATGTCATTGGTCTCATACAGAGACCAAAAAGTAGTCATTTGAACAGAATAAGAAGATACAACATGGTTTAAAATCAAGAAAGCTATGCCTCCCAGTTTTATCCTTTCATATCACACCTATTCAGTCTCTGTGCTGAGAAAATAATTCAAGAAGCTGGACAATGTTAAGAGGAATGTGGCATCAGTATTAGAAGACTCACTGACGACTCTCAACATGCAGATGACACACTTTGCTGGCTGACTGTAAAGAGGACTTGAAGCACATATTGAAGAAAAGACTATAGCCTTCGTTACAGAGTATTATTCAAAATAAAGAAAACATAGATCCTCCTCTCTAGAGCAAAAGGCAACAGAATGATGAAAAGTTGTCAAGGATTTTTTTTCCCCTCCCTTGGATCCATAACCAACATCCACGGAAGCCGCAGTCAATAAATCAAACTATGAGAGGTGGTATTTTAACTTTAAGTCGCATAGGGATCTCCAAGGAACCAGGAAGCAAGCTAATGAGAAAAGAACCTTCACCCTGAGCCAGACAGAAAGACTTTTCCTAGAGCTGCTGCCCAGAATTTGAACTTCTGGTCTCCTAAACTGTGAGAAAATAAAGTCGGAAAAGCCTAGAGCAAACATCCCAGCCCTGCAGTACTGTCTAGAAAAGGTAAGTCCCCCAGCACAATGAGAGGCATTCTCAAGAAACCTTATTCTGAGTCAAAGGCAGTTAAATGATGGAGAGACCTTGACCACAGCCTGCCTGCCTGTCTGTGCAGCTGTGTCCAGATCTATATGATGTTTCTCTGCCACATCTCAACAGGACTGGGTTTCCCTTAAACACATGTGCTAAGTGTGCTTTTCTTATTTGCCTTATTTTTAGTCTGTCCTTATTCCCAGATGAATTCTAACTCTCTAGGTCCAGGTGAATGCTTAGCAACAAAGCCCAGAAGCACAGGGCCTCAACGCTCTGAGCACCTCTCTTCCTTCTTAGTCCCACCTCGCCAATGAGTCATACGCCTTCTTCCATTTGTAGCAAATACGAGGGTTATCCTTTGCTGTACAGCAGGAGTGCCTGGAGGTTCTTCCCCACTTCCACTCTCCCTTCTGAGTTCCTGTGCTGCTTAGGGTGTCTGGGGAACTCCACAATGATTCCAGCATGGATTGAAGCCTCTTTGGGGGGCAATCAAAATGGTTAGCTCATTTTTTCCATGCAATGCCTTGCATCAGATCGGTAGGGAAATCTTTCTACCCCTCCCAAAGATAGATAGATAGATAGATAGATAGATAGATAGATAGATAGATAGATAGATTTATGTTACTTGCCTGGTGTACTTGAAAATTGCACATGAGGTCTGATAAATTCTACACTATTTATTATGATCATTTCTATAGTTCGTTATTATGCTACTAAAATGATACCCTTCGCTTAATTAAAGTAGCCATATGCTGCAGTGCAAATCATCTCCTTTATATATATATGGGCATCCGGTTCAGTCAAGAAAAATATGAGCAAATTTCACAGAACTTTTTTTCATTTTTGAGAACATATTTGTGCTAAAAATAGACTTGATGTGTCACTCTAAAGGAACTCCAAACACATCCATTCAATTATTCATTAATTTATTTAACAACTAATTGTCAAGCACAAGATACTTGCCCTCAAGCATTACTCAGGATAGTATGAGCGTCAGCATAGTAAGCAGGCAGTTAGTTACAGATACAAATGCTGTGGTAGTTTGTCACTCTCTGTTCACCTGCAGCTTAACATCAACACCCTGATGGGGGTAAGCATGACAGAGATACAACACTCAGGGAAGGGATCAGAGAATCAATCCAGCTCAAATTTATTGGGACTGCAGCACACTTATATAAACAGAAAGACAGGATAGGGTAGGCTTACAAACGTGGGACATGTGGATTGGTTAGGAGAACCTCAGCCTCGTAAAGACCACTCTCAGCTCAACAGGTGAGGCAGCCAACTTCCCAGGTGACGAACTTTCTCAAGCTGGAACAGCCGAACATAGGGGAGCTTTCTCTACCATGTATTAAAGGCCATTGGGAAGCTTGCTCTTATCTGGAGCTTAAGCGATCTGTCCTGGCCAGGGGTCCTCCCTTCCTCCCCAACATTCCACAACAGTAGTTGTAAGAAGACACCCCAATAGCACATAGACTTGTTGGCCAAGGAAGGTTCCTCAGAGATGGTAATTGTGGGATATCTTAAAGGACTATTAAGCCTGAGAAGTGCTCCAGATTACTCTCTATTCTATTGCATTATTTGTTTTCTCCTTAGTGATGAAGGAGCTCCGGTGTCCTGATCCATAGGGAGTTGCTTCGTTAACCCAAATACTTTGAGCCTTTGGTGAACCAAATCCACCAAGGACTCCACAGGAGAAAGAGGGGCAGTCTTGTCCAACTGTGATTTATAACCTCAGAAATCAACTGGAGGGTAACTAAGATCCAGAAGCAACTCAATGGCAGTATATTTGAGATCTTATTTGGATCCACAATCAACACCCTTGGTACCAGCAATCAGGAGATTGTTGTATTGGGAAAGTCTGCTATCAGGGACCTCTTAAAAGTCTTAAAGAGTAATGATGTCCATTTAGAGAGTAAGGTGTGCTTGATCCAACCTTGGTTTTTCTGATCACTTGCTATGCATATGAGAGCTGGAAAATAAATGAAGATGACAGGAGAAGAATTGATGTCTTTGATCTGTGGTGTTGGAGAAATACGGAGTATCCCACATGCTGCCAAAACACCAAATAGATATGCTTTAGAGAAGATGGAACCAGAGTGTTCCATGAAGACAAGGATAGCAAAGCTTCATCTCATGTATTTTGGTCTTGTTGTTAGGAGAGGCTATTCCTTGCATCATGTTTACATTATTTTTGGGAAGGTGGAGGGTTGTGAAGGAGAGGAAGATCCTTAGCCAGATGGATTGATGCAGTGAACTGAAGTGTATCAGGGATCATAAGGATAGAAGAGTTCAGATCAATTGTTCATAGGATTGCTATGAGTCATACGTGACTCGATGGCACTGAAACCCAACCATAATTAGGGAACCTCTGCTGGCCTAGTCTATAGGGAGCTACACTGCTAACCCAAAGGGAGCAACTCTCTGGTTGATCAAATCAACCATGGGCTTTGCAGGAAAAAGACAGACAATCTACACCAATTTGATTTACAGCCTCTGACAATTTGCCAGAGGGTTAATAATGAATTAGTTCTGACTTCATTGTAATGATGGGGGAAGGGGATGAGGAATCTGAGGTTATCTTGTTAATGAAGTAGTTTTTTATGTAAATATTTTTATTTCTCCAAGTTACCCTGATCATTTGAAGATGAGCACTTTGTCTTGTTTAGGGTTCTTCCCTCAGCACATACAGTGGTAATTAACGCAGAGGAGAAGCTCTAAAATATGTACTGAATGACTCAATGAACATTGGCAATAGCAAGTGCAAAGTTCCGGAGTGGAGAGGACAAGTAACATATTCTCTGTAGGTTAAAGGCCTTTGTATCGAGTTCGTAGACACTTCTGCCAACCCAACCGCCAGCCCATCACTTCCCACAGGCACCTCACTCACCCTTCCACACACGGGTCCTCATCCACTTTTTCCCACAGGAACTGGCATTTCCCCCCACTCACAAGAGTAAATAAGCACATTTGCCTCCGGGAACAACAGCAGTTATGTTTCTCCATGACCCCAGGGTTAATGACCAATGACTCCCAGTACCATCTGCCGTCAACTGTGAAAGCGGAAACGCGCTCATGACCACCTGACAGGCTGACTTCACCCGGAGCAGTCACACAGACTCCATTAACATACTTGGAGTCAGGAAACTATGCCTCAGTCAGAGCCAGGAAAACCTGGATTCAAACCTGAAACAGTTGGTCTTAAGTAATTTACTGTATCCCTTTCTCCATCTTTAAAATGGAAAAAGAAAATAACATCCATTTCTCACGGTTAACTTTCAAAGAAAAGGCAAAGAGCTCTGGTGATGTTGTGTGCAATGTCAACTAAAAAGTATGTGGTTTGAACCCACCAGCCTCTCCTAGGAGGAAAGACCAATGAACAAGCCGGCTCCCATAAGAATTTACAGCTCCGGAAACCTTAATGGAGGGTCTCTACGAGACAGAACGAACTCGTAGCCAATGAGTTGTATTATTAGGTGAACACTAACAGTAACACCAGAGAAGCACTCACTCCTGAGAATAATCAACTGTGTAAGATTGAAAGGGTAACATTTTCCCAGAAATAAAGCTCAGAATGCAAGAAAAGGCAGGCCAGAGATTTAATGGGAACAAGATGCATGGGGAGGAATTGGGGAGAGTGTGCTTATAGTGTAAGTAGTGTAGTGTAATGTCAGGGTCTAAGGTGGCGTAGTGGGTAAGACACCATGCTGTTAAATCGCAGGCAAGCAGTTCAAATCCACAGACTTCTTAGGTACCACCTTTTCCTATCTGGAGAGTCAGGCATGAATTGGTCCCAACTTGACTGCAATGAATTTGAGGGGTTTTTCCAAAGCAGTTAATATCATTAGCAAACTGCATAAATTTTTTAATGGAAAACCAATTAGTTTTATAAACATTCACTCAGATAATAACCAAAAGGAAAAATAACCCACTCTATAAAACATTAGTGGATAAATTAAGATAGCAAATTAATGTACATGAAATTCCCAGTGCACCTCATACGATAGATAAATATTAGTATCATTATTAGACAAGACACAAGACTCCTCCAGTTTGGACAGTATTCCTCCCTTCACCAGTCAAAACTCACAACGAAGAGTTTTATCTTATCTTCATTATTTCATTTAATCCTCACAACAACCTACCAGGGAGCACTGGTACCATGATCCACATTGAATTGGAAAGGCATTTGAGTCTAGAGAAGCTGAGAAAATTTTCCCAGTCTCAATTGGAATTCCAACTAAAGTCTGACTCTGAGACTCTTGCCCTTGCTCATAATGGTCTACTGACTTGCCGGGGAACCGGAGGTAGCCACCTTTCCCCGTCAGCTTCTGTATGTTCCCCAGAAGTTATGGAGCTGAGAGAGAAGTGCATGGCCTCCGAGATGTGACCTGGATTGACATGCAGAGCAAAGCACTGTTTTGCTCCATCAGTGACTCCTGCTTCCAGTACTTTTCATAAGGGGATATGAGGATGCCAAATCACTGTCTACTTTTGGTAGATGGTCAACTGAATTGGGCCCTTCTATCAAGCTGAATTATTCCCAGGTGTTGTTTGTCATAAAGCAGGGAAAAGAGAGAAGAGTGATATAGAGATAGAGATAGATGCTATAGAGATAGATGATTATATAATCTCTCTTTCTCTCCTCTCTCTCTCTCTCAGAGCGAGAGCACGAGAGAGATGCTTTCATGGTCAAGTAGTAAGGGGTTATGTTGTCAACTCAAAGGCAGGTAGTTTAAATCTGCCATCTGCTCTGTAAGAGAAAGATGAACAATCTCTTCCCATACAATTTATGGCCTCAGAAAACCCACTGGAAGGTCAGTTATGAGTTGGTTCTGACTCAGTGATAAAACATACATAAATATATACATATCAATAGATAGATATCTCTTTCCATATATGTATACAGAGAGATAGATCTTTATGTATATGTATGTTGTTGAGTCACTTGCGACTGTAGCAAGCCTATGTACAATAGCTCTGAAGTCTGTCCTGTCTTGAGCCAGTCTCACTGACTCTGATACACCTACCCCCATTGCCCTAGTTACTGTGTCAATCCATCTCATCCAGGGTCTTCCTCTTCTGCACTGTCCCTCTACCCTTCTGAGTATGATATCCTTCTGCAAAGATCAGTCCCTCATGGCCACATGCCTAAGTATGTGAGACATAGCTTCAAATTCCTAGCCTCCAAGGAGAAACTTGGTTTCATTCTCTCCAAGACCTGTTTGTTTTGTTGGTGGTCTATGGTATGTTCAAGACTCTTCTTCAGCACCAAAACTCAAAGGCATCAATTATTCTTCTGCCATCCTTTATCATTGTCCAGATCTCTGATATATAGCAAGTAATTGCAAAGACCATCGACTGGACCAGGTGCCCCTTAATCTCTAGACTGACGTCGTTGGTTCTCAGTACTCTGGAAAGGTCCCTGGCAGCAGATTTACCTAATGCAATTTGTATTTTTATTTCCTTACAGCTGGTTCCAAGAGTGTTGATTGTGGAGCTGGGCAAGCTGTAACTGTTAAAAATTTCAATCTCTTCTCCATCCGTATGGTGCTGCCAATTGGCCCAGTGATGAGAATCTTTGTCTTCTTGATGTTAAGCTTCAAGCCATATTGAAGAGTACAGTCCTTGACCTTCTGCAGCAAGTGCTTCAGGTTCTCCTCAGTTGAAGCAAGCAAGGTTGTGTCATCTGTGTTTTATAGATATATACAAAGAAAGAGTGAGAGAAAGAAAGAGCGAGCATAGGGAGTTCTGGTGGCCTAGTGGCAAGAAACTGTATTGCAATCCTGAAGGCATGTGGTTCAAGGCCATCAGCTGCTCTGCAGGAGGAGGATGAACAATTTCCTCCTGTGTTATTAATTGCCTCTGAAAACCCGGTGGTGGGTCAGCTATCCTTGTGCCCTTTGTTGGGATTGCAGCACAGCTTCTTTCCACTAGCCCACTAGAGCTCCATGCCACTATTGTTGTTGTTGTTATGTGCATGCAAATCATAGCAACCCTATGTACAACAGCCTAAACCCTACTCTATCCCTTGCCAATCTGACACACCTATCTCCATTACCCCAGTGATGGAATCAATCCAACTCATCGAGGGTCTTCCTCTTCTGTGCTGTCTCTCTTCCAAGTATGGCGTCCCTCTCCAATGACTGGTACCTCCTTGCAACATGTCCAAAGTATGTCAAAAGAAGCTTCAGAGTCCTTGCCTTCAAGAAGCAGCCTGGCTTTACCCTCATCAGGATGAACTTGTTTGTTCTCCTAGCAGTTCACGATATATTCAATACTCTTCTCCATTACCAAAGCTCAAAGGCATCAACTTTCCTTCTATCATCCCTAGTCATTGTCCCCCTCGCTGATGCATAGCTAGTAATGGCAAAGACCATGGCCTTTATCAGGTGCACCTTAGTCTCCAGACTGACGTTGTTCCTCCTCAGTACCTTGGAGAGGTCTCTGACAGCTGACTTCCCCAATGCAATTGGTCTTTTAATTTCCTGGCTGCTAGTACGAAGTGTGTTGATTGTACAGCCAAGCAAACTGAAGCTGTCAACAATCTCAATCTCTTCACCATCTACCATGATGCTGCCAATGGGCTTAGGCCCTTTAAGAAAATATTTATTTATGAGCCTCTCCTAATATAATTTCCTTGACAGTTTGAGTGTGTCCTCCCATTTCAGAGACAATGTACTAGACAATGAAGAGCTACCATACATTGAAAATAAAGGGACAAACCAAAGAGGACTTTTGGAGAAATGGATACTATATCTATAAATATCAGCAAACACATCCTGAAAGCAAGGAAGAGAAAGGCATTGTGTGAGGAGTGGGTAAATTAGCCATAGTCTATACATGGACCTCAGAGCACTGGGTATGTAGGAGTATGAGAGGCATGGGGAAATACGGTACCAGTACCTTCCTGGAGTACCTGTGAATTTAACTCACAAATAATTAATGTCACATATTACAGCTACATTTATGGAAAAGCTAAGTTCAACAACAAAAGGCATAGAAATGTCTAACTGAAAAAAAAAAAACCATACACACAAAAACCAGCCCAGATCTGTGGCATTTCATTCTGTGGGTGGGCAGCTTTAGCTAAGGCTCGGAGCAGAGAAGTTCACGGTCCTCTTCTCTAATCCTTGGTCTCAACTGTGGCTGCACATCAGCATCATCTGAGGAGATATTTAAATACACTGAGGTCCAGGCACCACCCCAGGCCATTTAAATCTATCTCTAAAAGTAACACTCTAACCCATTGTCCTCCAATCAATCCCTTCTTAGTGTGGCCCTTCAAAGGGATTCTGAAATTATGAATCTCAGTGGGATAAGATTTGCCTCCCAGGGAGCAGCTGGTGGGCTCCAACCATGGTCCACTTGGTTATTGACCCTACACTACACCAACCAGGGCTTCTTTGTTTGTCTCTATGGATAGGGCTCAGGAATCATCATTGTTAAGGTTTCCTTAGATGATGCTAATTGGTAGTCAGCATTGAAGAAACAATGTATTTGCTAACTGAAAGTTTGGCAGTTCAAATCCACTAGTGTGCTCCGTGGGGAAAGATGCACAGTCTCTCCCAGGTAAGGTCTTTGGAAACCTAACTGAGGGTCACTATGAATTGGAATCAACTTCTTGGTCATGGGTTTGCTTGTGATTTAGTGGGAAAGTGACAGAAACCCTGAAAGAGAACATCAAGGTATTACAGATAGGACAACCCCCAGAAAGCTGCTCTAACAGTCTGAGAAGTCCTCACATTGTCACTCCTTTGTGTTATAAATTCTGCAAATATATGCCTAACATTCCTAACGCACACACACACAAATGCAAATGCACATGAACTGGTACGTGCACACCCATAAGTAATTCTCAGCCAAGCTTCCTCATCAAGCAGACAGATATTGCCCACCCAATGGAGACAGCCTACTTTAATGCTTCTGTTTGGTAAAGCAGTAATACAAGAACTGGGAGTCTGACAAACTTTAGGGTGGGTTTGGAGTTCTAATTCTGTTCATTACAACTAAGGAATAACAGAGCAAACACATACATTCTTAGAGGCATTCTCACACACACACACACACTCACACCCATCACACAAGTGTATACTAGTCAGGTTGTTCAGCCCACAAACCAGAGCACCTCACACTGCCCCAGGGCTCTGTGTGGCTTTTGTTCCTTCCACCTCAAGACCCACTTCCCCACGCCTGGAGGTCAGGGCCCCTTCCCACTCGCAGCTGTGAGCAGGGCTGTGTCCTAGATTAAAGGGGCACTTGGCAGAGAACAAAAGGAACTGCAGCCCAGATCCCAGGGCAGTACTTCGCTTCCCTCACAGTTCATTCTTGCTCCCTGGGCCCCCAAACAAGAGGCCACTCAGAAATTACAATTCAGAAACAAGGCACCATTGTCCCCTGGGCCTGGGGGCTTTCCTGAGGCTTGGGTGAGAGAAAGGGAGATGAGAGGACTCCCCAGGCCAGAAAGGTCTGGCAAGAAGCTGGCACCTGGGGAAGAACAATTTCCCAAGGAGCCGGCCAAGCTGGCATTGTTCAGAGTGACACGGAGATGTGCCCTGCTGCCCCCTGAGGTCTCTGAGAACTCCTTCTCTGGAACCTTTGCTTCAGAAATCATCTGTCCCCACGTGGCACTCACCCAACACTAACCTAACCCTCACTCTCATGTCCTGCCTATGCAGTGTGGTTCTCAAGGGCCATCAGCAAGTCAGAAGCTCCCTGAAGAAGCAGGAAGGATGGGGAGATACTGAGGCCCCAACTTGAGGGGCCAACTTCACCTTCAGCAAAGGTTCATGGTCTAGGTCAGACTCCACAGCTTACCTGGCTTCAAGGCCAACTGCTAGCATGTATTTAAGTCCTCCAAATACTGCCATGAAGGCCCTCACCCTCAAATCCAGCCGTGCATGTTCAAGTATGGTAGTGGGCATTAATAAGGACCTTCAACAAAGATCAGTAATTATAGGGTGATCTCAGCTTGTTCCCTCCATGATTAACTACATCAACAGCCTCCTAACCGATATTTTGCTTCAAGTCTCATCTCTAAGCAAAAGTCTCTTTAGCCAGGACAGTGTTATCACGCTAAAACGCAGATATGTTTATGCCACTGCTACAATCCTTCCATAGCACTCCTCCAGCCCGGAGTCAATTTTAAACTCCTGAGCATTGGAGGGAAGGAAGGGAAGACCTTTCCAGGAAATGATTGACATAATGACAGTGACACTGGGCTTCATTAAGCACAGCAAGCACCGTCTGGTTGGCACAGGATCGGGTAGGGATTTGTTGTGTGTAGAGTTGCTAAGAGTAAAAGTCAACTCGATGGCAACCAACAATCACAACAGCAACAACAATCATCCCTTAGTTTAAAGAAGGTGCACCTGACCCAAGCCTTGGTGTTTTCAATTGATTCATATGCACAGGAAAGTTGAGCAATAATTAAGGAAGAATGAAGTCTATTGATGTTTTTGAATTGTGAGGTTCTCAAAGAATATTGATATACCTCAAAGAATGAACAAATCCTTCTTGGAAGAAATACAGTCAGAGTGCTCTTAAAGGCATGGCCAGATATGTTGTTAGGAGACACTAATTCCTGGTATATGACATTACACTTGGGAAAGTGGAAGATCTTTAAAGGAGAGGAAGACCTTCAAAATGAGATGGATTAACAAAGTGATTGTACCATGGACTTCGGCACTTCAGAGGTTATGAGAATGGCACAGGATGGGACAAGGCTGTATAGAGAGGGTGGCCGGCTGTGAGTTGGAGCCTACTCAAGGGCATTCAACTATGACAACAACCATCCATTAAGGAGCTCTGGTTGCACAGCGGTTATGAGCTGGCCTGCTAACTAAAAAGTCAGTGGTTCAAATCCTACTGGAAAAAAATGCAGAAGCCAACTTCCATAAAGAGAATATTTGGAAATTCTATGGGGCAGTTCTAGTCTATCCTTTTGGGTCACCCTGAGTCTGATCAACTGAATAACAACTGGTCTGATGTCTCTCTTTGCTCTTGTCCTTGTCCTATCCCCTGTCCTGTGCCCCATCTGTGCACTTAGGCTCCAGCAGTTTCTTGGACACAGCACATCCTCTCTTCTTTCCATGCTTTGTCCATGGTCCCGCCACTCTCTGACATCCCATTACCCACAACCTTCACTCTCAAGTCCTTTCCACATTCTCACTGCAAGGCTTATCTGCCTACCCGACGGGTATTAATTGTTTTTTGAGTGAATGAATAAATACTTAAAACATTTCCACTCCTCCCTTTAGATTTGGTTCCATCATTACTCTTTACGGAAAGACTTCTTGTTTTATTCTTTTAGCATTAATAGTCCCCTTCTTTCCTTCTATTATAACCTCTATCATCCTTTTATAGATTGTTCCACAATTCCCAGTAACCCTCTGAACACCGGATCTGAATTTTACCCTATCCTGTGCCATCCTCATCATCTCTGATATGCTCAAGCTCATTGTTAGTTGCTGTGTTAGTCCACCTGGTTCAAGGTCATGCCCTCTTTCTTTGACTCTCCATCTTTCCCAGCAAGATGTCTTTTTTTACCCCAAGACTGGCCTTTTCTGACAACATGCCCACAATATGTGAGACAAAATTTCACCAGCCTTGCCTCTAAGGAGCAATCTGAGTGCACTTCCTCCAAGACCAGGTTGTTCGTTCTTTGGACACTCCTTGGGCTATTTGCCACTTTTCTCCAACACGACAATTCAAAGGCATCTATTCTTGTCTCATCCTTATCCATTGTCCAATGAGGAAACTCATAGATGGTGCAAATGGCTAACCACTAAGCTGAAAAACGGAATGTTGGTGGTTCCAGTCCACCCAGAAGCAACTTTGCAGAAAGGCCTGGCTACTTTCTTTTGAAAAGTCATTCCTCGAGAACCTCACAAAATGCAGTTCTACTCTGACGTCCACAGGCTCATCTGATTCAGAGTTGACTTGGTGTCAGCTGGCTTGCTTAGTTAACTCCAGGCTAGAATGTGAGGTCCTTAAAGGACCAGAGTAGTGACTTGGCTTTCTGGGTAACATCAAGTGCAAGCACTTAAACAAATGTTTGTTGAAATAAAATGAGATGAAGCAGAACTACATTAGTACATTAACATATTCTACAAGTGGAATAACCCACAGACTGATGATTTTGTTCAGCTCTGAGTCACGGTTTTGGCGAAAGAGAGAGAGAGAGAGAGAGAGAGAGCAAAGAACAAAAGGGCTCTTCCTCTGTCATTCTTAATAACACATCGGCAGCAATCAGGACTTAACAGCAGTAGTTAGAGCACGTCCTCAGTGTTCTGTGTGCAAACTGGGGAAAATAAGCAAACACAACAGCAGAAACCAGTGCAGCTCCTCTGTTCTCTTTTCAAGAGTGCCAGCAAGCAGCCCATTGACACTAATTGCACAGGGCATAGGGGGCCTTTCTAATACCCAGGGAAAGGTGAAATCATGCCATAAGAAAAGCCTGAGCAAGAAGCTTACACGTCAATGTTTATACCATTTCCAGGACATGCACACGAAGCTCGGCAGAAGCAGCTCTATGCCAACCCAGGAAGTTGTTGGCCCAGAGGAAGCTAAGAACAGTCTTTTACCAGCAAACACCTGCAAGCAAATACCTCTGACTTGCAAATGCCTAATCCATTCTCATTAAAGGGTCTTCATTCTCTCTCATAGGCCAATTGGATGATGAAAATCCAATGGGTTCACAGGTAGAATTCTCACCTTCAATGCAGACACCTGGGTACGATTTTTGGCAAAGGCATTTTGACTACAGTCACCAGATGTCTGTGAGTGGTGTTTCCTTTTTGCCACAACACTGAATGAGTTTCAGCAGAGCTTCCACACTAAGACTAGGCAGAAAGACCTGGCAACCTACTTCTGATCAACCAATGAAAACCCTCTGGGTGACAATGACCTCATTGAGGTGTGCATGGAAGGAAGCTAACAATATACTGAAGAACGACATGAAGAAAGAGTCAGTGCTGGCCTTTCTATTTGCTTTGTAACCTTGCTTGGTTGAAATTCCCAGGAGGATACACACCACCTCTGCACAGAACAATGCTATTTGCTACCCAGTCAGCTACCTTCACCTGGATTCACTCAGCCAGAAATAGCAAGTCAAGTGCCTGAGCCAGTTCCTGGAACCAGTCACACCTCAGGCAGGAGGAGAGATGTGCATGTGTGAGATGAAAGGGAAAGATTGGTACCGAGACTCTTTAGGGCACCTTGTGGCCTCCGGAAGTGGTAGTTGTGAGGGGCTTAAATGCTGAATGTGGCACAGGAGATTAAGTGTTTTCTGGAATCAAGTGTTTTTGGAGTCGTGCGCTGGAGCCATTTTCCTCTGACAGTGAGCCTCTTTGGAAGTTGGGACATTTAAAGCCCTAAGTAGCACTTCTTTGCTCCTTTCATTTATTATATGCACTTCCTTTGAATCACTGTTCATGGAACGAGTAATACAGTAGCTCTCCACTGGGACAGTTATTAGCTTGTTTTCCTCTATAAAGCTCGGCCGTAATGTTCTTCCTCTTTTCCTTAGAGTCCACCCATACAACGAACAGACGGGCCATGTGAGGACAGAGGGCTCAGGAGACTGTGGAGCTGTGAGAAAGTGGGGCTCAGAGTGGGGCTGGTGAGGGCACCATGAAGAGGCACCAATTTGGTACAATTTGGTGCATAAGGATGTCGACCAGTCAGCCAGCTCTATTAACAAAACAGACCTCTGTCAATCTAGGTGTCAACAAACCAGAAAATTCTAATAACCATTTTAACTTTAGAGCTTGTCAAGATTATATAAACCAGCAAGTGAGAAAGCTCAGAGTGGGGATCATTTTTAAAAAGGACATTCCAGAGCACAAGTAGTAATTAATTCATCTTTGCCTTCTTGTAGAAGCTGAAGATACACAAACATTTCACAAAGACAACATGTTGTATATAGCTATTGTTTTAGTAATGTTCTTCTATCAGTTGTTGAGAACTTGTTGTCGATGCCGTCAAATGGTATCTGCACATTATTGTGATTAAATCATTATATCAAATAGGGAATCTGATATATTATCTATGCTGCCCCCTGACTTTCTGTCAATCTCCCTCACCATCCCCTACCCTGTGTCCATCTCCTTATTTCTCCCTAGGAATTTCTCTTCTGTCCACACACAGGTTACCATAGAAACTGTCCAGTTAGCACAGTGGTACCAACCCCTGAGGAGTGGGGGAGTCGACTGAATTGTGACAGGAACTCAGGTCCAAATGTGTACTGTCAGAGCCCTTTCTAGGTTTCTGTTAAGTACAAGTGAACAAGAAAAAGAAATCTTCCTCATAGTACAGCAAGGTAGTGATAGAATTCTCACCATTTGTGGAGGAGTCCTGGGTTTGATCCCCAACCAATGAATTTCATGAATAGCCACTACCCATTTGCCAATGGAAGCCTGCATGTTACTAGAAGAATTGATGCTCCTTGGAACTGTGGCATTAGAGAACAGTACTGAACATTCCACAGACTGCCAAAAGCCCAAGCGGTCTATCTTGGAGGAACTGTAGTCAGAGTGCCTCTTAGAGGCAAGAGCGATGAAACTTGGACTCACTCAATTTGGGCGTTTTCAGGAGGAGCCTAGGAGAAAGACATCAATTTGTGAAAGGTAGATGGTAAGAGGACTAGGGGGAAACCCTCAACCAGATGACCTGACACAGTGACTGTAACAACGGGCTCAAGTGTATGAAAGATCCTGAGGATGGTGCAGGATAGGGCAAGGATCAAGTCTGTTTTTTATAGGGTCTCTTTGAATCTCAGTAAACTCAGTGACACCTAATAACAATAGGATGTTAAGTAGGTTTCAGTAGAGCTTCCAGACTAGTGAAAAGAAATGCCTAGTTATCTTCTAAAAACGAGTCAATGATGGACAATTGATCACATCAGACTGACTCACAACCTAGCAGAGAGATGGAGCAGGATGAAACAACATTTAGCTTCATTGTGCTTGGAGTTAACATGAATTAGGGACTAACTCAATGATAGCTAACACCAACCACAACTCCTAATGCAAAGTCAAGAAAACATAAGCTCCTTCATTCCTCCCAAGAGGCAGAGTTTGGAAATATAAAAAGTTGTATTAGAAGATAAGGTTTTCACTTCTTGTGGGGAGAATGACACGTATGAAGTACTCCATTAGCTGTGGCATGTTTGTGCCAAATATATGAGATCTTTGGGTCCAAGATTGACTAGCAATACTCCCAAGCCCATTCCAGAACCCAGAACGGTACTGAATATTTTTTAAATATTTTATAAATATTTTTATCAATGAAGTATCACTGTATGTGGCGACCTGCAAACCGCCCTGCTCCAATCTGTTGGCCGGGGCAGATCTATCAATACCTGTGATCAATTGGATGATTATGGCCAGCCAACCTGACCAGCATCATTTCATACATTTGTTCTTCTGGCCATTGGTTTGGCTGACTTTCAACCTATGCCACTGGGAAGACGGGACAAAATACAAAAGGAAATGAGGAAAGCCTCGGGCCCTGGCATCAAGATCCACCTATTGTGATGAGGACCAGAGAACCCCAGAGATGTGAGTTATGACAAAAAGCTCTAGGAGGACATGGAATGTTTTGACACTTCCTTTTATTTAGAGATAAAGGACAGTATATTACTCACAGCAGCAGCTGCAATCAGAATGTCATCATTTTTGTCTGCATTCTTTATCCCGTGGAGCAGTTGTATCACAGGAGAGGAACCCTAAGCTTAGAGAACTGGAATCTTTAAAAAATCTTTTGTAAAATTTTCTAAGCATACCCATCCTTTGTTTTGGAGGAAGACATTATCTTATAATAGCTATGCATCCCATCTCCCCCATTGCTCCAAAGGCTGATATTATCTCCATCATAACAAGTTAGTAAGCAAATTTGCCTTTTGCTCTCAAAGGTGGCACTCCTCTATTTTTTTAAATTAATTGGCTAGCATACAGTCATTCATGTACATTGTGTTTTGTACATGTACTTTGTGTTTTACACAAGCATTCATGCTGTTGTTGATGATTGCCTTCAAGTAGAGCACGACTCATAGCAACTATCGACATTTATCAAAGGTCATAGAGTTTCCAGAGGCATGGTATTTAGGAAGTGGATGCCACATATTTTATATAATTAATTACCATTACTCTCTTTACCATCCAAATGATCTTGAGATTGTCCAATGCTTTAACTCTTCAAAGATTGCTATTTGTAGTAGATTAATTGCAAAAATGGTTCCAATTATTCCCTTTCCAAGAGTTATGCCCTTGGTGATGTGACTCTGTAGTTCCTTTAAGAAATAGTTTCTTTCCTCACCCTTGAACCTGAACCTATAAAGTGCTGGTGTGTCAGCTCTGAGGCAAGATCTCAAGTAGCCTGTATCAGTCAAGGCAACTGAACCACTAATACAAAATTCAGCAATTTGAACCCAATGAGAGGAACCTTGGAAGACAGTCCTGCTGATCTGCTTCGCTGTAAAGTAGTAATATTCTTCACACATGTGATGAGCTATCTGACTCATAACCAACTTGATGGGAACTAATAGCATATTGATTCCCTTTCAATCTATCTGGAATGGATAAAATTGTGTATCCCTAAAACTGTCAACTTGGTTAAGCTCTGATTCCCAGGATTGTGTGATTATTCTCTGTTTTATTCACAACCATGGGAACTGAAGGTCAACATCAAGAAAACAAGAATTCTCACCATTGGACCAATTGGCAGCATCATGAAAGATAGAGATGGAGCTTGTTAAAAAGGTCAGCTTGCTTGGCTCCACAATTTACCCTCTTGGTAACAGCAGCCAGGAAATCAAAGACAAATTGCATTGAGAAAATCAGCTGTCAGGGACCTCTCCAGAGAACTGAAGAGCAATGGTGTCAGTCTGGAGACTAAGGTGCACCTGCTCTGGGCCATGGTCTTCACAATTACTTGCTAAACATCAGAGAGCTGGACAATGGCTAAGGGTGATAAATCGTTGTCTTTGAGTTGTGGTGCTGGAGAAGAGTATTGAACATACCATGGACTGCTAAGAGAACAAATAGGTCTATCCTAGAGAGGGTAAAACCAGGTTGCTCCTTGGAGGCAAGGATTTTGAAGGTTTCTTTCATATACTTTGGGCATGTTGTCAGGAGGGAACAGTCCTTGGAGAGAGATATCATGCTTGGGAGGGTGGAGGGACAGTGCAGGAGAAGAAGACGCTGGATGAGATGGATTGACTCAGTGGCTGGGGAAATGGGGCAGGTGTCTCAGAGACAATGAGGTTGGCTCGGGATAAAACAAGGTTCAGAGCTGTTGTACATAGGGTCACTATGAATCACAAGTGACTTGATGACACATAACAACAACAGGGGACTGGCTCACATGACTGTAGGGTCGTCAAGTTTGTTATATACAGGAAAGGAGAGCAGTAAAGCCACTGAAATAAGACTTGCTTTTGCCATCTTGACGCAGAGGTATTTTGCTTTGTTAATCCATAAAGCTTCAGTTTTTGTTCTTATGGTTTCAATTGGTTCGATGATATTCACCAATGTAATTCAGAATAACTTATTTTACTTCAAGTAATTTGATTAAATTGATTAAAGTTAACCACATCTACAAAATACCTTCATGACAACAAATGGATTCACTCTAAATAACTGGATACTTTAGCCGAGGGCACCGGGGTTGAAACAGTTGTTTTCTGTGTGTCAGATCTCTGCTAAGGCCCAGGGGCCCAGCAAGAACCTGTGGTGGTTGCTGCAGAGGATGAAGGACACTGCAACCTTCAAAATGGATTACATCTGAACGTCAGAAAATAAAAAAACCCACCCCAGGGCAAATAGGCAACATCATAATAGATAAAGATGGGGGTGGTGCAGGATAGGACACGGTTCAGATCTAGTATTCATAGGTCACAATGTTATTGTTGTTGAGTTCCATCGAGTTACCTGTAACTCATAACCCTTCCGAGCCTGATGTCCTTCTCCAAGGTGCAGTCTCTCCTGGCCACATGCCCAAAGTATGTGAGACAGAGCTTCAAAATCCTAGCCTTCAAGGAGAAACTTTCACCCTCTCCAAGACAGACCTGTTTGTTTTCCTGGTGGTCCATGGTATGTTCAAGACTCTTCACCAGCATCACAACTCAAAGGCATCAATTCTTCTGTCATCACATCAAAAAATCTAAAGCAGTTGTGGCTTCCACACTAATGCAGCTAGATTAATCAGTGGACCAGGCAAGGAAATAAAACTGTGCCCTGACTGCATTTTGACTTTCATGTTTTGTTTGATTTTTTGACCTCTGCATTTCTTTTGGGAATGCGAGATGTCCGTTCTGTCATGCTTCACACATCTTGTAAGCTCAGATCTTTTTAATTAAAACTGATCAGCCTGCAGTAACAGCACGCTATAGGAAAGAAGTACTTTGGAAAAATCTAAAGCAGGCCACATCCATTACTGCCTCCAGGATACCCATTTAGAACTGTCATGGTGATTCTAAGAGCCTCCAGTTCTGTCCTCAGTGTGGACTTCATGACAATGTTATAATCGTGCATTACTTCTCAGCTACTCTCACTAGACTGGAGGCTTCTGGAAGACTTTATCTTTCTATTTTACCTATAATTGAAACCTCAGCCCTTAGTGCAGTGCTTAGCAGGTACTTAGTAAATACCTCCTGAGTGAACAAATGAATAAATGGATGGAGACCCTTTCTTATTCTGCCTCTGTCATTCTTCTCATTATGTCTTTTCTAATTCCTGCAAGTGTGATTTACCCTTAGTCCTGCTACGATCTAAAATGTTGGGATCTTTAGATGGAGGAAAGTAAGTAATAGTCTCTCTGCTCTTTGGAGGAAGACAGAAAACTAGTCTTTAGAGCATAGTATAATATCTGTCAAAATTGGTGAGCTTTGCTATTGATGTTGTGTGCCATCAAGTCAGAATCCATAGGCGACCCTCCCACAGGTTTTCAGAGACATTAAATCATAAGAGAGGAGACTGTCCATATTTCTCCTACAGAATAGCTGGTGGGATTAAACGAGGCACCTTTGGGATTGCAGTGCAGCTCCTTACCACCAGGCCACCAGAGCTCCCCTTGGAGAACATCAGATAGTGACATTTCACTAATCAAAAGTGTAAGTGAAGTCCAATCTTCTGAAAAATTCACATGTTTTAATTCTGGATAAATGAAATGAGAGTGGCCATCTCTGTAAAGCAACTGATACATGGAATGTCTTTAGTGCATATCAGGGAACAAGAATCTGGATCGTGGAGATGACATTGAACCAGGAAGCATTCCAATCTACTGTGCATATGATCTGCATGAGTGACAGTCTGACTCCACACAGCCAACAGCAGCAGCAATCTAGAATCAAGCACCTGAGCACTGATCTACCTACCATGGGCTCCCTGCTGCACTGGGTGCTATGGAACAGATACAAGTCACACAAACAGATAAGGCCAAGGGGAGGCCAGGAACCAGACTGATACCTGTTGGAACCAGACTGATACCTGTCTCATTCCTGGCCAAAGTGAAGATATCATGTGGATCAATTCTGTCTTAAGTAGCACTGTGGATTATTTAGACTTCTTCATAACATTCTCTGATTTTAAAGATCTCATCTCAATGAAACAAGAATGCAATTTCTAGAGTCTTGTATGTCTTAGAAGACAAAATTTAAATTGTGTTGCTAACAAGAAATGGATTTTGTGGTATGAAAACCCACAAGGTCTGCCCTGTGCAGTCAACCATGCAATGTCCCCTGGGGGTTTCTCTTGGTGCTATATTTTGTTTATCTGTGACTATTTTCATGGGCTTCATTTACTTTTTTTTGCAAGGTCTAAAAATCTCTGAGATGCACCTTAATGAAAGGCAGCAAACCACTTATAAGGTTTATAAGATGTTCAAGTAATGGGAATTCAAAGTCATTATCTGTTGTGAAGGCAGCAAATGGTTGTCTGAAGCAGGATGGTTTGGGAACAGCCCACTAATGAAATGCTAAATTACGGAAAACATTCCAGTTACTTCTTAAACACCCTGGTTAATAATAACAGAAGAAATAAAGAGTCAAAGCACAATTATATATCTCCTATGAGGCCAAGTCAGATATGAACAGATGCATGAACCCGCAGCCCAGCCCAAGGGCAGCCTCTCAGATGTGGCTCTCCAACTACCTGTCAGAGACTCTCGAGGGGAGGGGCTGCTGACCTTCCAAGTTCTAGCCAGACAATGGATGCTTGAACAGATAACCTTTCCTGTCTACAAGTGGAGAAAAGAGAGTATTTGCCAATCCTTCAAAGTCACTATGAGGTCTTTTGATGAGCATAGAAAAAGAAAGCAGGAAATAAAGGGAAATATTATTGTTGCTCAGTGTTGTCGAGTCAACCATGACTCCTAGCAATCCTATGAACAGCGGACTTGAGCCCTGACCTCTCCTGTGCTCATCGTCCCTGTTATACTGGAGCCCATTGCTCCAATCACTGGGTTAATCTGCCTCGTTGAGGGTCTTCCTCTCTTTCATTGACCCTTTATCTTTCCAAGTATGATATCTTTTTTGAAGGACTAACTTCTTCTAACAATATGCCCAGAGTATGTGAGACAGAGATTCATCATTTGAGGATGAGAAAAAAGAAATGTATATTCGTTGGGAGGTGTTAAATATTGTCTGAGAATCTTGATATTTTGGAGTTTGACTTCTCTGAGAAGAAAGGGTATTACATTAGCATTCTGTTTTCTCGTCCCCTCTCCACTGTCTCCACCTTTGTCGCCTACTTCTGATAACTGACTTCCTGTCTTGTTGCCTGCACCTGTCTTGAAAATCAGCCTAGACATCTGTTTTTCTAAAACCATGCGTCTGTCTTCACCTAGCTAGCACTCTTCCTTCAAGGATCAGCATTCCCCCTCTCAAATGCCAGCTTCATGGCAGGAACTCTTATTTTGGCAGCAGGCTTACCCGATGACATCAACTTGAATATCATCCTGCAGGAATTCTACATGTCGCCTGTTCCTAGATCCCCTGTTGCACTTTTTTTTTTCTGTGTTTGCCCCCTGTTGACAACCTGTAGCTCTGATTACCTTTGTACAGATCCCCTTCAGGTCATATCCATCTGAACCATGTTCACCTTGACATCAGCAGACAGGTCTGCCCACAGCTCCTAAAACATCATAACCAATTGCCACCAATTCTTTCTGACTCAGGGTGACTCCAGTGTTCAGCATAGAACTGTGCTCCACAAGGTTTTTGACAGATTATTTTTTTAATTAATAGATAACCAGGCCTTCTTTAGAGACACCTCTGGATGAACTTGATCCTGTAACTTTTCAGTGAGAAGCTGAACACATTTGTACCACCAAGGGCTTTCCCCATGTTCTATAGGACAGCCCAAGTTAGTGCTAAGCCACTTGGCAGTAATTGGGATACAAGGCCAGGGTCTAAAGATCTAGTTCTGATCCAGATAGTGCCACTGACTAGCTTGTGATTGGGGAAACCCACCTTATGCCTCAGAACTTCAGTTTTCTCATTTGTTATTCATTAATTGTATGTGTAGAGAGGCTACTAAAATAATAGATACTTGAAAGATGAAACAAACAAGGTTTTTGTCCTCAAGGAACTAATTCTCACTAAAGCAGTGTTGCAGATTAATTATTACAAAGTTATGGGAAAAGTGTTAAAAAAATGAATAGTCAAAAGGCTGTGAAAATACTGAGATAGATTAATTGTGCCCGGGGAACACCAAGAAGTAGATGTTTGAGCGATCTTCAAAGGTGCGGTGGCATTCACAGGAACCAAGAGCCACCAAGGCACGGGAACTGACATGCAATGGAGCAGGGGTGAGAATCCCACGAAATACAGCAGGAACAGAACTGGCTTGGGGATGACTGGAAGGATATTGAAGGAACATGCAATGAGGTTAGATATGCAGACAGGGGCTAACTAGTGATGACCCTTTTCCTGTCAGGCTAAAGAGCTAATCATTCATCCTATGATGAAGAACCATCCAGGGGGTTTAAACAGTAGAACTGACAGATTAGATTTTATCTGTATTTCTAAGTAACTGTGGTTTGCCTGTGAAGAATGGGTTGACTATGCAGGAATATGAATATGTAGGTCAATGAGGAAGATATTTCAACTGGGCAAGTGAAAGAGATAGGGGGCTGCTGAAGTACAGAAGACAAAGTCAAAAGATCCATGGAACTAAAAACTAGAGAGACAGGGTGATTAATGCGGAGTTCCTGAGTTGTGAAAAGCGGTAATGCTCTCACTGCAAACCCAAAGATTGGTTTGAGGACACACGCAATGCAAGCATCTCAGAAGAAAACCTGGTGACCTTCCACAACGTCAGCCATTGCAAACCCTGCAGAGGACAGATATACCTTGAAACATATAGAGGTTCATGCATTGAAAGCAATTTGATAAAGCTGCTTTGTGTTGCTTTGGTAGTAATTAATTAGATGTGAAGTGGTGGGGGAGAGCAGTAGTTAGATAACCCTCAAAGTTTCTAATTTTATTTCACTGATAATAAAATATTGACTCAGAGGGGAGGACTGACTTGGGGAAGATGACCATTGATTTCTGTTTTGTCAGGTGAAGAGCCTATGGACAATGAGAAGCTTTGTTCTGGGGTTGAGAAGTCCATGTTAGTGGTCCGTTCATGAGAGCGACTTATGAAATGCCTGTGAAAGCCATCAATAGAGGGGAAGGTTGATGTCATCAAAGCTGAGTCTTCAGCCACATAGAACACAGAGTTGGAAGAGAGGAAGATCAAGGGTGGAGCAAAGCTGCACAGAAAGACTTGCTGAGAGAAGAACCAGGAAGGAATCTAGAGGATATTGTCTAGAAAGCAGGGATGCCAACAAAAGAGATCACCAAAACCTTCCTGGCATTTCAAAAATAGCAGTGAGTTTAAGTGACAAGAATTCAAGTCCAAACTCGGAAAGCATTAAATGGTTTTGGCAACTGAATGGTTATTGATGACTGCACAATGAGTGGTTTCTAGTAATGATACATAAAAGATAGTTTACAAAAAGATGTGCCGTGATTACCAAGAAGTGGGCAGACAGTAGAGTCCAAGAGGATAGGCTATTTCCCAGCACATTTGGCAGAAGGGAAGGAGACAAGGTAGGGAGGTAGTTGAAGAGCATCACTTATTCTATAACATAGGGAAAAAAGCATACATACTGTGAATGTATTAGACAGCATTGTCCGTAAGATTCCTTCCAAATTAATTTTGCTTTGATTCCAAGAACTATAGAACAGAGGCAACCTAGTCTACTGCTGAAGAAAGAATTTCTAGTACAGCAAGAAAAAAGAATTAGAAAGCATGGTTACTTAGGCGCTCCATATGCAGGCTTTTCCTTTCCCAGACCAAGTCTTCCTGGGAGCACTGAGCATAAGTGGCACTTGATGAGGAGATCACTGAAGGCTAAGGACATGTCTTACCTGTTACCATGAAGTTGGCTCTGACCAACCAAATGGATTGCGAAATTGTGGTACATTCACACAGTGGAATACTATACAGCAAGAGCAATGATTTTGAAAAATATTACATCAATTAGAAGACTAGACAATGTTTTGTTCTGTTGAATTTGGGATTGAGTTGTGTCAGAGCCAACTTCATGGTAACAGGTAAGACATGTCCTTAGCCTCTCCAACATTCAGTGCATGCTGTCCTGTTAAGCTTTGCCACTGCTACTGGGGTGAGATGATATCCCATTATGGTTTTGATTTGAACATGGTTATGATTTTGAACATTTCTTCATATGTCTGTTGGCCATCGAAATGTCTTCCTCTGTGAAGTCTTTCTAAGTTTTTTGTCCATTTTGTAATTGGGAGAGGCTGGAACGCATTTTGCTGAGTGAACTAACCACAGTCTCATAAGGACAAATATTGCCTAAGGCCACTATTATAAAGATAAAAGGATAACTAGTAAAACATATACAGGTACTCAAGAGTGGGAGGAGGGAGTGGAGGGGTGAGGATACGTAGGGGTGAAACCACAGAGTTGCACAGTTTGGTGGATGAAGGGAAAAAGAGGGGGCAGAAGTAAATGGGTAGGATCTGGGCAAAAAGGGTAATTATGGGTGAGATCTAATGATGATTAATTTTATAAAACATATTGCATAAGAATGTATGAAACACAATATGAGTGAAGAATAGTGTGAAACACACTGTATATAAACATTGTATGCAAACCAAATAATGTTGTTGTATGTGCCATCGAGTCGTTTGTGACTCATAGCGACCCTTTGTACAAGAGCCCTAAACGCCATTCTATCCTGTGCCAATCTCGCTGTCTCAAACACTTTCATTCCCACCACTCCACTCACAGAATCAATCCATCTCATCTATTATTATTATTATTATTATTATTATTATTATTTAGTTTTGAAAACCAAATAATAACAATAATAAACATTGTCTAGTCTTACACAGTCTTCATGATTGAAGTTTTTCATTGGCTAATTTTTTGGAGGAGATTGTCAAGCCTTTCTCTCTGATATGTTTCCTTCTAGGAGCGCCACTGAAACCTGATCACCTTGGATGAGTCTACTGCTATTGCTAATATCAGTGGTATAGCTTCCAGCATAATAGCAACACACAGGCCACCACAGTATGACAAACTGACAGGAGTGGTGGAAAGGTATCTATTACTGTTGTTATTGTATGCCATCACATGGGAACCAGCCCATAGCTGACCCTCCAGCAGATTTTCAGAGGCATTTAATCCCTCAGGAGGAGATGGCCCATCCTTCTCTCACTGAGCAGCTGGTAATTTGAATCATGTGCCTCCAGGATTGCAGTGCAAATTCTTACCACTAGGCTACCAGAGTGTCTTTATTGCTATAATTAGGTGCCATAAAGTCGACCACTACTCACAGCAATTCTATGGACAGCAGATCTGACCTGCCCCATCCTAACCATTTCTGACATGCTTTAGCTTAACACTACAGTCATTCCATCAATCCATCTTGAGATTTTTCTCTTTTTCTCCATACCTTTCCTAGCATGGTGTCTTTTTCTAAAGATTGGCCCCTCCTGACAACATGCCCAGAGGACATGAGACAAAGTTTCACCGTCCTTGCCTCAAAGGAGCGCTCTGGTTGCCATTCCTCCAAGACTTGTTCTTTTGACAAGGGATCTAGAGCACCCAAAATGTGCACTTTGGTTTTCTATCCCTTCAGCTTCCCCATCCAGCATCTACATGTTGAAGTTTCCCTGATCCCAAAGAGCTGATTATACAGTATACTGTCTGGTTTTTAATCCCAAGATCTAGAAAGGAAGCGAAACTATGATCAAGGTCAAAGGACATGAAAGAAGAAACAGAGTTTGAGTAAGAGAGGGAAGAAAAAAAGACCAGCTCTTACAGAACCCACATCCCTTTCTCTCGGGAGTTTACGTCAGATCTACCATTATCTCTAGCTTTTCTCTCAGCCAGGTTTAATATTCTCAAGGGAAAACCAACTCAGACGTGAACAGCAGAAGACTGAAGCACTCAATCTATTTTAATCTGCCAGTAACATATTTCTGAAATAATTTTCTGACAGCATTTTAGACTTTCAGGAGGAAGAATCTTATCTTCAGTGAATTACTATTTATTGAGGCTTTAATAAATGTTTGTTTGGTCCTCTTTTTTTTTTTTTTTAATCCCTCTGGCAGGCTGCTTTTTTTGTGAGCCCTTAAAATGAAGATTGTCTCAGGGAGGATTGGGAGAAGGAAAAAACACAAAGTAGGTTTTTAGCCTGGGTAAAGAAGTGTTGAGAACCTAAGTAAAAACTTCTACATGATCAGTTTTAATCTCACCTGCTGAAGGGGTTTTGCTACTTAATGATATATTTAGGAAATGGTTGTGACACCAAAGGTCACCCATAAATAGAGCTCAGGGAGAAGGGAATGGAAAGCATAAATTAGATTCACTTGCTGTGCTAGCCAGCAGGAAATTTCCAATCTTCATCGGATTTGTGACAGAATCAAGAGGTGGTGCTGGAATCTGCCGTCTGGGGAGGGGAGCCGGGGGGAGGCTTGGCCAGTTTCCTGTTTCCCTTGTCCAGTCACGTGAAGCAAGTTGGCTGGGAGTAATTTTTGCTTGTTGTTGGTGTTTATGGCACAGTCATTACATTATAATGGAGCTTTTTGAAAAGCTGCTGTGCAGCTCAATCTCCAAGTGAACACTGTACTTCACCTGAACCTCTAGGAAGCACAAGGTTCTTGATGGTGGCATGGCAGAGGGTTGGCACGTTCAGAATCTTCAGAGAACATGCCACAATTCCCAGGGTCCTTTTTAGTTGTTGTTGTTGTAGTTGTTGTTGTTTTCTTTTGAGATAAAATCCACATACCAATCATTCTAAAGTATGAGATTCAATGGTGCCCAGCTCATTCACAATATTGTGATTTATCATTTTTATCTAGTTCTAAAACTTTTTCATCACCCAAAGAAGAAATTCCCACTAAATTGTGATTGTAACGTGCCATTCAGTCACCTACAACTCACAGCAACCCAATGAGCAACATATTGAAACCTTGCCCTATCCCGCACCATCCTAGCCATCTCCAACACGTTCAAGATCATTGTTGCAGTCACCGTGTCAATCCATCTTGCTTTTTCATTAAGCAGTCACTCCTTATCCTCTTCCCTCTTCAGCCCCTGGTAACCCCAGGTTATTTTCTGCTTGGATGGACTTCTCTTGTCTGGATATTTCATATGAACTCATTCTCTGCTTTCCCGTCAGTTCCAGCTCATGATGACCCTCCATCAGGTGGCCAAGGCGTAAATCACAATTGGAGGAAACTGCCTGTCTTTATCCCACTGAGCCACTGGTGTATCCAAACCCCTGGAGAAGCACATGCGCTGGATTAGCAGTACAATTCACTACAGGCTAACCCACTAGAGTTCCCTAGTTTATATTCCATTGATAGACAATGGAGAGCTTCAGTTGTGTAATCTTTAGCTAGTCGCATTGCTAGCCTGTTTATATTCTTACACATCTCATCCACAGTGTGTCTATAGTTCATCCTTTTGTATGGCTGAGTAATAACCCATTGGGAGTTTCTGGGTGGTACAAATAACTAAGGCACTGGATCAATAACCAAGAGATTGAAGGTTCTAGTATGCCCAAAGGTGCCTCAGAAGGAGAGCCTGGAAATACATTTCCTCTGAAACAGTAACCATTGAAAACCCTGTGGAACACAGTTCTTACTCTGACAATATGTAGAACCGTAAACTGGAATTGACTTCACTCCACCTGGTTAATACGCCACTGCATGTATACCTTATTTTGTTTATCCTTTCATTTGCTAACAAACATTTAGATTGTTTCTACTTTTTAGTTATAATAAATAATCTTAACAAAATCATACACACTCAAATATTTTAGTAGTTGTTCTGAGTTCTTTTGAGTATTTACTTAGGAATGGAATAACTGAGGCATGTGGTAATGTGGTAATCATATGATTAACTGAGTAAAAGCCAAACTCTTTTCCATTTGCATTGTTTCTATGCAAAGAATTAAACTTAGTCTGAGAAACTAAACTTTTGTTATTATTTAAGGTTATGGGAAGTTTTTCTTCCTAGGTATTTTTTATTCTATTTGTTGTTATGTGCCATCAAGTCATTTGCAACTCACCACAACTCTATGTACAACAGCTCTGAAAGCTGCTCTATCTTGAGTCAACGTCATTATTTCTGACATACCTACCCTCAATCCCCCAGCCATTGAATCAAACCATCTCATCCAGGATCTTATTCTCTTGGCTCTCCTCTCCACCTTCCCAAGCATGATGTCCCTCTCGAAGGACTGGGCCTTCCTTGCAAAATGTCCAGAGCATGTCATACAAAGGCTCAGAATCCTTGCCTCCAAGGAACAGTCTGTTTTCACGCTCTCCAGGATGAACCTATTTGTTGTCCTAGAAGTCCGTGGTATGTTCTGTACTGTTCTCCAGCACCACAGCTCAAAGGCATCAATTCTTCTTCTGTCATCCTTACTCATTGTCCAGCCCTCTGAAGCATAACAAGTGATTGCAAATACCATGGCCTGGGCCAGTACACCTTAGTCTCTAGACTGACATTGTTGCTCTTCAGTACTATTGAGAGGCCCCTGACAGCAGATTTTCCCAATGAAATTAATCTTTCTATTTCCTGCATGTTGGTACCAAGAATGCTGGTTATGGAGTCAAGCAAGCTGAAGCTGTTAACAATCTAATTCTCTTCTCTGTCTGTCATAATGCTGCCAACAGGCCCAGTGTTTTCTTATGTTGAGTTTCAATCTATATTGAAGACGGCAATCCTTGACCTGCAGCAAATGCCTCAGGTCCTCCTCAGTTTCAGCAAGCAAGGTTATGTCATCTGTATAACACAGGTTGTTGATGAGTCTTCCTCTAATCTGATGCCACATTCCTTCTCATAAAGCCCAGCCTCCTGGATGGCCTGTTCTGCATATAGATTGAAAAGGTACGGAGATAAGATGCATCTGTAGCATACATCTTTCCTGATTTTCAACCATGCAGAGTTTTCTTCCTGTTTCTGACGACTGCCTCCTGGTCCAAGTATAGGTTTTGCGTAAGCACAATCAAGGGTTGTGGGATTGTCGTTAAGTCAGTCCCATTGCTAACTCAGAGTGAGTGACCCTATGAACAACAAAGTGAAACACTACATAGCCCCACACTATCTGCACAACCATTATTTTAATCCATAGCTGAAACCACCACGTCATTATATCTTCTGAAAAGTCTTTCTCTATTCATCAACCATCTACTTTACCTTTCTCTCAGGAATAATGCCCCCTGATAATATGTCCAAAGTAAAATGAAGTTTCACTGTCATTATTTTTAAGGTACATTCTGGCTGTATTACTGCAAGAAAGATTCTTCTGGCAGTCAACAGTTTATTACTATTTTCCACTGTTCAAAAGCATCCACTCTTCTCCCAGTTTTCCTATTCTGCTTTGACATGCGTGAGAGGGGGTTGAAAATACCAAGGCATGGGGTCAAGTACACCTTAGTCCTCAAGTAAATGCTTTAGCTTTTACACAGTTTAAAGAGATCCTTTAAGAAGATCAACTCAGTGCAATACACTGTTTTTTATTTGTCTGTTGTATCTATAGATTTTGAGAGTTGTTGTTGTTGTTGTTATGTGCCATCGAGTCATTTCCGACTCATAGCGACCCTATGCACAACAGC
>NW_006399843.1:4071875-4078813 GCF_000299155.1 Elephantulus edwardii
GACCTTGAACACTAATGAGCGAAGACCAGATGAGTTGTGGGAGGATGTCAAAGATATCATTCAGGAAGAGTGTAAACGGTCATTACAAAGACAGAAGAGAAAGAAAAGATGTTGAGAGTAGATCCAATAAAAATGGAATCTTTATCAATTCCAATCTTTTCTTTCTTTATAATAGTGTTGCTTACTGGTCGAGTTGTAAGGGTTTGGGGTGTGTGGGGGTGTGTGTGTGTGCGGCGTGTGTGTGTGTGTGTGTGTGTGTGTGTATTTGAGGCTGAAGGTTTAATCCTCATCAGCAAGTCCTCCAGGTCTTCGCTATTAATGTGGCATCTGCATATCACAGGCTGTTTAATGTGTCTTCTTTCCATTCTGATGCAACAATTTTCTTTATCCACCCAGCTTCTTGGATTATTTGCTTAACATATAGATTGGATAAATACAGTAAGAGGAAACAACTTACACACTCTTTTCCTGATTTTAAACCATGCATTATGACTCTGTTTGAGGTAATGCCTCTTTGTGTGTAATTTCTACATGAACACAATTCAGAGCTCTGGAATTCTCATTCTGTTCAATCTTATTAATAAGTTATGGTGATCCACACTGCGAAATTGTCTCTACAGAGTCAGAAAAACACAAGAACTTTTTCATGGTATTCTCTGCTTTCAGCCAAGATTCGTCTGATGCTGGCAATGGTATCCCAGCTTCTTCATCCTCTTCTGAATCCTCCTTTAGTTTGAATTTCTGGTACTCTTCTGCCATTGTATTGTTGCAATTATCTTGGAATCTTCAGTGTAATTTTGTTTCCCTATGGCATAAATGATATAATTCCATAATTTCCAGCTCTTTCTTTGAAATGAAACTGTTCCAAGACAATCACCAACATCCAATTGGGTTCCTCATGGTTGGTAATGATTTATTTCCAGAAAGTACATTTTTCTCTTTTTCTTTAGTAATAATATATTAATCACTCCTTATTTTACTTAGCCTTTCCTATAGTTCAACTTGCTGGCTATTTATTACTTAATTAAAAATTTCCTCTCCCTGTTTCATACAATTCTAATCTTGGTAAACATTCTATCTGCACACATTCCCTTAATTTTTTTTTTGTTTGTTTAAAATATATATAAACATGAAGGAAGCTCTGGTGGCCTAGCGGTAAGAAGCTGTACTACAATCCTGAAGGGAAGTGGTTCCAATCCATCAACTGCCCTGCAGAAAAACGATGGGCAATCTCCTCCCATCTAATTATCCGCCTCCAGAAATCATCTGGAGAAACAGCTATGGGCGAGTTCAGAATTGATGGTACAACAAGTATAGACTAATACAATAGAAAATCACTTCTGAATGTATCATTTATCTTTAAAATAACTAGATTCAACTATCAAAAGTTTTTTAAAGTAATGCAACTTGGAACTGCCAGTAAGCAGAAACTCTAACTGGGTGCCAAAGAGTCACAATGTGTAGGCATAAGCAAGGTACTTCCACCTCCAGAATATGATAAAGGAAGGTGTTTTTAAATAATTTCCAAAGGGTTCTAGGCATTGCTGAGTAATAACAATAAAAGCCATCATCTGAGGGGGAAGGAGGGGACTGAATCATTGTTGATGTGTGTGTAGAAATCAAGTCATGTCTTCCCTTCTTCTGTGCCATTAAGTCACAGCAGATGGATTGTCCTCCACACACACCACTCACAAAACGTGCGCATACATGCATATCCCTATACACACATACACCATACATGCATCACACACACACACACACACACACATTTATGTCCCATGGACTATAATAGGTACCAGGGATACATTGATCACATAGACATAATCCACACACAAATTTATGGTGGAGAGCAGAAGCTGACAAACAGTTCTTTTCCTTTTTTTTGTCTTTTTGTTTTATCTCTCTAAAGAGCCAAGTAGTAAATATTTTAGACTTTATGCCCTGGGTAGTCTCTGCTACAACTACTCAACTCTACCATTGGAGTGAAAAGCAGCCATAGATTAAAGGTAAATGAATGATGTGGCTTTGTTCCAATACAACTTTCTTTACAAAAATAGATGGGAGGTCAGGTTTGACCTCTGGGCCATAGTTTACCAAACCCTGATAAAGGGGAAGACAGACATATAACTAGATAATGTCAACAAAATGTGGGAAACGCTATGACAGTGAGAGGCAGAGGGCAGGCACTTAAAATAGCCTGATTTGAGGCTAAATAAGAAGCAAGGCTTGTGATTTATGACCTTATTTCTGTACCCCAGCTGTCATGCTATGGTGGCCCATTTGTCACCATGATGCTGGAGTCTAGTCTCCAGTATTTCACATACCAGCAGGCCTCCCCTCGGTGAGCGGGTTTCAGTGAAACTTCTAAACTAAGAACAGGATGAAAAGGCTGGCAATTTAATTTCCAAAAGTAGTCAGTGAGTTAAGTGGAGCTGGGTCAAGGAGAACCCCTATAGGTCACAACAAATAGAAGACTAATTCCCTAGGTTGGAAGCACTCAAACTAAACAGTCATTAAAACAATGTATTCAAGCAACCAGTGATTAGGGAGATGGGGCAGGAACAGTTAGCATTTGCTCTGTTGTACACAGAGTCACCATAAGACGGAGGACACTAGTCAGCAACTAACTAGCAACAATTTCCTGCAACTCAAAGTGAACTAATTTCTTTGCCCTTTTAAAAGAGTGGACCTTCCAAGGACCACAACTTGTGCTTCACAAGGTTACTGCAAAAGTTAAAGGGAGAGATGCTGAAGATCTGAGTTGAGAAATAATTTAAGGAATGGGGTAGGGCCAAAGAGTTGAGAAATATTTCTACTCAAAATTCACAGCTGTCCTTCCAGTGAGTTTTTGGAGACTAAATCATACAGCAGGAGATTGCCCATCTTTCTCCCACAGAGCAGCTGGTGGATTGAATCACCAGAGAGGTACCATCTTTGGATCAGAAGCACAATTCCTACAGATCAAGCCACCAGAGCTCCCTGAGAAGTATCTTGCAGGTAAAATTGGCAGAGCATGAAAATGAAATATAAAGAAGAGACGTGGAGGTATGATGTTTCTAACTAGGATGATTGAACAGTTAATCCAAAGATAGAACAATCAGGAGAATCTTGGTTTTGAGGTAAAAGTAAATGGTTTGGACATTTGGGCCGTTTTCATGTTTTTACAATGGTGAATAATACTGCTATGAACATTGGTGTATAAATCTCCACTTGTGTCTCAGTTCTAATTTGCTTAGGGTCTATTCCTAGTAGTGGAATTGCTGGGTCATACAGAGTTTCTATGTTCAACTTTTTGAGAAAACTCCAAACTGCCATCCAGAGTAGTTGCACCATTTTACAATTCCACCAACAGTGTATGAGAGTTCCCACGTCTCCACATCCTCTTCAACATTTATTGCTTGCTGCCCCACTAAACTTTGTCACTGCTATTGGGGTAAGATGTTATTGTGGTTTTGATTTGCATCTCTCTTCTTGCCTGATTTTGAGCATTTCTTCATGTGTCTGTTGGCCATCTGAATGTTTTCCTCTGTGAAAGTCTTTCTATGTCCTTTGACCATTTTGTAATTGGGTTATTAGTCTATTTTTTCTAGAGGCCCAGGGGTATTCTGTAAACTCTTATTATGAGACCCTTGTCTGAGATGCTAGTGTCAAATGTTTTTTCCAAGTCAGTAGATTTTCTTTTCATCCTATTGAAAAAGGTTTTTGATGCACACAGTGATTTACTCCTCCCCTGCCCTCGGTTTATTTAGCACTGGTCTATCCATTTGCTCCTCAGAAGTAATTCATGGTTTCTGTGATGCTAAACACTGTGACACTGATGTATCAAATGCAATAATGGTTACCAATGTTGGACAGTGTTTGGTGGAGCTTCCTGATTTAAAAAAGCTTGGAAGCAGGAGTGGCATCCACTTCCAAAATAGCTTACCTCTGGAAACTCTATGAACTTGGAGAAACAATGAAAGTTATACAGATGTTCAGGTCTTTTGTTCATAGGGTCTCTATGAGGCGTCTACAACTCGACAGCACTTAACAACAAAAACAACAACAACTAGTTTATTTACAAAGTTTGAATACATTGTTTTTCACACCCGATCTTTCCCATTTCCTTCACCCCTTTGGAAGGTCCCATTCGTCAATTGTATCCTCTTCAGATTGTGCATTTCTGGCTATGTTTGT
Organism: Elephantulus edwardii; assembly: GCF_000299155.1. Classification (NCBI taxonomy): domain Eukaryota; kingdom Metazoa; phylum Chordata; class Mammalia; order Macroscelidea; family Macroscelididae; genus Elephantulus; species Elephantulus edwardii. The sequence goes on from NW_006399843.1 coordinate 4,076,052, forward strand.
TAGTCTCTTTATACCATAGACTAAGCCTTCTAAGCTTGGTCCAGATTGTCTCTCCTGAACTTTTTTATTTGGGGCTTTATTCTCAGATCTCTGAACCACCTTAAGCTGATTTTTGTGTATGGTGTGAAATGTGAAATCTATCTCAGCATTCTGCAGGTAGCAGTCCAGTTTTGCTGGCACCATTTGTTGAAGGGGTTTTCATTTCCTCATTTGATATATTTTATTTCCTTGTCAAATATCAGTTGACCACAGATAGTTAGGTCCATTTCTGGGTTCTCGATTCTGTTCCATTGATCTATGTGTGGTATATTCGCATGATGCAGCACTCAGGAGCAATGATGTAAAAAAATATAACATAACTTGAGAGAGACTGTAGAGCATTATACTCAGTCTCATCAGGACAAATACTGCATATAAGAGCATTATTAAAATAGAAGGATAACTAGTAAAATATGTATCATTAATATACAAGGGGGAAGGGATGGGAATAGAGGGGTAAGATGGATAGGGGTGAAATCATAGGGTTGCACAACTTGGTGGGTGAAGGGAAGAGGTAGAGGAAATGGGAAAGATCCTGCAGGAACTGAAAAGACAAGGTAAAATAAAGTTAGGCATAGAACCATGGGGATTAATTGTATAAAACATAATGAATGGAAATAATTTTATGAAACACAAGTGAAAAATAGTACAAAACACAATGTATACAAACTTTGTAAGCAAACCAACATAAAATAAAAATTTAAAACTACAAAGTAAATTAATTATTTGCGGGTGAAGAACTAAAATAGAAGTATACAATGGATAGAGGACATACATCAATCCCTAAGCTCAGAAAATGAGTTAGGTACTTTGGTAGTTTCCCTGAACCAGAAGCCAACCAATTACCACTGAATATGGATCACAACAAATGGTGGCTAACCTTGAGGAGAATGAGAAGCCCAGAACATCTGATTGTGCTCATTTAAAACCTTGTACCTGGATCAGGAAGCAGTCATCAGAACAGAGCAAGGAATCACTACATTTTTCAAAATTAGGAAAGGAGCATCCTGTCTTCATACATTTTCAATCTATATGCAGAACAAATAATTTAGTAGGATAGATTTTATGAGGTGGAATGTGGCATCAGGATTGGAGGAAGACTCATCAACTATTTGAGTTATGCAGATGACACAAACTTGCTTGCTGAAACTGAGGAGGACCTGAAGCCTCTCCTACAGAAGGTCAAGGACTCCAGTCTTCAATATGGATTGAAGCTCAGGATAAGTAAACAAAGATTCTTACCACCGGGCCAACTGGTAGTACCATAATAGATAGAGATTGAGATTGTTAACAATTTTAGCTTGCTTTGGACCCACAATCAACATTCTTGGTCCTAGCAGTTAGAAAAATACAAAAGATTAATTTCATTAGGAAAAAAAAATTCATTAGGAAAAAATTGGGGACCTCTCTAGAGTACTAAAGAGAAACAATGTCAGTCTAGGGACTAAGGTGTACCTGATACAGGCCCCAGTCTTTGCAATTGCTTGCTATGTATCAAAGAGATGGACAATGACAAAGAAAGACAGAAAAAGAACAAATGCCTTTGAGTTGTGGTACTGGAGAAGAGTATTGAACGTGCCATAGACTGCCAAGAGAACAAACAGGTTTGTCATGGAGAGGGTGAAACCAAGTTGTTCCTTGGAAACAAGGACTTTGAATCTCTGTCTGACCTACTTTGGGCATCTTCCCAGAAGGAACCAGTTCTTTGAGAAGAACATCATGCTTGGTAGGGTTAAAGGATAGCACAAGAGAGGAAGAGCCTGAAGGAGATGGGCTGACGTAGTAACTAGGGTAATGGGGTAGGGTTGTCAGAGATAGTGAGATATTGCTTGAGGATAGGATAGGACTATTGTGCATAGGGTCACTATGAGTCACAACAACAATGACATATAACAACAGACTTCAATTTATTTGTGCCAGAGCAGAACTATGTTTAATAGGACTTCCAGCAGTTTTTTGGGAGAGGGAAAACCATAAACTATGAGCACATCTTGGATGGCATCTGCTTGTTTAAGCATCTCAACTGGTATTCTACCAATTCTTGTGGTACAGTACGTACAGTTATGACTTCTCCCTTCATTACCATTGGTTCTTGATCATATGTTCCTTCATGAAATGGGTCAGGGTCCAAGACTGTACCAGGGTCCAATGTCAGTACCAATTCCTTTTGGTACAATGATTCTGTTTATCCCTTTTATCTTCTTTTGATGCTTCCTACATCATTAAAAAATTTCCACATAGAACACTTCAATACCACAGGTTGAGGTTTGCATTTATTCTTCAGTTCTCTCAGCTTGATAATTCCCAAGTATGTTCTTCACTTTTACCTTTCTAACTCCATCTCTTTGCACATTTTACTATAATGGTTTCCTTTGCCTTCATGTGCTTTGTTTTGAAATCTTCTGTTCAGCTCTTAATTCAGCTATATGCTCACTAGCCTATGTCAAGACATTGGGAATAGAACTACCTGTCCAAGCAACTGAGACAAGAAAACCATATTTGCTTCCTTTCCAAAAAGAGATGATCCAGTAGAATGTGAAAATTATCAAACAATATTAATACCACATGCAAAGAGCTGAACAGAAGATTCCAAAAGGCTGCTCGGAATGACAAAGCAAAATACTACAATGAAATTTGTGAGGAGCTAGAGTCAGAAAATCAAAAGGGCCGAACTCGCTCAGCATTTCTTAAGCTCAAGGAACTGAAGAACAGATTCAAACCTA
>NW_006399843.1:4080564-4115121 GCF_000299155.1 Elephantulus edwardii
CAGTACATTAACAGGCAACTACCAAAAATTCAAGGTGGATTCAGAAGAGGCAGTGGGAAGAGGAATATCATTGCTGATGTCAGGTATGTCTTTACTAAAAGCAGAGAATTTGGGGGGGGGGGAATTGTGTTTTAACAACTAAGCAAAGTTAATGGAGTATGTTAATCATAACAAATTATGGCTAACAATGAGAAGAATGAGAATCCTAGAACAATTAACGTGAAAAACCTATACAAGACAAAGAAGTGGTTGTTTAAACAGAACCAGGGAGCACTGCATGGTTTAAAATCGGAAAAGGTGTATGTCAGGGTTGTATCTTTCCTCTGCCTATTCAGTCTGCATGCTGAGCCAACATTTAAGAAGCTGGACAGTATGAAGAAGAATGTGCTATCAAGATTGGAAAACGTCTCATCTACCATCTGTGTTAAGCAGATGACATGATCCTGCTTACTGAGAATGAAGAGGACTTGAAGTACTTACTGAAGAAATTCAAAGAGTACAGCCTTCAATATAGATTGTTGTTGTTGTGCCGTCGAGTTGCTTGCGACTCATAGCGACCCTATGTACAACAGCTCTAAACTGTGCTCTGTCCTGTGCCTATCTCATTGTCTCCGACACACTCATCCCGATTGCCCCAGTCACTGAATCAATCCACCTCCTAGAGGGCCTTCCTCTCCTGAGCCTGCCCTCCACCCTCCCAAGAATGATGTCCTTCTCTAAGAACTGGTCCCTCCTTACAGCATGACCAAAATATGTCAGACAAAGTTTCAGAATCCTTGTCTCCCAGGAGCAGCCTGGTTTAACCCTTTCCAGGATGAATCTGTTTGTTTTCTTAGCAGTCCATGGTACCCTCAGCACTCTTCTCCATCACCAAAGCTCAATCGATTACATTTCAATTAAAAAGAAAAACCAACAACAAAAGTCAACAAAACTTACCTCTCCACCAATGGGCAATATCATGACAGATGGAGAAACGATTGAAGCTGTCAACTATGTCATTTTACTTGGACCCACAATTAACATCCATGATAATAGTAGTCAAGAAATCAAAAGACATTGGGGAAATCTGCCTAGGACTTCTTTAAAGTGCTAAAGAACAAGGATATAATCTTTAAAACAAAGGTAAGCCTGATTCAAGCCATCATATTTGCAATTGCTTCCTATTCATCTGAAGGTTGGGTAACAAAGGAAGACGAAAGAAGAATCGATGCCTCTGAACTGTGGTGCTGGAGAAGAATACATAAGCTGCAGGGTCTGTCTTGGAAGAAATGCAAGCAGGGTGCTCTTTAGAGGCAACGATAATGAAACTTTATCTCACATACTTTGGGCACATTGAGAGCACAGGCCAGTACTTAGAGAAAGACAAAAGACATCTTGCTGGGAAAGGTAGAGAGTTGGCCAAAGACAATAAGATGGCCAAGAAGATAGATTGACACAGTGATGGACCTGAGCATCTTGGACTTGTGTCAATGTTGAAGAATAGAGCAAAGTTCCCATCTGTTTTTGGTACTGTTCTCATTGACTCCACAATAACCAACAACAACAGTAGCGATTTTTTAGATGTAGATTGCCAAGCCTTTCTTCTAAGTTATCTATGGGTAAACAAACTTTCAGCATTTTAGTTGGGAGTCAAACTCAACTGTTTGCACCATCTAGGGACTGACAAACCATTGCTAAAAACAAAACAAAGCAAAATAAAACTTACTGTTGTTGAGTCTATTCCACATCATAGCAACTCCTCCCCCAATTTATATTTATTTTATATTGGTTTACATGCAAAATTCATATGCTTGTGTATCATTCTCTTACATTGCATTTCACACATTCCTACACTCACAGTGTTTCAAATGATCTTTCATGTACATTGTGTTTTATAAAATTGACCACCATTTATCTATACCTACTATTACCCCTTGTTTTCCAAGTTCCACTGGATCTTTCTTAATTCCTTCACTCCTCTCCTCCACTCACCATACTCCATTGTTGTTAATGTTGATTACTGTCTAGTCAAGCACAACTCATAGCGATGCTATGAACATGAGACTTGAAGCCTTTCTATAAGTATTGTCATTTCTCAAAGTCCATAGAGTTTCCAGAGGTATGTTGTTTAGAAAGTGAATGCTGCTCCTGCTTTCACACATGTCTTAAACTGGGAGCTCCACCAAACACTGTCAAGCTTGGGTAACCGTTATGACATTTGATATCCCAATGGCATAAGGTTCAGCATCACAGCAACCCCTGGTTAATTTAGTACAGCAAATTGACAGAAGAGTGTTGTACCACTTAGAAGAATGTTCCTCCAAAATATAATAACAACCAACTTTTAAATAAAAAGGCCCTCCCAGAGGTCTTGTTGACTCTAAACAAGAGGTTTAAATAAATAACAACCAATATAATATGTTGCTATTGTTATGTGTTGTCAAGTCACATGAGACACATAGCGACCCTATGTATAGCACCTCTTAACCTTGTCCTGTCCTGAGCCAGTCTCACTTATTCCGACACACCAACCACCATTGCCCAAGTCACTGTATCAATTTATCTCATCCAGGATCTTCCTCTCCTGCACTGTCCCTCCACCCTTCAGAGAGCTGGACAATGATTAAGGATGACAGAATAATAGATGCCTTCAAGTAGTGGTGTTGGAAAAGAGTCTTGAACATACTATGTACTGCCAAAAAAATAAATAGGTCTTGGAGAAGGTGATACCAAGTCTCTCCTTGGAGGTAAGGATTTTGAAACTCCATCTCATATACTTTGGTCCTGTGGCCAGGAGAGATACTCCATCCCAGTGATATCCTCCCCTCCCCTGGCCTCTCTCCTGCTCCTCCTCCCCTTTCCCTTTTGGACTTTTGTCCACATGTTACTCGTTATCCTTCCATTTTTAAAATAATCGTCTTATGCAGTATTTGTCCTTATGAGACTGAGTTAGTTCACTCAGCATAATGCTCTCTGGATTCTCATATTTTATTTAGTGTTTTACAAAATTGTGGCTCCTTTATACTGCATAATATTCCACTCTGTGACTGTATCATATTTCCCAATCCATTTGCTTGTTGTTGGACATTTGGGCAGTTTCATTTTCTTGCTATTGTTAATAACAGTTTAATGAACATAGACATACATATCTTTATTTGTATCTCAGTTTTCTTTTACTCAGGGTTTATTCCCAGCAGTGCAATAGTTAAGTCATATGGGATTTTTATGTTCAGTTTTTTGAAGAAGTGCCAAATGTATTCCAGTGTGGATGCACCATCTTACAATCCCATCAGCAATGTATGAGCATTTCACTCTATCCATGTTCTCTCCAACATTTATTGCTTATTGTTCTGTTAAGCTTTGCCACTGCTACTGGGGTGAGAAGGTATCTCATTGTGGTTTTGATTTACATCAAAACCAGTGATTTGGGGCCTTTCTTTGTGTGTCTGTTGGCCATCTGAATGTCTTTTTTTGTGTGAAAAGTCTTTCTATGTCTTTTGCCCATTATGTGGTTGAATTATCAGTCTTTTCCTTGCAGAACCCTGCAGTTTTCTGTAAACTTTCATTGTTGTTGTTGTTAAGTGTCGTCGACTCATAGATGACGCATAGAGACCCTATGAATGAAAAGACCTGAACACTTGTAAAACTTTCATTGTTTTTCCAAGTTCATAGAGTTTCCAGAGGCAAGCTATTTCAGAAGTGGATGCCACTCCTGCTTCCAAGCTTGTTTTAATCGAGAAGCTCCACCAAACACTGTCCACCATGGCTAACCATTGATGCATTTGACACATCAGTGTCATAGTAGTTAGCATCACAGCAACTATGAGTTACTTTACAGCAAATGGACAGATCAGTGCTATACCACTTAGAAGAATGTCTGACCAAAAACCAGGCCTTAGGGCTGCAGATTAAAATCACCCACCTTTCACTGACCCACAGGAGCCTATAAATGTTTATGGGAAAAAAACTGCTTCATTTTTTTCCAGGCAGTACCCTTGTTTGGTTCAAACTGGTATTCTTTTGTTTGTTTTTGTTTTCCTTCTTGTATTTTTATTGGTTTACATATACTCATTCATATACATTATGTTTCATGTGCATGCATTACGTTTTATATAATCATTCATGTACATTTTCTTTTGTGTAATTAATAACTATTAATTCATACACTCTTTTTACTAAAAGCAGAACCTTTTCCCAACCATACCAAAGACTCCTAAATGTTTTTAATTGTATTTCCGTCAAATCTATCTTCAGTGAAATGCCACAATATCCTACCTAAAGACCAATATGACCTAGCAAATATTCTTCAGCCATTGTCCATGCTCTCTGGGACACAGTTCCATTTCCTTATTCTGACCTGCAATGTTCTCCAAACCTGGCCGCTGCCAATATCTCCAGTCTTATCTGTTTCTATTCCCCGTCTTCCTTGAGCTCCTCCATGAATAGCATGGACCAACACAGGTACAGGATTCACTGATTCAGTGCAAATACAGAATGCTAATCAGCATCCCTGGGGACTGGACCCTTCCAGTGAGGGCAAAAGAAGTAGAAATGCTTCTCCTTAGTGGTAGGAACAAAGTCTCAATTATAGCCCCAAACTTCTCACCAAGATTCCAAACCATGACTTGGTAGCTCTCCAAACCTGCCATCACTAGCCAGTTCCCTCACCAGCCCTGAATCTTCAACATTTCCACACTTTGCAGCACAAAGGGCAGCCCCTCCAGGAGGGGGATCTCCTCTTCCATTTGGTTCTCCATCAGCCACCCCTGTCAAAGACCAGGGACTGCTAGCTCTGCCTCCCTCAAACTCCAGGGACCTCATTACCCTCAAACTACCTAGTATTCACATCACTGCTCCTAGAAAAGAAGCAGGATTGATTTTCCTTGACTGGAGAGTGGAGGCTGAGAGCTTAGTGCTGATGTTTGGATGCATCAGACGTCTCTTTAAAAGAGGATTTGCTCTCGGTGAGGTACCTGACTCCCACAGCTGATGTTTAAGTTGTCAAAACGGTGGTAAAGGATGAAGCATTCTCCAAAGATTACAAGTCAGAGAAACACGAAGGAAAGTTTGTGAAGAAGTATTGATGGAAAGGATGATCACTGCTAACAGGTTTCTTCGTGTTGAGCAGACACACATTTTACATTAAGGAATAAAATATCTGCCCACCACTTGTGGAATAGCCCAGGCTGTGCGTCAAGAAGGATTTGTTTTCATACCTAATGGGTTGAATTACCCATCAACGTGTGAGTTATCAGACCACAAATCATAGGAAGGGTGATTCTAGACCATCTTTCATGGTTCAATAAGTTGAAAATCTTTCTCTTCTGCTGTAATGATTTCAAAGAACCTGTACACTTTCCATTTTATCAAAATGAAATACTTTTTTTGTTTAGCAATGAAGGAGTTCTAGTGTCATGTGCTGTGAATCAAAAGGTAAGAAATTCAGGTCTACCAGCAGCCCCAGAAGAGCATTGAGAGTACCATAGACTGCTAGGAAAACAAACAGATTCATCCTGGAAAGGGTTAAACTGGGTGGCTCTTTTGTGGCAAGGATTCTGAGGCTTCGTCTAACATACTTTGGACATGTTGTAAGAAGAGACCGGTCCTTGGAGAAGGACATCATGCTGGGGAGGATGGAGGGACAGCACAGGAGGGGAAGGCCTTCTATGAGGTGGATTGATTCAGTGACTGGGGTTATTGGGATGGGAGTGTCAGAGGCAGTGCGATTGGCACAGGACAGAGCAGAGTTTAGGGCTGTTGTACCTAGGGTCGCTATGAGTCACAAGGGACTCGATGCCACATAACAACAACAACCACCAGCAGCCCCACAGGAGAAAAATGTACAGTTGCTTCCTTTAAAGATTTATAGCTTGGGAATCACAATAGGAAGTTCCCCTGGGTGGAACTGACTGGATGGCTGGGCGGGGGGTTCAGAACTGCAAGTCCATCACCATTTCTGCTGTTTGCCCTGCAGCAGCTTGTATGTTGCTTTGATGCCTAAAGCTCTGTCGCCAGCATGTCCAGTACCAGCAGGATCATTCATGGCAGACAAGTTCCAGCACAGATTTTCAACTAACCTGCTAGCCCCAGTAATCCACTTGTGAAAATTAGTCCGTGAAAGCTTTATTAATGACAGGGTGTTGTCTAGCACAGAGATGGAAGATGTGTGCCCCAAGTGGGAAGACACCCCGTGTATGCGGCAGCAACGAGCTCAAGCATGCCAGTGATTGTGAAGGTGGTGGGAGACCCAGCAGCCTTTCATTCTGTGGTCCATGAGGTCACTTTGAGTTAGAGCTGTCATGATGGCAACTAACAACAACGGTAATGAGGGTGATGTCTCACCAGAATGAAAAGGGCAGCCTTGCCACAGATTATCCTGGGTCTTCTACCCCAAGATCTGCCTTCCAAAGAGTCTTGATCTGGCTTTACATAGGAGAAATATGCCTGAATAATAAACTTCCACTTCCACATCTGTTTTGTCCCTCTGGGGGTTACCATGACCTGCTGCTCTAAGCACTGTGGTCCAGGCAAGTGGGGCATTTGATACGTAAGAGAATAAATGTCTGTCTGTTAAAGTCATCCACTTGTGGTATCTCTCTTCATTATCTAGTGCTGCTTTAACAGAGATACCACAAATGGTTGACTTTAACAAACAGACATGTCTTCTCTCATGGTTTTGGAGGCTAGAAGTTCATTGTGCCAGTTCTGGGAGAGTGCCCTGTCTGGAGGAAGATTCTGTATCTCTCTCTGGCTCTCTGTCAGTTGTGGAGGAAAGCCCTTGTTTCCTTTATCATCAATAGGCCAGGAATTCCCTGGACTTCCCTGGTGACAAAGAGTTTCCTCCTGTGGTCCACTTTTGGCAGTTAACTTCTTGGTGGTTCTGAAGACTCCTCCTGCAACTCGCTTTCCTCCCCATTTATTTTACAAGCCACACCCTCAGGAAATTTTCTTTACAGTGGTCAGACTAAGGAGTCTTACATTCCACTCATTACCCTCTCACAACTATTTATCAAATCAAGAGGAATCAATATATATACGTATTTTCATTCATTCCTCATTCTCACTGCCATGGAGTCTGTTCTGACTCATAAGGACCCTCCCTCAAGCTTCCTAGGCTGTGAATAACAATGGGAGAGACTAGCTATCTTTCTCCCTCAGAGTTACCGGTGGATTTGAACTGTCAAAAACAGTTAGGTTAGCAGCGCAACACACAATGGACTATGCCCCCAGTGCATATGTTATGTGCACAGGAAGGGAGTCATACACAGTTCAATTCACGACAGTAAATTGGTGTCTTTCATTGCATAAGCAAGGATTTTAGAATTCATCTCCCCAAAATTTTCCTTCTGAAGGATGCTAATAAACATTTCCAAATGCCTCTAAATTTCCAGAACAAATGCTTCTCAAGAAGTTTGATTATAGCCTTTAATGCATTATGCGATGCGGACAATTACAAAGCCAGTGAGAGGAAACAGCAGAATTGGATACACAGGCTTTGCCTTCACACCTAATCCAAATCCGGTTCTGCTCTCTGAAGATATTCCTTCTTTGTTATTTCCTCACCTGCCTTTTCATGTGCTTCTGTGAATGTGTGGAAGATTCCAGGTAGCAGGAAGGCTTCTGAGTCAATGCATTGTTAGTGCAGTTGATGCGTTTTTAATGATCATTGAGAGTGAAAACATGGGCTTGGACAATTGGTAAATAAACAAAAAAAGGTAATTATTTACCACCTGCTGTCAGCATTCATGTATGATTACATAATAGTGGAAGTAAGGGTAAAGTAACAGTGATGCTGGAAGACAACTGATACCTTTTACTATAATTGTCCTTCCATTTTTCTGTCCTTTTCCTTTTTTTTAACAAATTGTGATTTTAACCTACTGTTGTTGTTAAGTGCCATCAAGTCATAGACAACTCATAGCAACCTTATGAATGAAAGACCTAAATATTTGTATAACTTTCACTGTTTCTTCAAGTTCATAGAGTTTCTGGAGGCAAGCTGTTTTGGAGTGGAAAACACTCCTGCTTCCAAGCCTGTTTTAATTGGGGAACTTCACCAAACACTGTACACCATGAGTAACCATTATAGCATTTGACACATCAGTGTCACAGTGTTCAGCATCACAGCAACCAGAAGATACCTCTGTACACCTAGAAGAATGCTTGACCAAAAACAATTAAAACCAGCCCTGAGGGCCGCAGATTAATTTTCATTCATTCATTGATGTACATTTTCCTGCCTACACCCTTCAGTTTACTTATTTTTTTTTTTAAAATCATTCATTGTTGCATCATTTCCTCCACTTTCCCCCTCCCCCAGTCTCCCTATTCTGGAATGTTGTCACACAAATAGTGCCTAGTCATATATCCCTTTTAAGCAGTTCTTTCCTTCATCTGTCCCAATAAAGAGTTCATTATTTATCCCCTATTTTCTTAGTTTATCCCCAATCCCCATTTCAGTCCTGTTTTATAACAGCGATATTATGCAATATTTGTCCTTTTGTGACTGTGAAATTTCACTCAGTATAATATCCTCTACAGTCACCCATGTTGTGTAATATTTTATGAGGTCCTTGTTTTTCAGTGCTGCATAGTATTCCAGTGTGAGATCGATCTCTCTCTCTCTCTCTCAATTTTTCTATCAGTCTTTTTTATCTATTCTTCCATGCTTACTTCCCCTCAATATTTTCGCACAGTTGAAATGTACTAAACGTCCATTTGTTGGCTCAAGCCTCCTTTTGGATGAACTTTGTTGTAAATGTTCATGGACTCTTCCGTGGTTTCTGTAAAACCAAGAAGTCCACTTATATTGACTCATCAATGTTTATCTCAACTAGAAATAAGAATGGTGAAACTTAGTCTCAGATACTTTGTCAGAAGAGGTGAGTTCTTGGAAAAGGACATCATGCTATAAAGAGTGGAGGGTCAGAAAAAGAAAGACCTTCAACAAGATAGATTGACACAGTGACTATAAACATGGGCTCCAGCATGTCTCAGATCATGGGGATGGTGCAGGATAGAACAAGGTTGGTGCATGACAGGACAAGGTTAACATGTTAATAGGATTGTTACACAGCATAGACAGCATCTAACAACAACAATAAGATCTCAACTAGTATGCGTATCATGTTATATCATTATATTCTATTTATATGTCACAAACAGATCTCCTGTACATCTCACTTACATGCTTGTTTACCAGCTGCACTGTGAATTCCAAGGGCAAAGGTACTGTGTCCACTACATAACAGACAAGAAGTTTTTAATGTATTCTTTTTTGTCCTTAAGTCAAACTATTTAAAATCCAAATTCTTAATCAACCAGAAACCCTAATTATTTAAATTGATCATAAATTTTGAGGAGAAAGGTAGGTCTTTCCATTGGGAAAGATCTGTATTCTTCACTTCTCACAAGCTTTTGTTTCTGAGTGAAATTTCTGTTACTATTGAAGCTCAGTAACTGTAAACAAATGTTAATAGTTAAGATTTCAGGTCCTAAATTGTTTGTGAGTCAATTGTGAGTGGGCTTACTAGAAAAATTTCTTTTCCATTCATTTGTGCTATAGCAGGAAAGGTATATGGGGGAAATGACCCTCCTAAAAAATAGCATTCATTCATTCATTCATTCATTCAATGTTTGTTGTTGCTGTTTGTTGGAGGAACTGACAGACCCTTAGCTAATCCTTCAGCAGGTTTCCAGAACAGTAAATTGCATAAGAGGAGAGTGTCCGTATTTCTCCTACAGAGCAGCTGGTGGATTAGAACGATGTTTGTAACAGCTATTATGTGCTAAGAGCTCTGATGACATAGTACACAGGGTGTTGTACTGCTAAGCCGAAGATGATGACTATCTGGAGGTTCAAATTCACCAGTAGCTTTGCAGGAGAAAGAGGGTCAGTCTCTTCTCATACAATATATAGCCTCTGAAAAGTTTCTGGAGGGTCAGCTATGAGTAGATTCCAACATGAGCATAATGTGTTGAGTCTTTATATGCCAGATATTATTAATGATGTTGTTATACACACAATTAAAATATTTACATTTTGTTTTAGGAGAAAATTTATCTACAAATTATAACAAATTATTATTATTTAAAATAAAATTCAAAACCCATTACCACGGACTCAAAACCAACTCACAGCTGGCCCTCCCCTGGATTTCCAAGGCTGCAAATCACACCAAAGGAGGTTGCCTATCTTTCTCTTGTGGAACAATTGTTCAACAGCAGTACAATTCCCCAAGGACTACACCACCAGAAAGAACCCTCCGATATTTTCTGACATGCAATAATGTTGTTTTCTGGGCAATATTTCAGACACAAATTGTCTCATGACATTAGTTGCAATTCCCACAATATATCAGCACTTTCTCTTTCTTCCCTGGGTTCCTCATTTGCACTATTCCAGCTTCCTTGTCTCTTCCTGTTTCACATCTTTTATTTGACCAAATATTGCCCTTTTGGTCTCATAGTTGATTGTTCTAAGAAGCACATTCTTATTGGGAGTTACAGTTTGCTTCATGGTCTCATCTATTACTTGGCTAAAGGTTGGCCTCAGTTGTCTTTGTTGTTGTTGTTCTGTCCCATTTAGTTGTTTGTGACTCATAGTGACCCTATGTACATTAGCGCTGAACCCTGCCCTATCCTGAGCCGATTTAGTCTTCGACAGACTTAACCCAGTTTTCCCAGTCACTGAGCCAATCCATCTCATCCTGGATCTTCCTGTCCTGCACTGTTCCTCCATCCTTCTAAGTATGATATCCCTTTCCAAGGACTGGTCCTTCCTGGCCGTATTCCCAAATATGTAGGATGGAGCCTCAAAATCCTTGACTCAAGGGAGCAGCTAGGTTTTACTCTATGATAGGCCTGTTTGTTCTCTTACCAGAGCATGTTATGTTCAGCACTCTTCTCCAGCACTCAAAGACATTGATCTTCTTCTGTCATTCTTAGTTATTGTCTAGCTCTTGGATGCATGGCCAGTAATTGCAAAGACCATAGCCCAGATTAGGCATACCATAGTCATCAGTCAATTGCTCTTCAGTACTCTAGAAATGTCCCTGATAATAGATTTTCCCAATGCAATTCATCTTATTTGTTTCTTAATTTGAAAGTATTTTTATTTTTAAATAAATATTTTATTATATACTGGTTTACTTACAAAGTTCATATATATTGTTTTTCACACCAGAAAGAACCCTCTGATGTTTTCTGACAGTTCATCCCTCCTTCCACCTATCAAATTGTGTGACCCGGTGATTAACCACTCCCTCATGCCACCAATCTTCACTCCTTTGCTTCCCTTTCTCCCCTTGGGTCTTCATTCATGTTCTATAATAATGGTCTTATACAATATTTGTCCTTATGGGACTGAGTCAGTTCACTTAGTATAGTGTTCTGCAGTCCCTTACAAGTTAGCTAGTGATTTACAAAATCATTGCTCCTGCTGCATAGTATTCCATCATGTGAATGTACAATACTTTCTCAATCCATTCCATTGTGGTTGGACATTTGGGCTGTTTCCATGTTTTTGTGTTGGTGAATAATGTTGCTGTGAACATTGGTGTACACATCTATGTTTTTGCCTCAGTTCTCATTTTCTTGGGGTATATTCCAAGCAGTGAAATAACTGGGTCATATGGAATTTCTATGTTCAGCTTTTTGAGGAAATGCCAAACTGCCTTCCAGAGTGATTGTACTATTTTACAAATCCACCAACAATGCATAAGAGTTCCTATCTTACCACTTCCTCTCATCTTTTGATTTTCTGACTCTTGGTGCCAAGAGTGATGATTGTAGAACCAAGCATGCTGAAGTTATCAACAACCTCATTTTCTTCTCCATCCAGTGGTGAGAATCTTTGTTTTCTTGATATTGAGATTCAATCCACATTGAAGACTACAGCATTTGACCTTCTGCAGCAAATAATTCATGTCCTCTTCAGTTGCTTTAGTGTCCTCAAGTTCAAGTTAGAAAGTTTCTCTGTCTCGTTCAGACCATTAAATCACATTTCTTTTTGGTATTTTTCTTTTACTCTCTACATTTCTTATTTATTTTAGATGAAACTGTCCGTCATGATCCTGGTCAGTATTGACAGTCATGGTAACTGGGCATCATCAGTCTTCTGGTCTCTAGTTATAGAAGACTCATGTAAGCCATTAGTTAATTGTTTTCTTGAATCTTGTTGCATCATTCTCCTTTTCTCCTGGTGGGACAATATCAACAGTTGACTACTAGATGAACACTCTTAAGTTTTTAAGGACCCAGATTATTCATCATATTATAAATTAGAAAGGCTTTTGGTTGCCAGTCTGGGGCTATTTCCAGGATGGGAAGATGAGCAGAAAGGCTGGATTCTGCAAAAGTATGTTTTCTGGTTTGAGGGCCTTTTTTGTTAATCTCCTGAATAAAACAGGCTTGGAAGCAAGAGTAGTATCCACTTCCAAAAAAAGCCTGCCTCTGAAACTCTATGAACCTGGAGAAAAGATGAAAGTTTTGCATTCAAGACTTTCATTCCTAGGATTGCTATGGATCCTTTACAACACTACATCACTTAACAACAACAACAACAACTATATGCACTGTGTTCTGCCAATTGACTTACATTGTTCCAGAGACTCTGGTCCTTGGCCCTAAAGTCCAGTGATTTGGTCTCAATGTCTAAGCAGTGTCTTTGACTATGTCCTATATATGCTTTATTGTATATTTCATGATCTATATAGTGGAGCGCTGGTGTTCTTGTGGGTAAGGAGTTGTGCTGACAACACAAAGGCAAGCAGTTCAAATCCACAAGCTGATCCTCAGAAGACAGATGGATAATCTCTTTCCATGCAATTTATCAGTCTCTGAAAATCCACTGGAGGGTCAGCTATGAATTGATTGCATATGACTCAACAGCAATAAAGCAACAACAACATATCTTCATGTGTACACACACAACATTTATAAATACATATGTAGAATTCTTTACCACCATACCTATACAGGGAGCTCTAGTGGACAAGTAGTGAAAAGATGTGCTGCAATCCTAAAGGCACACAGTTCAAATCCTCCATCTACTCCATTGGAGAAGGATGGGTAATTTCCTCCAGTTTGATTTACTGCTTCTCAAAACCCACTGGAATATCAGCTGAGTTGATTGCGACTCAATGGCAAAAAACATACTTATGTATGTTCCTAAATAGATCTTCCTCAAGCCATTTAGCAAATATATTTAGCTATGTGTCTATTCATTGTGTTAATTATTATTATTGATATCATGTTGTTGTTGCTTTTATGTGCCACCAAATTGGAACAAATTCAAAGCTGAGTTTTCAGTGGGTTTTTCAAGGCTTTAAATTGAATGGGAGGAGATCGCTAATTTTTCTCCTGTGGGGTCACAGGGAGATTCAGACTGCCTGCCTTTGGGTTGGCCAAAGAGCTCCTTACTCACTAGACCATCATTTATTATTGCATACTTCTTACTGTCTTCCTTTGCCTTGGTATTCTTGTGCTAAAATCGCCCAGATTGTATATTGTCTATCTCTCCACCAGAAATAACTTTTGCTTACTGTCTAGTTCATGATTCCAACTCTGCCCTTTCTGCCCCAGTATTTAGCAAAGAATGCTTTCTTTCTGTACTGAACATAGTCTTAACTTTGTATTATAGTAGACCCACATGGTCATTTTTATGTTTGAATGATTTCATTTAGCATAATTCCTTCAGGCTTAATCTCTATTTTGAAATTTTTCATATAGCCATCATTCTTATTTTATAATATTTAATTATATGTATGTACCACAGTTCCAGTTATGTACATGTCGACCATTTCCATCTTTTTGCGATTACAAATAATACCATTATATGCATTGATATGCACATGCCTGGTGGTGAGAAGTCAAGCTACAATCTTTAAGGCACAATGTTCAAATCCACCAGATGCTCCATGGAAGAATGCTGGGCAATCTCCTCCTGTGTGACTACTGCCTCTGAAAACCGACAGGAGAGTCAGCTATGAGTTGCTTCTGATTCAATGGCAAACAACAACAACAGCAATTCATGTCTTAGCTCTTATTTCTAGAGGATAAAAACCTAGGAGTTGGTTTATTATATAATACACGATTTTAAGGAATTACCATATCATTTTCTAGTCTCATGAGCAGTTTATAAGAAGTCCAACCCCCTACCAGACTATCCAACATTTTTATTCTTTTTTGAGCAGTGCCATTCTTGCCAGGATAAAATGATACCTTACTGTTTCGATTTGCATTCAAATTCAGGAAATGTGTATGCCAGGGATGCATCTTATCTCTTTATTTTTCAATCTATAGACAGAACAGATCATCCAGGAGGCTGGGCTCTATGAAGAGAAATGTGACATCAGGACTGGAGGAAGACTCATCAACAATTTGTGTTATGCAGATGGCACAACTTCACTTGCGGAAACTGAGGAGGACCTGAAGTGCTTGCTGCAGAAGGTCAAGGATTGCAGCCTTCAATATGGATTGAAGTTCAACATCAAGAAAACAAAGATTCTCACCACTGGGCCAATTGGCAGCACCATAATGGATGGAGGCAAGACTGAGGTTGGTAACAGTTACAGCCTGCTTGGCTCCATAATCAACACTTTGCTACCAGCAGCCAGGAGATCAAAAGACAAATTGCATTGGGAAAATCTGCTATCAGGGACCTCTTCATAGTACTGAAAAGAAACAATGTCAGTCTGGAGACTAAGGTACACCTGATCCAGGCTATGGTCTTTGTGATCACTTGCTATGTATTAGAGCGCTGGGCAATAATTAAGGATGATAGAAGAATTGATACTTTTGAGTTGTGTTGCTGAATAAACATGGACTGCCAAATGAACTAACAGGTCTGTTGTTGAGACGGTGAAGCCAGGCTGCTCCTTGGAGGCAAGGATTCTGAAGCTTTGTCTGACATAGTTTGATTATGTTGCAAGGAGGAAACAGTCCTTGGAGAGGGACATCATGCTTGCAAAGGTGGAGACACAGTGAGGAAGACCCTGGTTCAGATAGATTGACTTAGTGACTAGTGTAATGGGAGTAAGGGTTTAAGAGACAATAAAGTTGGCATAGAATAGAGTGAGGTTTTGAGCTATTATACATAGGATCACTATGAGTTGCAACTGATTCAATGACACAAAACAACAACAAAGACTAATGACCTTAAGGAACTACTCACTTGTTAACTGCTTGATTGTCTTCTTCAGTGAAGTATCTATTTATGTCCCTTGCCCATTAAACTGTATCATTTGTCTTTTTGTTGGGGACCGACATGTTGATGTTAAAATTTTCTATTAATTTTCTAGATCAGATCCTTGAAAGGTATCTTATATGACACCAACTGAAATTGACCACTTGAACAGAGCCATTACAAAAAGAAGAAATTGAAAAGGTAATACAACAACTTCCAGCCAAAAAAGTCTTGGACCAGATGGCTTTACAGGTGAATTTTATTAAACATTCACAGTAGAACTGTCACCAATCCTACATAAACTATTTCAGAATCTAGAAAAAGATGTAATTCTCCCAGACTCGTTCTATGAAGCAAACATATCCTGATACCAAAACCAAGTAAAAATACCACCAAAATAGAAAACTATAGGCCAATATCTCTTATGAACATAGATGCAAAAATACTGAATAAAATCCTGACCAATAGAATCCAGCAATACATAAAAAAAATAATTCACCATGACCAAGTGGGATTCATAAGAGCGATGCAAGGATGGCTCAATATAAGAATAACAATCAGTGTAATTCATCACATTAACAGAGCAAAGAACAAGAACCACATGACCCTATCAATTGATGCTGAAAAGACCTTTGACAAAATCCAACACCCTTTCCTGATTAAAACACTCAACAAAATAAGATTAGAGGGGAATTTCC
Source organism: Elephantulus edwardii (assembly GCF_000299155.1). Lineage (NCBI taxonomy): Eukaryota > Metazoa > Chordata > Mammalia > Macroscelidea > Macroscelididae > Elephantulus > Elephantulus edwardii. Next base: position 4,096,429 of record NW_006399843.1, read on the forward strand.
TCAACACAGCAAAAAGTATTTATGCAAACCTAAGAGCCAACATTGTTCTCAATGGAGAGAGACTAAAGGCATTCCCCTTGAGAACAGGAACTAGCCAAGGATGCCCACAATCACCTCTCCTATTCAATATTGTATTAGAAGTCTTAGCAATAGCAAAAAGGCAAAAGAAGGAAATAAGAGGTATCCAAACTGGCAAAGAGGAAATAAAATTATCTCTATGCAGATGATATGATAGTTTACTTAGAAAACCCTAAAGACTCAGCAAGAAAACTACTGGACATAGTTGACTAATTCAGCAAGGTGGCAGGATACAAGATCAACATACAAAAATCAATTGGATTTCTCTACAGTAACAAAGGGAATACAGACTGGAGCTGAGAAAAACAATACCCTTCACAATAGCTAATCATAAGATTAAATATTTAGGAGTAAACCTAACCAGAAGCACAAAGGATCTGTTTAAAGAAAATTACAAAACATTATTACAAGAAATAAAAAGAGAACTGGAGAGGTGGAAGAATATTCCTTGCTTATGGATAGGAAGACCCAATATTGTGAAAATGACAATACTACCAAAAGTAATTTACACGTTCAAAGCAATCCCAATACAAATAACAATTCTATTCTTCAATGAGATGGAAAAGGCAATCTCCAATTTCATTTGGAATGGAAAGAGGCCCAGAATAAACAAAGCACTCCTCAGAAAAAGAAATAAGGTAGGAGGCATCTCACTCCCTGATTTCAAATCCTACTACACTGCCATTGTGGTCAAGACAGCATGGTGCTGATACAATGACAGACATATAGATCAATGAAATAGAATTGAGAATCCAGAAATCAGTCCGTATACCTATGGTCAACTGATTTTTTTTGTACATTTAAAGATTTATTTGTCACAAATAACTTTTTTTTCTATAATTATATTTTATTAATTTTCATAAACATTTACAGAGACTTTGGGTTTCCATTCATTCATTGTTGCACTTGGTCAACTGATTTTTGACAAGGAGATGAAATCAGTTAAGGGGAAATGACAGACTTTTTAACAAATGTTTCTGGCAAAATTGGAAAACTATCTGCAGAAAACTCAAGCAAGATCCACACCTCACTACATACACAAAAACAATTCAAAATGGATTATGGACCTAGGACTAAAACCAAGGACTATAAATGTCATTAAAGAAAAGCCTGGAAGAACTCTAGAAGTCCTAATCCACAACATAAACAGTCTTCCAAGCATCCTGAAAAATCTACAACCAGGAGAGAATAAAATAGATTAATGGGACCTTCTAAGAATCAAAACTCTATGCACATCCAAAAACTTCTCCAACAGGGTAAAAAGGGAAACCACAGATTGGGAAAAAAATGTTTGGTAATGACATGTCAGACAAGTGACTTATATCTAGACTTTTTAAAATACTTGAGCACCACAACAAGATAAAGGTGGTGTTGTTTGTTGTGATGTGCCATCGAGTTGCTTGAAGAGAAAGGTAAAAAACCTAATTTAAAAATGAGCACAGGATATGAACAGACACTTCACCAAAGAAGAATTTCAGATGGCAAACAAACACATGAAGAACTGTTCAAAATCAAAACAACTATGAGGTATCATCTCACCCCAGTAAGAATAGCAAAATTTAGCAGAACAGAAAACATCAAATGCTGGAGAGGTTGTGGAGAAACTGGAACCCTAATTCACTGTTGATAGGAGTGTAAAATGGTGCAACTACTATGGAAGACTGTATGGTGCTTTCTCAAAAAGTTGCAAATAGAAATACCATTTGACCCAGCAATTCTCCTACTGGGAATTTACCCTAAAGAAGCCATAACTGCCACCCAAGAAGATATATGCACATCTGTTGTGAAATGTTGGGAAGGAAGGGAGGCCCTCTGGCCAGGACAGATTGCCTAAGCTCCAGATAAATGCAAGCCTCCCAACGGCCTTTAAATACAGGATAGAGAAAACTCCCTTGTGTTTGGCTGAATCAGGTTGAGAAAGCTCTTCACCTATTAAGAGGGCTGCCGAATCTGTTGAGCTGGGAGTGGTCTGCATGAGGCTGAGGTTCTCCTAACCAATCCGCATGTCCCACTTCTGTAAGCCCACCTTATCCTACCTTCCTGTTTATATAAGTGCACTGCAGATCCCAAGCTGGATTGACTCTCTGATCCTCTCCTAGAGTGGTGTATCTCCAATGTGCTTACTTCTATCAGGGTGTCCCTGACATACACCCATGTTTATTGCAGCTTTGTTCTCAATAGCAAAGAGCTGGAAACAACCCAAGTGCCCATCAACAAATGAATGGATAGAGAAGCTCTGGTATATTCACACAGTGGAATACTATGCAGCACTGAAAAATAAGGAACTCATGAAATATGCAAAATGAATGAATCTGGAGGACATTATGTTGAGTGAAATATCTTAGTCCCAAAAGGACAAATATTGCATAGGGCCACTGTTGTAAAATGGAACTGATATCAGGGTTGAGGGAAGACAGGAAAGAAGGGGAGGAATGATGTATACTGCATTGAAACAGATGAGGGAGAGATCTGTTTAAAAGGGATATATGAATGGGCATTCTTGTCATTACAGAAATCCAGAGTGAAGGTTGCACAGTGGGGTGGACTTGGGGGTGGGGGAGGGATTGCATAACAATGAAAGAGTTTTTCTTTCTTTTCAAGGAGAAGAGTGAATTGAGAGGAGGAGGTGGGTAGGGAGAAAAGTGCAACAATGAATTACTGGAAACCTTAAGTCTCTGTAAACTTTTATTAAAGTTAATTTTTAAAAAAGATATGTTACAATAATATTCCCATCTGTATGTTTTCTTTTTGCTCTTTTGATGAAGTGTGTGTTTTTCTGAACAAAATACTTCCCTTTTAGAAAATTCCAGTTATCTAGATTATCTTGTGGTGTTGGTGTGATTTCAGCTATGTTTATTAATTATATTTATGCCATATATTAGGATTCCTAAAGTTGTCTCTATTTTTGCTTTCATAGTCTTTATAGTTTATAGTTCTAGATTTTATATTTAGGTCTCTGATCCATCTTGTGCTAGTTTTGTTGTATGCTGTGAAATATGAATCTTGTTTAATTTTTCTGTAAATAGACATCTGCTTTCCCTATACCATTTGTTAAAGAGATTTTCTTCCCTCCTTTCCATTAAATGGACTTCAGTTTTATTGAAAATTAGCTGTCCTCCAGTGGATAGACTTTCTTCTGGGTTCTCAGTTTTGTTTCATTTTATTTCTATGTCTGCTGAACCAGTGCCAGGTTGTTTTGGTTACCATAACTGTGATTCTTAGTTTGTTCCTCTTCTTCTATAATGGTTTATTTATCCAGAGCATCTTTCTTTTCCATTTAGGTTAATGTATACTAAACTTTCAAACAAAAAAAATTCAAACTCATTGTTATCAAGTTGGAACCAACTCATTGTTGACTCTCCATGGTGTTTTGGAGAAGCTATAAATCACATAGAAGAAGATTGCTTATCTTCCTCTCTTAGAGCCACTGGTGGATTTGAACCACCAGAGAAGGTTACAGCTTTTGGTTTAGCAGCACAACTTCCCACAGACTACACCACCAGAAACTCAAACATATCTTAGAAGGTCGTTATTCTCAATGATTTGGCCTAATAAATAAAGCACACTAATACACACACACACACACACACACACACACACACACACACACACACACAAAACACATTAAAATATAGGCTATATACAATAAAGGGCTATGGATCAAAAAATAAAACAAAACTCCAGACCTATCACAGAGGAAGATATTCATATGGCCAACAGACACATGAAAAAATGCTCCAAACCACTGGCAATAAGAGATGCAAATCAAAACCACAATGAGATACCATCATCTCACTCCAATAGCCATGACAAAGTTTAGCAAGATAGCAAGTAATAAGTGTTGGAGAGGATGTGGCAAGGTAGGTACTCTTATACATTGTTGGTGGGATTGTAAAATGGTACAACCATTCTGGAAGGCATTTTGGAGTTTCCTCAGAAAGCTAACCATAGAAATTCCATATGACTCAGCTATTCCACTGCTTGGAATATACCCTGAGAAAATGAGAACTGAGGTACAAATGGAGACTTGTACACCAAAGTTCATAGGAGTGTTATTCACCATCGCAAGTATATGGAAACAGCCCAAATGTCCAACCACAATCGAATGGATTGAGAAATTATGGTACATTCACATGATAGAATATTATTGATCACACAGAAACAATGATTTTTTTTAAATCACTACCTAACTTGAGAGGGACTGGAGATCAATATGCTGAGTGAAAGAACTCAGACCCATAAGGACAAATGGTATAAGACCATTATTGTAGAATGAGTATGAGGATCCAAGGGTTCGGGGAAGTAGAGGGGTGAGAATGGGCAGGGGTGGAGGAGGGTAATCATTGGGTTGCATAGATTGATGGGTAGAGGGAGGGGTGGCTATAGGAAATGGGAAAGATCCTGTATGAAAAACAATGTATACAAACCTTGTAAGTAAACCAGTATAAAAGAAAATTTTACTTAAATTTAGAAAAAACATATTTAGCACTGTGGAAAAAAATATAGACCTAAAAACTATTATACATGCTATATATGCATGTGTATGTAATATAAATAAATTCCTTAAATTCTACATTGACTGCATTATGAGGTACTAGGAAAGCATGGAGTTGGTGAGTGAGCCTGATTAACTGTACACTAAGCAAGAAGGCCACCATCCATCCATCGGTTTGTCAGACTGTGACAGTTCACATGTTACTCAATGCTGGAAGCTACACCGCTGGTATTTCAAATAGCAGAGAGGTTTCAATGGAGCTTCGAAACAACTATCTACTTCCTAAAATTAGCCCAATAAAGTTCTATGGTTCCTGGCAGAATACTATTTAACTTAACTGTTTTGGATATATTACGAGAAGAGATGAATTTTTGGACATGAACACTATGTTTGGTGAAGGAGAGAGCCAGCGAGAGCAAGTTCCTGGAGAGATAGATGCCACCACAGTTCCAATGAGGGACCTGAACACTTTGGCAATTGTAAGGATGACATAGAATCCATTACTGTTTCACGCTGTTGTACACAAGTCACCATGAACCAGAGTTAAATCTGCAGCCGTTCTACCTACTTACCTGTTATCTATTTAACTACTATCTACCTGTTTGTCTGTTTATCTATTTAAACATGAGGTTGTAAGATCTATTTAACTACTACCTACCTGTTTGTCTGTTTATCTATTTAAACATGAGGTTGTAAGATAATCATGCATAGGCTTGGACCAGGAGGCTGAGACTGGAATCCATGAATAATCTGTTCACAGGCCAAGATGCCTAGGAATATATAGATTAGGTAGAAGGAGAGAGTATCAAGTCGAGTTCCATGACTGGGGGAAGCTAGAATAACTGAGCTGGTGGTACTGTCTATCCAGAATATCCAAGAGTAGCTAGCATGATCACTAAGTGCTATTGAGGGAAGATTTGCAGGAAGTAACAATTTGCATAACACCTTGAATCCCTTGAGCTATTTTGACCTTCTCTCACGCTTATATTTTACTGTATCTTTCCTGGAAAGGTGTGGATGAGTGTTGGAGCCCACAGATAAAACTTAACCTGAGTATCTGGTCTCCCCAGCTTTTCAACTGATCTAAGTCAAGAAATGAATTGTAATTTATAACTCCTACCTTGTGGTACTGCCAAGGTTTTCTTTAGAAGGCTGTTTTCTATTCCCTTTTGAGTTTAGCAAAGCCATGTTTTCCTTTGCATATTAAAGAGTGAAAATCTAGGGGTCGGACACATTCCCTCAGTACCAGTAAGCTGCAAAGTTTCTCTGGGTGACTTTATCTCCTCCTACAATACTTCACGACTGGTATTATCTTCACAGGGAAACTATAAAAGAATACACATATTTTTCTTGTTTTCTTGCTTGCTAGTGACTTATCTGGGAAATAACCAGAGGGGTGGGGGAGAAAGTGAAAGCCATGCACACATCTCCAAAGGTACTGTTGATTTTACAAGATTTTAATGCTGTGATGAACCAGGAGAACAAATTGCATTTTATATTTAACTGCGGCAGGAGACTTTATGCTTAATAGGTTTTTTAATATAGTTTGACCTAGTACTGTCAGGAGAAAAACTACGTTTTGTTCCCTCCTTCCATTCAGGACATGATTTCTGCAGATAAATAATTTGTAATACAGCTTCTATTACTAAGACAGTGTTTCACACATCTGTTTTATGTTTCATTAATGGCACAACAAATGAAACCATCAACCATTCTGCTTCTTGATATTAATTCAGCCTATAAGAAAAATGTGTGATGATTCTCGACAGTAGGCCGATTACTGTGTCAGGGAAATCTACTAGTTTACTTATGGATCTGCAAATGGTGCCAAGACACAAATCACCACGCTGGCAAATGGCGATCCAATTTACTGCTGAAATCAAGAATGAGCAGCATGGGCTAATCCACAGCGGGACTGTTTAGAACCCATTAAGTACTAATTTAACTTAATCTCCAGCATCAAAGTGATAGGAAATAAGTCCACCAGAATGGGAAGCATCAGTAAGAAAAAGACATCATGAAGAAGGTGGCTGATGAACTTGCCAATCTTCTTCAAGAAGGAACCAATGTTGATCTGAGTCAAAGTGATGGTGCTGTTTTGTGTCCTGATGTATATGAGACGCACACTTTATTAATATCTTGTACACTGTATCTTGAGTTGTAAAGGAAGTCAAAGGTTAAGCCAAGCACAAGAACTTTGATTCTGAGTTTAGTATAGACTTGATCCACTTGCCTTCATATACAACAATGATGCCTCCGTCAATCATTTCATATGTGTCCACGTTCCAATAATAATGTGTTTTTACCAGGAACGTCACACGCCTTTATTTTGTTTCCCTTTTAATTAAAGCATATATTTGTTGAGGAGTTGGTCAAAGTTGGAGTCGGAGCAATCGGATATGATCCAGGGACATAGTTCTGCAGAGGCTGTCTCAAGCCCACCCACTTGACTGGGTTCTTTTTTCTTTGCTTCCCTTGAATAGAGCCCTTTATGACTATTACTGCTGATCCCTAACATCTTGAATGTCTTTATCTATGGCATTTGCCACCCACAGGCATCCTGCATGCTCTTTGATCTTAGAACATTTTCTAAGGTTCTTTTATGAAGGGAACATGGAAAAAGAGCCAAAATGTAAGTTTTTGCCTTGTTCACATTTGCAATGTGGAAATTAGATGTTCATGCCCATGTTGAGGAGGTCACATGGAGAATTGAGAAGTAACACTATGCACAAAATACCAAAAGGACCCTGTTCCAAATGAGGTTTCAACAATGACATTCCAGAGCTAAGCATCATATTATACCAAAGTGGACAGAAAAGGGGCATCTCATTCACTTTAGACTGGGAAGTGGTGCTTAGAAAATGCTTCAGTGAGGTATTTTGTTGTTAATGTGTACCATTGAGTCAGAATCTCCCCATAACTGACCCCCTGGTGGGTTTTAGGAGACAGTAAATCACACAGAAGTTTATTGCCTGTCTTTCTCCGGTGGAGCAGCTGGTAGATTAGAACCACATGTCTTTGGGTTGGCAGAGAATTTCTTACTATTAAGCTACTACAGAAAACTATGAAGGGTAGAATGCTGAAGTGCTTCTAAATACCAGACAGTGCACACTTACAAAACTAAATCAAAGAAAAAAAAATGATATGTGGCCCAATCACATGTGTCAAAGGTTGGAGCATGAAAGTACATTGAGAGAAGCACAGTCACACTAGGTACCCAGAAGACCTCAGAATCCATCCTGTGAATCTGTACTTTATTCAGTCAGCTAGAGAAAGCCAGTGAGTCATTTTGGGTAAGGAAAGGTATTTCCAGGAGGTACCGTGGGTAAACAAAAATGCTTATGACTTAGCCCTAAACAATGAAAAATGTTCCACTCCTTAATTTTCCCTTGCCGCTGTAAATGCCAATACTCCCTTGAAGTTTGCAAAAACCCAATTCTGTTCTGACTGTAGTAAGCTATTGAACAATTTAAGTTTCTTCCCTCACCCCCACTTACCGAAATGCCTTTTGCACCTCGCTGATAAGTCTAAATAGACACAGGCTCAGCAGCACCCAAGGGAGAGCCATATTTGGTGATGTAGAACATTTGTGGAAATTAGAACTTAATAATATATATTAAAGAATGTTGTGTAACAGGCATGTTGAAATATTCATTCTATTCATAAGGTTCAGGGAAATACAATGTCAGTCCCCTCGGGACAACCTGCAATGTCGAGGAACGCTAATGGTGCCTTCTGATCTCAGAGCACACTCTGGGTCTTAAAATAGAATGCATCGAAGGTGACAGTGATCTTATGAAAAGGGGCACATGGAAATGGACAGGAAGTAGGGATTCCTAATACATAATAACAAGGCACCAGCTGTCACTGGAAAGAGAAACAACCACTGGGGACAAGGTGCAGAACTCAAAACAGATCTGAGAAAGATGAGCACAGTCAGTCACCAGAGATCAGATAAGAACATGATGCGTTCTTCCTTAGATTTATCTTTCCTTTGTCTAATGGGATTTGCCTTTATTCAGCAGTGAGATTGTATCATCTCACTTCACTTACACCAGCATATTTTAAAAATTCTCTCTTTCATTCTTTTCTTTCCCTCTGGCTAGCATTTTGTTTGTGACTGGGGCATTGCAGGCCTTACCAATGTGTAGATACAAAACATGCCCCATCAACTCTAATAGCTTAAGATTTCATGATGAGTCTCCAGTATTCGAAGTATGCAAAGTCCTTGTGATGGTCGAGATTATGTGTCAGTTTGGCTGTCTATGACTCTGCTTTGCTTGTTATGATGTGACCTTTCCTAGATGAGGTTTGATACAGTGTAAGATTTGTTATGAGCAACAAATGTCATTGTTGTTATGTGCCGTCGAATCAACTTGCAAGTCATAGCAACCTTATGGACAACAGTTCTGAATCCTGCTCTATCTTAAGCTAACCTTTTTGTCTCTTACACACTTACCCCCATTACCCCAGCCATTGAGTCAGTCCAACTCATCCAAGTCTTCCTCTCCTGCACTGTTCCTCCACCCTCCCAAGCGTGATGCCACTCTCAAAGGACTGGTTCCTCCTTGTAACATATCCCAAATACGTCAGACGAAGTTTCAGAGTTCTTGCCTCCAAGGAGCAGCCTGGTCTCACCCTCTCTAGGATGAATCTGTTCTTCTGATAGCCCATGGTATATTCAATGCTCTTCTCTAGCATCACAGCTCACAAGCATCAATTCTCCTTCTGCCATTCTTAGTCATTGTCCACCATTCTGATGCATAGTAACCAATCAGTGAGGGAAAATTTCATCAAGAGTGTGGACTGTTGTTATGTGCCATTGAGTTGCTTGCACTCATAGCGACACTATGTACAAGAGCTCTAAGCACCGTTCTATCCTGTGCCAACCTCGCTGTCTCAAACGCACTCATTCCCACCACTCCAGTCACAGAATCGATCCATCTCATCGAAGGTCTTCCTCGCCTGCGCCGCCCTTCCACTCTGCCAAACATGATGTCCCTCTCCAAAGACCAGTCCCTCCTTGCAACATGCCCAAAATATGTCAGATGAAGCTTCAGAATCCTTGACTCCAAGGAGCATTCCGGTTTCACCTTCTCCAGGACAAACCTGTTTGTTCTATAGCAATCCATGGTATATTCAACACTATTCTCCAACACCACAGCTCAAAGGCATCAATTCTCTTTCTATCATCCTTATTCACTGTCACGTAAATGTGAAGACTATAGCCCAGATCAGGCTAACCTTAGTCTCCAGCCTGACGTCGTTGCTCTTCCGTCCCTCAAGCTGACTTCCCCAATGCAATTCGTCTCTTAATTTCCTGGCTGCTGGTGCCAAGAGTGTTGACTGTGGAGCCAAGTAAACTAAAACTGTTAACTATCTCAATTTCTTCACCATCCATACGGATGCTGCCAATTGGCCCAGTGGTGAGAATCTTTGTTTTCTTGATGTTGAGCTTCAGTCCATATTGGAGGCTGCAGTCCTTGACCTTCTGCAGCAAGCGCTTCAGGTCCTCCTCAGTTTCAGCAAGCAGGGTTGTGTCATCTGCTGATGATGATTCTTCCACCAATCCTGATGCCACATTCCTCCTCGTACAGCCCAGCTTCTCGGAGGATCTGTTCTGCATACAGATTTAAAAAGTATGGAGACAAAATACATTCCTGATGAACCTCCTTCTTGATTTTGAATCATGTAGTGTCTCTTTGCTCTGTTCTGACGATTGCCTCTTGGTCCAAGTATAGGTTTCGCATTAGCACAATCAAATGTTCTGGGATTCCCATTCTTCTCAGAGTCAGCCACAGTTTGTTATGATCCACACAGTCAAACGCCTTTGCATAATCAATGAAACACAGATAGCCATTCTTCCAGTATTCCCTGCTTTCAGCTAAGAGCCATCCAATATTAGCTACAATATCCCTAGTATCACGACCCCTTTTAAATCCAGCCTGCACAGCAGGCAGTTCTCTGTTGACATATTGTTCCAAACGTTTTTGGATAATTTTCAGCAGAATCTTGCTTGCATGTGATAATGATATTGTTTGATAATTTCCACACTCTGTTGGGTCACCTTTATTTGGAATGGGAACAAATATCAATCTCTTCCAGTCAGTTGGCCAGCTGGCTGTCCTCCAAATTTCTTGGCACAACTTAGTGTGCACATCCAGGACAATGTCTGTTTGTTGAAATATGTCAATTGGTATGCCATCAACTCCTGGAGCCTTGTTTTTTGCCAATTCCTTCAGAGTAATTTGAACTTCCTCCTTCATCACCATAGGCTCTTGCTCATATGTTATTTCATGAAATTCTTCCGTGTCAGTAAATTCCTTCTGATACAGTGACTCTGTGTACTCCTTCCATCTTCTCTTGATACTTCCTGTGTGGACTGCATCGAGTATATAAGGAAGTCTGGCAGAGCTAGCATGCTTTTTTAATTGATCTTCATCAAGCAACTGGTTCCTCACTTCTTGGGTTTCTTGGACCATCAGACTGCCTTTTCCACAGAGCTCGTATTTAATAGCCATGAACTTGGAGCTTACCACTCTCTATTTATGCATATATTCAATTACTTGTCTTCCTTCTCTAGAAAACCCAGCCTAAAACAATCTTCCAAGTATTTCTAAGAATCACCATGGCACATGTATTTATCAGTCTCTTGTCAACCTTCCTCATCGCTCAATTAGTCCCAATATCAATGGTCTTTGATCATGACATAGTTTATACCCTTGCAAGTGCTGATAAACTATTTCCCAAGAAAAAAAGCATTTCTATTCTGAAAAAGGTGGTCCTACAAAATGTGAAAATTATCAAACAATATCACTAATATCATACACAAGCAAAATCTTGCTGAACATAATTAAAAAAATTACCAGAGCAGTACATTGACAAAGAACTGCCCAGAAATAAAAATTGGATTTAGAAGAGGCTGTAGCACTAAGGATAATACTGATGATAGACCCAAGATAAGATGGATTGACACAATGACTGTGGCAATGGGATCAGGTATGTCAGAGATGCTGAGGCTAGTTCCAGATAGAGCAGAGTTCAGAGCCATTGTTCATAGGATTGTTATGGGTCATAGTTGACTTGATGGCACATAACAACAACAAAAACAAAAATGTTCAAGCTCAACGTGCTGTCTCTAAATAATCACAAAGCCTCCATATCTCAAAGTTCAAGAAGCTTTTGGTAGAAGGTGAAAGTAGGTGACAGCCTGACATAGCTTCTGTCTCCCATCTTTAAATGGGCCTGAAAATATATAATGTCATGAATGGGAAGCAGTTTGAACCTATCCAATGGTTCTACAAGAGGAAGACAAACCAGTCAACTTCTGAAAGATTACAGGCCAATAAACATTATGGGGCCACTCTACTCTGCTTCATGGGGTCATTATGAGTTAAAATCAACTCAACAGCACATAACCACATTGTAACATGCCTGAATCTCATAGCTTTCCTTTAGGTTTTTGTTGTTGTTGTTGTTTTATCTTCTGCCTTGTCCCTCAAAAAGTAGCAAATAAAGATCATTTTGTCCCAGTCCCTGCACTGTTTTCATGTCTAGCATATCCTTATCTGGTACATGAGCGAGATCTGCCACTGACTCAGCACAGACTCATCACAACCCTGCATACAGTAGAACAAAACAGTGCTCAGTTCCTCTTCCTCTTCAAGATCATCAGAACGTCCAAGCCCTTTGTTGCAGCTCTTGTGCCTGTCAATCCCGCCAAGGGCCTTCTTCACCTTCACTGGCAAAATTTTAGAAATAGATCACCAGGTTTCTTCCTTCCTGGTCTGCGTGAGCCTGCAAGCTCTACTGAAATTTATCTGCAATAGTGACCCTGCTGTGATTGGAAATACTGATGGCAAAACTTCCAGCATCATAGCAACATGCAAGTCGCCATGGTATGACAAACTGACAGATGGGTGGTGACAGATGGTTGGTAGGATAAGACATCCTATCTGCTACCCTTGCTTAAAAACATTAAACATCAAATACATGAAAAGTTTACAGAAACTAGATACATCTTTGCACAACACCTTCTTTCTCCACCTTGTACTAAAACACAAATGTCCTAGTTCATGTCCATTCTTGCAGACAGTAGAGAACTCCTGGCCTTCCAGGTCCATAAAGAGCCACGTTATATCTTCCACAGGGGCTCATCTAGGTCCCCCTGTTACATGTTAAATAAAAAGATTTACCCCAACCTATCATAATACTGGTTTCTCATAGTCGTTTTTAGCCTGAACCAGTTTTCACAATTGGCACCACTCTGGTGTCAACTGTTGAAATCTGTTTGCCAAAATACTGCCTCACACAAGACTTTGATTTGTTGCGGAATCGCTGCTCTTTGTCGTGAAAGGACACTTTGCCATTTTGGGCCAAGAACTGGATTTATACATGTTTATATAATGATTTGTAGACTAACATTTTAAGATGACTCCTGCATATTTCTGTCACCACAATATCTGTTTCCTGCAAAGTGACAAATTGGAACAAACATGAGCTTTCATGTCAGACGTGGGTTTGAATCCCAATTCTGCCATCTAATACCTGTAAAAATTTAATTTGTCTGAGTCTTGACTTTGAAATAGAGGCAAATGAAACATTGCCATGAGGATAAAATTACATGGTATATATATATAAGGCTCACAGAGTAAAGTTACTCTGTAGTTATCATTATTTATATATTACTAAAATATGTTCTAGCGCTTAAGGCACTAGCAGAAAGCATTTTGAAAGGTGTGTAGATGGCACTCATGCTTCCTGCCTCGCCTTCCACACATTGAGCAGCCATCATCAAACAACAGTCATGCTGTTTTCTGCTGAGGCTAAACTTAAAATCTTCAACACAGCATTGGGTTTTGTTGTTTTTAAATGTTATTAACTCAGCTGCTACTCAGAGCAACTCCGTGAACAAGCTTCATGTCCTGCATCACCCTCACCATTTCTGCCATGATTAAGTCCGTTGCTACATTCCCTGTGGCAATTCCTCTCCTTGGGAGTCTTCCTCTCTTTCCCTGACCTTTACCATTCACAGTGTGAAGTCTTTTTCTTTTTTATATAGAATTTATTATTATTATTTTGATGAAAGTTTACAGAAAACTTGTATTTCTATTTATTCACTGTTGTACATTTTCCTCCTTAACACCCCCTCACAGTTTACTTTTTTAAAAAAAGCAATACTCATTCATTGTTGCATAATTTGATGTCTTTTTCTAAAGACTGGCCCTTTCTGGCAACATATCCAAAGTATATGGAGTAAAATGTCACCATCTTTGTTTCTAAGGAGCACTCTTTTTGCACTATCTCCAACACAGATATGTTTGTTCTTTTGATAGTCCCTGGTATATTCAATAATCTTTGCAAACACCACAATTCATAAGAATCCATTCTTCAGTCTTCCCTATTTATTGTCCAACTTCCAGGTGAATACCAAGCAAGAGAAAATACTATTACCTAGATCATGTGCATCTTAGTCTTGAAAATGGCATCCTTACTTTTTATCACTTTAGAGAGGTCCTTGACAGCAGATTTTATCAATGCGATAAAGGACTTTTTTGTCAAACATTCTTCTAGGTGGTATAGCACTGGTCTGTTCATTGCTGTATAGAGGTAACTCATGGTTGCTGTGATACTAAACACTGTGACACTGATGTGTCAAATGTGATAATGGTTACCCGTGGTGGACAGTGTTTCCTGGAGCTTCCCGAATAAAATAAGCTTGGAAGTAGGAGTGGCATCCACTTCCAAAATACCTTGCCTCCAGAAACTGTATGAACAGTGTTCAGCCCTTTCGTTCATAGGGTCACTATGAGTCATCTACTACTTGACGGCACTTAACAACAACAGCTGCTACTGTGGGTGTCAATTGTGGAGCTAAGCAAGATGCAATCAATGACAACTTTGATCTTTGCTCCATCTATCAAGATGTTGCTTATTGATCCAGCCGTGAGGATTTCTCTTTTCTTGTTGTTTAGAAGTAATTCTTGTTGAAGATTGTAATCTTTGATCTTGTGCAGCAAGGGCTTCAAATCTCCATTTTCTGCAAACAAGGTTTTGTCATCTGCATAATGTAGGTTATTAGTGTGTATTCCTCCAATCTGGAGGAACATTCTTTTTCATATAGTCTACATTCATAAGTTGTTCACTCAGCATGCAGACAGAATAGGTATGGAAAAAAGATATGAACTTGACACTTTTCCTAATTTTAAGCCATGAAATATTCTCTTGTTCTATTCAAAGAACTGCTTGTTATTCTATATACACAGGTTTCACACGAGCATAATTAAATGTTCTGGGAATCTCATTCTTCTCAATGTCAGGAATAATTATTATGATTCACACAGTCAAATACTTTGCATAGTTCAATAAAACACAAATGAACATCTTTCCGGTATTCTCTGCTGTCAGTCAAGATCCATTTCATGTCAGCAACAATATTCCTTGTGCTAGGTTCTCTTCTAAACTCAAACTGAATGTCTGGTAGGTCTCTGTCAATGTCCTGTTTCAGCCAATTTTTAAATAATCTTCAGCATGATTTTACTTGCATGTGATATTATTGATATTGTTCAATAATTTCTAAGCTCTGTTTGATCACCTTTCATTTGAACTGGAAACAAGCATGGATCTCTTCCAGTCAATCGGTCAAATATCTATTTTACAAATTCCTTGGCACAGGGTAGTGAGCACATCCAGGGTTGTTACCTGTTTTTTAAAACATGTCATTTTCTATTCTATCAATCCAGGTGTTTAATTTTTTGTCAATGCCTTTAGGGTAGCTCCAAATTCTTGCTTTGTTACCAGTGGTTCCTGATAAAATGCAACTTCCTGAAATGATACACTGCTGCCCAGTTCTTTTTGGTATAATGACTCTGTGTCCCTTTCACCTTTTTTAAATTTGTTTGGTTTGATGTTTCTTGTATCATTTAATATTTTGCCCATAGAATCCTTTAGTATTGCTATTCTAGACTTAACTTTATCCTTGATTCTTTCAGGTTGAGAAATGCCAAGTATGTTATTCTCTTTTAATTTTCTAATTCCACTTCCTTTCACATTCCCTTGTACTTTGCTTTGTCTTCTTGAGCTGCCCTTTGAAATCTCCTATCCTTTTCTCTCACTTCATATCTTCCCTTTCTACTTAAAGTTTCAGAATGTCTTCTGACATCCATTTTAGTCTTCTCTTCCCCCCTCCCCCACCTTTATAATGATCTTTTTCTTTCTTCATGGATGATATCCTTAATGTCATCCCATAACTAATCTTCAGTCATTAGTGTTCAATGCATCAAATCCATTCTTGAGACGATTTTTAAATTCAGTTGGGATAGGCTCAATGTTGTATTTTGGTTCTCATAAACATGTTTTAATTTTCTTCACCTTCAACAAGAACTTGCATATAAATAATTGTTTCACAGTCAGTCCCTGACCTGGTTTTAACTGTTGATAATGACTGAGTTTCATCATGAACTTTTGCACAGATGTAGTCAGTCTGATCCCTGTATAGTGTGTGAGGTGAATATGAATAATGAGCTGAGATGGCTAATTTGAATATGTTCTATTCTGTCAGAATGACCTTTAAGAGGAAGTGTATGATGTCACATTCATCACCAAAAAGAACATTTTAAGATTTATCCTAGTATACAATGCCATGAGTGATAGGACACTATCCATACATATAAGTAAGACTTATCAATACAGTAATTATTCAAATACATGTGCCAATCTCTAAAGTAAAAAATTCAGAAAGAAATTGAGGACATCTTCCAACTTTTCCAGTTTTGAGATTGAGCAGATGTTCAATCAAGATACCAGAGCATATATCTGCACACCTGTATACATGGGTGTCACACCATGACAAATCATGGGTACAACCTCTTGCAGATGAAATCTGCAGGGGCAGCTCTTTTTATTATATTCTTGCAGATGGAGAAAGTCCTTCTGCAGACAGACTGCTCTTCACAAACTTCTTTTCTGCTTTCCTGAAATTGTCCTTCGAGACTTTCACAGAGCTCCATCCCTGCTTCTGTCTCTCCAACTCTTGTAGTACCTGTCTCCCCAATCCTGTCCTAAGAAGGACCAGAGAATGAAGAGCAGAAGTTGAAAGAGAGAGAGCAGGGCTAGTAGACTCCAGTGACACCAACGTTCTGTTAGGGTAGTGGCCATCCAAAGCCCAAGGCCTCCATCAGGAAATGGAACAAGGCCCAGAAATTGTCACAGAGCTCAGGTCTCAGTGCCAGGTATTGTAAGGTATCAAGCAAGGGGACACCTATTGGGTCCCTGTGCCACTGAAGGCCCTGAGGAAATCCCCACAGAGCAGGCCCTGGGAAATCCTCACAGTAAGCATGAGGTGTTCATCCTAAAAGAAACCAATGTCAAGAGCAGCTTCACTGGGCACTGGGGCTCAGAAGTTAGTTTCTATTATCACTCATTTCTTAGCCAGCCTGAAACATACACACTTGCTCTCTACCTGCCTGCCACTTTCACATTAGGGACAAGTATGAGCCAGGAACAATGCCAACACACACATACTCACAAGTACACACATTGTAACACATCATATATTCATTCAAGGAAAAAAATTGTGGAGTATTTTTTTTGTTTTAAAAGCTACTTTTTTCCTTAAAAAAACTACTCTTGTTCAGTTCCAACATACTACCAGTGGCGAGAGTCATATATCAAGTACAGTTTACTCAATATGGGTTTCCAGGGTCTCTCAGATATGTCTCAGGGCACAACTTACCATTGACTTCCAATAAGGTTCCAAGTGGTTAGGCAAAGCCTTACATCAGGAACCAATACTATTCCCTTTTGTGGGTCAGTCACTCATGAGCAATGCTCAGAAGGGCTTCCATTGACAGGTGGATTTTCTGGGAGGTCACAAACTTGGAAGGCATCTTTTCAAGTGTCCCAACTCTCTGAAATGGGAGATCAGGCCTCCCTCAGCTGATTGGAGAATAGCTCCAAGGTGTGAGCTTCCAGAGGAACAATCTTAACTTGAAGACCTTCAGGCCAAAGCACTATTAGTATCTGGGCCTAGGTAGGCAGGCCACTAGGATGGCCTAGGGTAGGGCCAGGAATGTTTACCATCACCATGGAGACAGACTCTGGAACTAGGAGGTGTGGCTTACAAATGGGTGAAAACAGGAGACAAGAGTTCATAGACCAAAGGCTATATTGTGACCACTTGGGTCTTCAACACAGGATTCCTTTAGTGAATATAAATTGTCCATCACTGCCATCTGAAAGAACTCTTCATTTCAGAATACTGGGCCAACCTGGGCATAATGCTAAAGATTACTACAGATGCAGAAACTCCTTCTATAGACAGACATCACAATCCCACCAACCCTGTGTCCACTTTCCTGAAGCTGCCTTTGAAGACTTTCAAGGAACTCCATCTCTGACTTCTGTCTCTCCCTCTCTGATAGTATCTGGGAAGACTTCTCTAAAATCTAGCCTTGGAAGAGACCACAGAATGAAAAGCAAGTGTTGAAAGAGAGAGCAAGGACAGAGGTGGCAGGCTCCAGGGACACTGACATCCGAACTCTATTAGATCGATGAAGATGTTTGAGGATGCTTGAGGGTATTGGTACTCCAAAATCTGTGGCCTAAGTCAGGAAATGGAAGAATGCCCAGGACAGTGTCACAGGGTTTGTGTCTCAGTGTCAGGTGTTGTAACACATCGAGCAAGGGGGAGGCCTACTGGGTCCCTGTCTTGCTCAAGGCAGCCTGGCCACGGAGCAGACCCTGAGAAATCCCCACAATGGTAGACAGTTGTGCAACAGTGAAGGAATATTAAAAAAAAAAAGGTTAACTCAAAAGAAGGGAAATAGAGGGGATAAAATGTTCAACAATGAATGAATGAAAATTAACTTCTCTGTAAACATTTGTTAGAATCACAGTTAAAATTTTATAAAAGCTAACAACAAATGCCGGTGAGGTTGTGGAGAGACTGGAACCTTTATTCACTGTTGCTGGGAGTGTAAAATGGTACAACCACTGTGGAAAGTGGTGTAACACTTTCTCAAAAAGTTGCAAATAGAGATACCATTTGACCCAGCAATTCCAATACTGGGAATATACCCTAAAGAGACCATAACCAACATCCAAGCAGATATATGCACACC
>NW_006399843.1:4115622-4144887 GCF_000299155.1 Elephantulus edwardii
TTCAAAAATAAATATGCAATCCATATAAAAAGAAAAAAAATCCAGTAAGCGTGAAGTGTTCTTCCTAGACATGCTTTTGAGGTCAAGAGGCTAGAGAAGAGTGCATTCAATTCAAGTGTGGTTACTCCACGTACTGGGGGGTCAGAAGCTGGTTCTTTTGTTTCTTGCTTCCTGCCCTGTGTACAACACATGCCCTCTGAGGTACCTACCACTTATAAATCAGAGACAATAAGAAGCCAGTCTCACGATTACACAGCCACAATCAATCAAACAATGCCAATACATATGTATCTCTCTCTCTCTCTCTCTCTCTCTCTCACACACACACACACACACACATGCTTCATCACACCAGCTTGTGGGTGCACCTTTCTAAGGTACCTACCACTTATAAATCAGAGACAATAAGAAGCCAGTCTCACGCTCCAAACACATAGATCAATCAATTAATGCCAATACATATGTATCTCTCTCTCTCTCTCTCTCTCTCTCTCACACACACACACACACACACACACATGCTTCATCACACCAGCTTGTGGGTGCACCTTTCTAAGGACAAAATCCACCAGGACAGTTCCTCCTGCCTGTGATCTCAGTCTAAACATTGCAGTCCACTCCTTATGGGTTCCCATTGCCCTTTGGGTATGTCTTGAGGCACAACCTTACCTCTGCCTTCCAGTGAGGTTTTGAGTGGGCAGGCCAACCTTTACATCAGGAACTAAGTCACTCTGGCGATACCGGTCACTGAGTTACACCGGTCATTCCATAATGAGGCCCCTAAAGAGCTATCATCAATCATTCCCCTTTCCAAGACTCCACAGTCTTGGTCAGTTTCTTTTGAAGCATCCCAACTCTCTGAGATGAAAGAGTAGGCTTTCCTTGGCAGACTTGCGTGTTAAGGAATGGCTCCATTGTGTGAGCTTCCACTTGATTTCAGGGTTTTAGGCCAGACCACTATGGCTGTCTGACCCTAATTAGGCATGCCAGGAGGATGGGCATTAGGCAGGGCCAAGTATTGTTTTGCATCACTATGGAGATGGGCTTCTGAATTAAGGGTGGGGCTGATGAAAGGTTGAGGGCAGGAGGCAATAGGTGAAAAGCTATCTTCTGGCCCGCTGAGTGCTACCCAGGACTCCTCTGGCTGACATTGGCTGACCATCACTGTCATCTGTAGAGACCTCTTCATTTCAGACAACTGGGTCAACGTGGGTGGCACACAGTGGATTCCAACAGATGGAGAAACTCCTGCCGACAGACACCACACACCTCCTCAATCCTGTTTTCCACTTTCCTGCAACTGTTTTGGAAAACTTCAAGGAGCTCCATCCCTGACTCCTGTGTTTCCCTCTCTTGCAATATCTGGGAAGATTTGACCCAAATCCAGCCCCGGGAGAAACCACAGAAAGAAGTACAGGGGTTGAAAGAGAAAGTGAGGACAGAAGAGGCAGACTCAAATGACAACAGGGTCCTGACTATAATGGATCAATGAATATGTGCTAGGGTGGTGGCCCTCCAAAGTCCAAAGGCCTATTGGGAACTATCCAGGACTGCATCATAAGATTTGGGTCTCAGTGCCAGGGATCAAGCAAAGGGAGACCTACATGGTCTCCGTCCCACTGAAGGCAGCCTGGCTACATTACAGAGCCTGAGAAATCTCCACAAGTATGTGTTAGGTATTTTCCTAAACTAGTATTGGAGTATAGCCCTGGTGTACAAGTTGCTGCACAGCGGTCACTTGTGGTTGCTGTGAGGCTGAACACTGTGACACTGATGTGTCAAATGCGTTAATGGCTGGTTACCCAATGCGGACAAGAGAGTGGGGTGGAGCTCCCCGATTAAAACAAGCTTGGAAGGAGGAGTGGCATCCACTTCCATAATAGCTTGCCTCCGGAAACCCTATGAACCTGGAGAGAGAAAGAAAGGCACCCAAGCATTGAGGACTCTCCTTCATAGGGTCGCTATGAGTCACCTGCGACTCGATGGCACTTAACAACAACAACAACAGTATTGGAGGAAAGTTTTGCTTATTTGGGGATCTCTTTTCTTTCCAAATAAACCTTCTAGTTGCCTTTTCTATCTCTCTGAAGAATTAGTTTAGGATCTGTATTAAGATTGTACTGAATATGTGTATTGTTTTTGGTAGGATTGTCATTTTCACAATATAGGGTCTTCCTGTCTATGAATAGAAAATATTTTTCTATTTAGTTAGAGCTCTTATTGTTTCTTATAATAACATTTTGTAGTTTTCTTATACAGAATCTTTGTGTCTCTTGTTAGGTTTATTCCTAAGTATTTAATCTTTTTGGCTATTGTAAATGATATTACTTTCTTAGTTTCTTTTCCATATTTTCTTTGCTGTTGTAGAGAATCCCACTGATATTTGTATATTGATCTTGTATCCTGCCATTATACTCAGTTGATATGCTAGGTCTACAGGTTTTTTGTTGAGTCTTAGGCATTTTCTGTGTATGCTATCATATCATCTCCACACAGCAACAGTTTTACCACCTCTTTGCCAATTTGAAAGTCTCTTATTTCCTTCTCTTATTTTCCCTAGCAAACACTTCCAATACAATATTAAATAGGAAAGATGATAGTGGGCATCCTTGCCTAGTTCCTTTTCTCAAAGGGAATGCCTTTAATGTCTCTCCACTGAGAATGATGTTGGCTCTTGGTTTTGCATATATACTTTTACTATGTTGAGATCCTATTTTTTAGTGTTTGAATCAGGAAGCAGTGTTGCATTTTATCAAGGGCTTTTTCTGCATCAACTGATATAATCATGTGATTCTTGTTCTTTGTTAGAGTGATGAATTACATTAATTGCTTTCATTATGTTGAATCATCCTTGCATACTTGTTATGAATCCCACTTGGTCATGATGAATTATTTTTTAATAAACTATTGGATTCTGTTGGCCAAGAGTTTTTGTGTCTCTGTTCATAAGAGATATTGGTCTATGGCATTTTTTTGTTGTTGGTAATGTCTTTGCCTGGTTTTAGTATTCGGGTTAAGCTTGCTTTGAAGATTCTAGGAAAGTTACTTTTTCTTTTTAAAAAAAAAATTCAACATCATTATGGATGATGAAGAGATTGAGATTGTTAATAGTTTTAGTTTGCTTCACTCCATAATCAGCAGCCAGGAAATCAAGAGACAAATTGCCCTGGGAAAGTCTGCTCTCAGGTAACCTTACCAGAGTACAGAAGTGCAATGAAGTCAGTCTGGAGACTGAGGTATGCCTGATCCAGGCCATAGTCTTCTCAATTGCTTTCTATGCATCAGAGAAACTGTACAATGACTAGGGATAATGGGAAGAGAATTGATGACTTTGAGCTGGGGTGCTGGAGAAGAGTGTTGAATATACCATGGGCTGGGCTACTAAGAGAACAAACAGGTTCATCCTGGAGAAGATGAAGCCAGGCTGCTCTTTGGAGGCAAGAATTCTGTGGCTTTGTCTCACATACTTTGGACATGTTACAAGGAGGGACCAGTCCTCAGAGAGTGACATCATGCTTGGGTGGGTAGAGGGACAGCACAGGAGAGGAAGATCCTCAATGAGATGGTTTGATTCAGTCACTGGGGAAATGGGGATAGGTGTGTCAGAGACAATAAAGCTGGCACAGGAGAGAGCAGGGTTTAGGGCTCTTGTACAAAGGGTCATAGTACATAGGGTGGTAGTTCATCTTTGAATGTTTAGTAGACTTCAACTGTGAAGTTATCTGAGCCAGGACTTTTTTGTTGTTGTTGTTGTTAGGGAGTCTTTTTAAGACTTGATCAATTTCTTCTTTTGTGAAAAAGTCTTTTCAAGTGTTCTCCTTCTGTCAATGTGAGCTTCTAGGAATTTGTCCATTTCTTTACAGATTTATCAGAGTATGTTGTTTACAGATTTGTCAGAGTATGTTGCTGTTTTAGGTGATGTTGAGGACTCATAGTGGCCCTATGACCAACAGACATGAATTGTATCTGTTCCTGGGCTCTCCTCATCATCTCTGATACACTTGGGCACATTGCTGCAGTCACTCTATCAATCCACTATATTGGGGGTCATCTCCTCTTTTGCTGATTCTCCACCCTTCCAATAACAATATCCCTTTCCCAGGAATAGTTTGTCCTAGCAACCTGTGTGCATTTCAAATCCACAAATTGCTCTGCAGAAGAAACATGGACAATCTCCTCCTAAGTGATTTTCTGCCTCTGAAAGACCACTGGAGGGTCAGCTGTAGTTCAATTCTGACCCAATGACAAATAACAACCACAGCAACATGCCCAAAGTATTAGAGACAAAGCTTAGCTATCCTTGTGTCCAAGGAACATTTGGCTGCACTTTTTCCAAAATGTATCTAATGGAAGTATCTTTTGGTAGTCCATGGACTATTGAGTACTCTTTTCTAATACCACTACTCAAAGGTATCAATTCTTCTGTCATCTTATTTATTGTCCAGCTCTCAGAAGCATGTCAAGTAATTAAGAAAAGACCATGGCCTAAATCAGGCACACCTTCCTTTGTATTGTTATTACCATTTTAGTTTCTGCTGATTCTATTGTGTGATGTTACCTCTTTTATTTGTTAAGTTTGAAAATGATTTTTCTATTTAATTGACCCTTTTGAAGAACCAACTCCTGGTGTTGATAGCTTCAACTGGTTTGCTGTTTTCTATCCCATAGTACTTTGTGATATCAAATCCTACTACATGGCGTGGTAACTAGTATTGATATAATGACAGACACATAGACCAGTGGAATAGAATTGAGAACACAGAAATGAACCCATCAATCAATAGTCAACTGTTATTTGACAAAGAATCAAAGCCTATCAAATGGGGAAATGACAACCTCTTCAACAAATAGTGCTGGCAAAAGTGAACATTCTACCTGCAGAAAGCTGAAATAGCCAAATTTCACACCATACATAAAAATCACCTCAAGGTGGATCAGAGAACTAGGGGTAAAATCCAAAACCATAAAGATCACTAGAGACTAAGTGGGACCCAACTCAGAAGACCCAGCCTGCGGTAGAAACAGGCTTGCAAACGTAGTCACAAATGCAAAACCAGGAGAGGATGAAATTAATGAATAGGGCCTTCTAAACGTCAAGGACCTGTGTGCATAAAGAAAAATATTCAAATAAGGTGAAAAGAAAATCTACACACTGGGAAAAATGTTGTCAATGATATTTCAGACAAGTATTTCAAAACCTGAATACTTCAGGGCCTCCATAAGAAAAAGATGATAACCCAGTAACAAAATGGACAAAAGACATGAAAAGATGCTTCAAAAGAAAGACATTTAGATTATCAACAGACATACGAAGAAATATTCAAATCACTAACACTCAGAAAGCAATAATGAGATACTATCTCACTCAGTAGAAGAAGCAAAGTTTAGCAGTACAGCAAGCAATAAATGTTGGAAAGGATGATTATAACTTTCACGCACTGCTGATGGGATTGTAAAATGGTACAACCACTCTGGAAGACAGTTTGACATTTCCTCACAAAGCTGAATATAGAAATCTCATATGACCCAGCTATTCCACTGTTAGGGATATACCCCAAGGAAATCAGAACTGAGACATGAACAGAGAAATGCACATTTATGTTCAAAGTAACATTATTCACAATAGTAATAAAATGGAAACAGCCCAAACACCCAACAACAAACGAAAGAATTGGAAAAAGTATGGTGAATTCACATAATGGAATACTAAGAAACACTAGTTTATTTTTATAAAATACTATATAACACGAAAGAGTCTAGCGAATACTACACTGAGTGAAATAACTCAGTCTCAGAAGGACAAATAGTGCATTACACTACTATTGTGAAAATAGAAGAATAAATGATCAAAAGGGAAAGGAGAAAGGAAGAATGGAGTAGGGGAAAAAGGGAAAGGAAATCACTAGCAGAAGTTACTGGGTGGGTAGAGGGGTGAAGGAATGGTAAGTATTCAACAGGGTCTTGAAATTATAGGATGATAATAGGCATAGCTCAATAGCAATTTTTAAAAATATAATGTATTTGTGTAATTATATAAAGCAGAAAGTACATGGACAAACCACAATGTAAATAAAAGATTGTATAAAATACAATGTGCACACATGAAACACAATGTATACAAATGATTTTATATAAACCAATAAAAATACATTACAACAAAGTTTTTGAGGTTGACTGGGTGGAGAAGAGTGCACCCAACACTGAGAATGATTTCACTTCTCATTTCCTGGTCAGCCTACAACAAACACCCTTTGAGGGTCTCGGCCTCTACCTACACACCATTTTTAATGTAGAGACAAATTGGACCTGGTGTTAGGATAGCACATCTTAAAACAATGCCAACACACATGTACACACATGTATACACATGTGCCACATCATGCCAGCTTGTGAGTACAGTATCTCGAGGACAAAACCTGCTGGGACAACACCTTTATGTTTGAATCCTACGTCCCTCCTGTGGTCTTAGTCATCTAAAAAGCACAGCCCACCCCTTATGAGTTTCCAGTGTTGCTCAAATATGTTTGTCTACAACCTTACCACTGGCTTCCAGATAGATTCTGAGTGAGCAGGCCAACCCTTACATCAAGAAAGAAAAAAAACAAAAATAAAAACAAAACACGATGGTGCAAAACAACAACAAAAGAACCAGATCTTATTCCCTTTTTTGTGAGCCAGTCACTCCCCAGTGAGTCTCTGAAGGGCCTACATCAAACATTGCCCTTTCTGGGAGGCTACAAACTTGGCAAGCACTTTCCAAGTGTCCTGACTCTCTGAAATGGGAAGTTAGGCTTTCCTTGGCTGAATCACACATCAAGGAATGACTCCATTGCTTGAGCCTCCAGAGGGGCAGCCCTGACTTCAAGGCTTTCAGGTCAGACTACTATGGCTATCTGGGTTTAGGTAGGCAAGAAAGAAAGATGGCACTGGGGCTACCAGAGATAGTTTACCTTCACCTTGTAGATGGGCTTCTTAATTGATGGTGCAAATTAAGAAAAACTGAGCATGGGAGACAAGAGGAAGGAGGCAATAGGTTCAAGGCTACATTCCGACCAGATGGGTCTTGAACACAAGACTCTGGCAATTTCAGATGCTCATCACCACCATCTGGAAGATATCTCCATTTTTCAGACAAGTGGGCTATCTTAAGTGATACCTACAAATAGAGAACTTCTTCTACAGAAATACACCACTCTTCCACAAATCTCTTTTTTCCCCATTCCTGAGGCCGATTTTAGAGACCTTCAGAAAACCCCACCCCTGACTTCTGTCTCTCCAACTCTTGAAGTAGTTGGGAAGACTTCTCTTCCATTCAGTCCTGGGAGGGATAAAACAATGAAAGCTGGGATTGAAAGAACAAGGAGAGAGGTGGCAGGCTCCAGTGACACTAGTGTCCCAATGCTAATAGCTTGATGAAGATCCACTAAGGTGGTGACCCTCCAAAGTCTGAGACCTAAGTTAGGAACTGGAAGAATTCCCAGGACTGCATCATGTCATTCAGGTCTCAGTACCAGGTGGTTTAATGCATCCAACAAAGGGAGACTTACTGGGTCTCTGTCCCACTGAAAATAGCCTGGCCACAGAGCAGAACCTGAAAAATCCCCGCTGGAGGCATAAGTGTTTTGGGGTGTTGTGCTTTTTTTTTTTTTTAAAAAAAAAAGAAGCTTTGAGGTCAAATGGAGAAGAGTGTACCCAATACTCAAAGTGGGTAGTCTTGTCATTCAGTGTCAGAAGCTGAGTTCTACCACTTCTTGCTTCTTGGCTGACCTACAATGTATATTCTCAGAGGTTCTTGTTCTCCACCAGCCTACCACTTTATAGCATGTCGACACATGTCACATCAAGCCAACTTGTGAGTACACCCTCTAGAGGACAAAACCTGCAGTAGCATATCCTTTTTGTTTGGGCCAGGCCCATGCCTGTTGCCTCAATCATCAAAAAGTGCTATCCAACCCTTATGGGTTTCCAATGCCCCTGAGATATGTCTCAGGCACAACCTTATCTCTAGTTTCCAGTGAAGTTCTTGAGAGAGAACGTCAAGCCTTACATCAGGAACCAGTATAGTACTCCTTTTTTGTAAGCCAATCTCTCCTCAGCAAGGCTCAGAAGGGCTTCTACCAAATGTTTCCCTTTCCAGGACCCACAAATTTGGCAGAAACCTTTTCAAGTGTCCCAACTCTCTGCAACTGGAGGCCAGACTTGCCTTGGCTGAATCACACATTAAGGAATGGCTTAGCTCTGAAGAATAATAACCCTCACTTCAGGGCTTTGAGGCAAGACCACTATGGTTGCCTGAGTTTAGGTAGACAGCAGCAGGATGGTCACTGTGCAGGGCTAAGGTTTTTTACTGTCACCATGGAGATGGGCTCCTTAATAGGTTCAGGTCTTATGAAAACTGAGGGCAGGAGACAGGCAGTAATAGGTGGAAGGCCATATTGTGACCAGCTGAGTCTTTACCACAGGACTCCTTTAATGGAGTCCAGATCCTCATCTCAGTTATTGAACATAGATCTCTTCAGGTCAGCCTAGGTGGCACATAGTGGATTTTGACAGGGGAAACTCTTTCTGCTAGCAGAGAACACACTTCTACAAACTTCTTCTTTCTTGAAGTTCCCTTAGGAGACTCTCAAGGAGCTCTATCTATGACTTCTGTTTCTCTAACTCTTGTGGTGGCTGGGAAGACTTCTCCAAAATACAGCCCTTAGAGAGTCAACAGAATGAATAACAGGAACTGAAAGAGAAAGCAAGGACAGGGCTTGTAAGCTCCAGTCACACTAGTGTACAAACACTAACGTATTAACGAAAATGCGCCAGTGTGGTGGCTGTCTAGAGCCTATGGCCTATGTCAGGAAATGGAACACTGTTCAAGACTAAGTCATGGAGTTCAGGTCTCAGTGCCAAGTGTTGTAAGGCATCAGATGAGGGGGGACCAGCGAGGTTCGCCTCCCACTGAAAGCAGGCTAGACACAGAGCTGACCCTGACAGATTCCCAGCTAGCAGTTAAGCATATTTCCTAAAAGAATTTTTCAGGTCAACTGGTTGGCATCCATTGCTGACAGTGACTACTCCAGGCATTATGGGTCAGAAGCTGGTTTTTATTGCTTCTCACGTCCTGGCCAGCATGGAACATATATGACTTCTCAGGCTCTTGAACTCCACCTGCCTACCACTTTCAAACCTGGGACAGCCTGGAGCTGGTCTCAGGATTGCACAGTCAGAAAAAATATACACAACACACCTGCCACATCATTCCAATTTGTGTCTATACCCTCTTGGATACAAACCCTATAAAAGTAGCTCCTCTGTGTTCGTTCAGGCCCTACATCCTTCCTGAAGCCCTTGGTCATCAAAAAGGAATATGTCTCAAAAGAACTTTACCAGTGGCTTCCGGTAAGGTTTCAAGTGGACAGGCTATGTCTTACATCAGGATGAGAATATCGTTCTTTTTAAGGGCCAGTCACTCACCAGTGAAGCTCAAAAGAGCCTCCATCACCTGTTGCACTTTCTGGAGGGACACAAACTTTTCAGACATCTTTTCAAGTGTCCCAACTCTCTGAAATGGGAGGCCAGTCTTCCCCTGACTGAATTACACGTGTAAAAAATGTCTTTGCTGCATGAGCTTTTAGAGGAGTAACCTTGAATTCAGGGTTCTTAGGCCAGATCACAATGCAAGTCTGGGTCTAAGTAGGCAGTTGTAGAGGATGGTCAGAGGAAGGGGTCAGAGATTGTTTATCATCACCATGGAGATGGGTTCTGCAATCTGTGGGTGTAGCTTACAAGGGCCTGAGGGAAGGAGGCAATATGCCCAAGGCTACAGGCCAAGTGTCTTTACCTCAGGGCTCCTTTGGTGGACATCTGATGCTCATCACCATCATCTGCAAGAGATCGCCTCATTTCAGAAGACAACTGGGCCAACCTGGGTAGAACACAGAGGATTCCTACAGATGGAGAAACTCCTTCTAACTGAAAGACTACTCTTCAACAAACCTCTTTTCTGCTTTCATTGTGTTGTCTTTGGGTGCTTTAAGGGAGTTCCATCCCTGACTTCTGTCTCTCCCTCTCTTGTGGTAGCTAGGAAGAATTCTTCCCAGGCTAGCTAGAAAGGGACCACAGAATGAAGAGCAGGCTTAGAGAGAGAGAAAGTACAGCAGTGGCAGGTTCCAGTAGCACTGGTGGGTCTATGCTAATTGATTGATGAAGATGCACTAGAGTGGTGGCCCTCCAAAGCCTAAGGCCCAAGTCAAAAAACAGAAGAACCCTCAGGGCTGCATCACAGAGTTCAGGTCTCAGGGCAAGGTGGTGCATGGCATCTAGTAAGAAATCTACTGGGTCTCTGTCTCACTGAGGACAGCCTGGCCACCATGTGGACCATGAGAAATCCCCATAGTAGGTATGAGGCATTCTTCCTAAAAGAGTTTTTGAGGTTGATTAACTGAAGAAGAGGGCACCTAATATTGAGAATGGTGATTCTTGTCGCTCAGGTCAGAAGCTGAGTTCTATTTCTTCTCATTCCTTGGCCATCCTGCAACATGCACTCTCTGAGGCTCTTGCTCTCTATCAACCACTTTATATAATCAGAGACAACATGGAGATGGTTTCATTATCCCAGAGGGACAAAGAGTGCCAACACACACATATCAAGTCATTCCAACTGGTGTCTACACCCTCTTGAGTACAAAACCCACATGGGCAGCTTCTTTATGTTTGGCCCTTACATCCTGCCTGTGGCCTTAGTCATCTATAAAGTGCAGCCCACCTCTTATGGGTTTCTAGTGTTCCTCAGATATGTTGTGGCACAACCTACCTTCCAGTGAGGTTCCAAGTGGGCAGGCCAAGCAGCACATCAAGAACAGGGATATTGTCCATTTTGGGGAGAGGGGAGGGTCAGTCACTCCCCAACAAGGTTCAGAAAGGCCTCCATCATCAGTTACACTTTTCAGAAGGACACAAACTTGGCAGACACCTTTTCAAGTGTCCCAAGTTTCTGAAATAGGAGGCCAGTCTTCTTGTGGCTGAATTAAACATCAAAGACTAGCTCCATTGTGTGAACTTTGAGAAGAGCAGCCCTGAATTAGGGGCTCTGAAGTTAGACCATGACGTTAGTTTGGACCTGTAGAGGAATGTGTAGAAGGTGGCCAGAGGAAGGGGCCAGGCATTGTTTATCATCACCACAGAGACAGGCTCTGGAACTTGGAACATGGCTCATGAAAGCCCGAGGGCAGAAGGCAATAGGCCCAAGGCTACATTCAGGCCAGGAGAGCCTTTAACACAGGGCTCCTTTGGTGGACTTCGTGTGTTCATTATCACCATCTTCATTAAATCTGCTTCAGACCGGGCCAAGCTGGATAGTAGATTCATTCAGATGGATAAACTCCTGAAGAAAGACACTACTATCTCATTAACTTCTTTTCCACTTTCCTGTTGTTTCATTGGGGACCTTCAGGGAGCTCCTTGCCTGACTTCCACCTCTCCCTCTCTTATGGTAGCTTTCCAGTCCAGCCTGGGAGGGACCACAGAATGAAGAGCAGGAGTCCGGAGAGAGAATAAATATAGTTGAGGTTGGTTCCACTAGCAATGGTGTCCCTATGCTAACAGATAGATGAAGACGCACTACGGTAGTGCTTTTCCAAAGCCTGAACCCTGTGTGAGGAAACAGAAGAATGCTCAGGACTGGCATGGGCTTCGGATCTCAGTGCCATGTTTTGAAAGGCATTGAGCAAGGGAAGGCATACTGGGTCTCTATTCCACTGAAGGCAGCCTCGCCAGTGAAAAGGTATGGAGAAACCCCCACAGTAGGCATGAAGCATTCTGCCTAAAATGGTTTCTGGGGTCTACTGCCTGGACATAGCAAAAAATAAGGCCCCAGGAATAGATGGTATACCAATTGAAGTATTTCAGATAACAGATGTTGCCCTGGATGTGCTCACCAAGTTGTGCCAAGAAATCTGGAGAACAACCACTTGGCCAACTGACTGAAGAGATCTATATTTGTTCCCGTTCCAAAGAAAGGTGACCCAACTGAGTGTGGAAACTACAGAACAGTGTCATTGATTTCACATGCAAGCAAGATTCTGCTGAAGATCATCCAAAAACGATTAGAACAGCACATCAGCAGAGAACTGCCGGAAGTCCAGGCTGGGTTGAGAAGGAGTCGTGGTACTAGGGATATCGTTGCTGATGTTAGATGGATCTTGGCTGAAAGCAGAGAATACCAGAAGAATGTCTATCTGTGTTTCATTGATTATGCAAAGGCATTTGACTGTGTGGATCATAACAAACTGTGGCTGACTCTGAGAAGAATGGGAATCCCAGAACATTTAATTGTGCTAATACGAAACCTATACTTGGACCAAGAGGCAGTAGTCAGAACAGAGCAGGGTAACACTGCATGGCTCAAAATTGGGAAGGGTGTACGCCAGGGATGCATCCTGTCTCCATACCTTTTCAACATGTATGCAGAGCAGATTATCCGAGAGGCTGGGCTCTATGAGGAGAATTGTGGCATCAGGATTGGTGGAAGGTCTATTAACAATCTGCGTTATGCAGATGACACAACCCTGCTTGCTGAAACTGAGGAGGACCTCATGCACTTGCTGCGAAGGGTCAAGGACTGCAGCCTTCAGTATGGACTGAGGCTCAATGTCAAGAAGACAAAGATTCTCACCACTGGACCAATTGGCAGTGTCAGGATGGATGACGAAGAGATTGAGAGTGTTCACAGCTTCAGTTTGCTCGGCTCCACAGTCAACACTCTTGGCACCAGCAGTCAGGAAATCAAAAAGCGTATCGCAATGGGAAAGTCTGCTGTTAGGGACCTCTCTAAAGTACTCAGGAGCGACAGTGTCTCTCTGGAGACTAAGGTGCGCCTGATACAGGCCATGGTCTTTGCAATCGCTTGTTATGCATCAGAGAGTTGGACAATGACTAGGGAGG
Source organism: Elephantulus edwardii (assembly GCF_000299155.1). Classification (NCBI taxonomy): domain Eukaryota; kingdom Metazoa; phylum Chordata; class Mammalia; order Macroscelidea; family Macroscelididae; genus Elephantulus; species Elephantulus edwardii. Next base: position 4,128,556 of record NW_006399843.1, read on the forward strand.
ACAGAAGGAGAGTGGATGCTTTTGAGCTGTGGTGCTGGAGAAGGGTACTAAATGTACCCTGGACTGCCAGGAAAACAAACAGATTTATCTTGGAGAGGATTAAACCAAGCTACTCCTTGGAGGCAAGGATTCTGGGGCTTCGTCTGACATACTTTGGACATGTTGCCAGGAGGGACGGGGTCCTTGGAGAGGGACATCATGCTTGGGAGGGTTGAGGGACAACGCAGGAGGGGAAGACCCTCTATGAGATGGATTGATTCGGTGACTGGGGTAATCAGGATGTGTGTGTCAGAGGCGATGCGTTTGGCGCAGGATAGAGCAGGGTTTAGGGCTGTTGTGCATAGGGTCGCTATGAGTCGGAAATGACTCGACGGCACATAACAACAACAACAACAACTGCCTGGAGAAGATCACACCCATGCTGAGAGTGACTATGACAGGAACTGGGATCAAAGGTAGGTTTGATTGCATCTCATTTCCTGGATGGCCTGTAACACATGCTTTCTGAGGGTCTTGACTTCCCCTTCCCACCACTTTCCATTCTGGGACAACACCGAACCAGTCTTATTATCACACATCTACACACAAGGCCAACACACACACATCATTCCAACTTGTGGTTTCACCCTCTTGGAGACAAAACTCACTGGGGCAGCTCCTCCGCTTTTAATCCTACATCCTCCCTGTGGCCCTAGTCATCTAAAAAGCTCAGTCCACATCTTATGGGTTTCTAGTGTCCCTCGAATAAGTCTCAGGCACAACTAACTGCTGGCTTCCAGTGAAGTTCTGTGCTGGAAGTCCCACCTTTACATCAGGAACCAGGATCATGTTTCTTTCTGTGGCTCAGTCATTCTCCAATGAGGCTCAGTTGGGCCTCCATCACCCCTTGACCTTTCAGGAAGACCACAGACTTGGTCAGCACCTTTTCAAGCATCTCACCTCTCTAAAATGTAAGGGCAGGCCCCTGGGCTAAATCATACATCAAGGAATGGCTCCATTGCATGGGCTTTCTGGGTCCAGGCAGGTACATCCAGAAGATGGCACTGAGTGGGGTCTGGGATGGTTTGTCTTCACCATGGAGATGGGCTCCTGAATTGGGGGAGGGGCAGTAGTTCCCAGACTATACCCAGGCCATCTGGGTCTTCAGCACAGGACATTTTGGCCTATTTCTGTTGCTCATCACCACCATCTGGAAGAGATCTCTTCATTTCACCCAAAAGAGCCAGCCTGGGGGTGGTACATGGAGGATATCTACAAATGTAGAACTTCTCCAGAAAGATACTGATCTTCCACAAACTTCTTTTCCGCATCCTTGACACCACTTTTATACTTTCAGGGTACTCAATCCCTGACTTCTGCCTCTCTCTTTCAATAGCTGAGAAGACATCGGCCTAAGCCAGCTCTGGGAGGCACAACAAAATGAAGGAGTTGAAAGAGAGAGGTGGCAGGCTCCAGTGACACTGGTGTCCTGATGCTAACAAATCAATGAAGATGTGCTAGTATGGGGCCCCTCCAAAGCCTGAGGGCTAAGTCAGGAAATGGAAGAATGTTCAGAACTACATTTCGGGGTTTAAGTCCCAGTGCCAGGCAGTATAAAGGACCAAGTAAGAGGATATGTACTAGGTCTCTGTTCCACTGAAGGCAGCCTGACCACAGGGTGGACCTTGAGAAATCACCACAGTGGGCATGAGGCATTCTTCCTATAAGAGTTGTGAAGTTGAATGGCTGGAGAAGACCAAATGATGAAAGCACCAAATACTGAGAGCTCATGCCACTCAAGGTCAGAAGGTAGATTCTCCTGGTTCTCATTTCTTGACCAGCCTGCAACACATGCCCTCAGAGGTTCTTGCTCCCTATCAGCCTAAGAATTTAAAATCAGAGACAGCATGGAACTGGTCTTAGGATTGCACAGCCACTAACAATCCCAGAACGCACACAGGTCATATCATGCCAACTTGTGGGTACACTTTCTTGAGGACAAAATGTTCAGGAGGAGCTCCTTTGTGTTCAGGTTCAGTATCCTGCCTGTGGTCTCAGAATCTAAAAATGTGAAGTCCTTCCCTTATGGGTGTCCAGCATCCCTGTGATATGTCTCAGGGTATAACCAGGTTACCTCTGGTTTCCAGTGAGCTTCCAATTGGGAAGGCCAAGCCTTACGTTAGGAACAAGGATGTTGTTAATTTTTGTGAACCAGTCTCTTCCCATCAAGGCTCAGAAGGGCCTCCAGCAATCACAGAATTTCTGGGAGGCCACAAACGTGGCAGGCACCTTATCAGGCGTTAAATCCCTCTGAAATAGGGGGCCAGGCTTTCCTTGGCTGATTAAAAAAAATCAAGGAATGGCTCCTTGGGTGAGTTTCAAGAGGAGATACCATGGTATCAGGCCTTTCAGATCAGACCACTCTGCCCATCGGAGTCTAGGCAGGAGGGCACGAGGATGACCTCTGTGCAGGGACAAAATTTTTACTGTCACCATGGAGATGGGCTCCTTAATCAGGTTCAGGTCTTATGAAAACTGAGGGAAGGAGGCAGGAGGCAAGAGGTGGAAGGCTACATTCTGGCCAGCTGAGCTTTCACCACAGGACTCCTTGATGGACTTTGGCTGATCAGCTCAGCTATGTGGCATAGATCTCTTTATTTATGACACCTGGGTCAGCCTGGCTGGCCCCCAGAGGATTCTTAACAGATGGAGAAACTCCTTCTGCAGACAGACAACATGCTAGCCGAACTTCTTTTTTGCTTTCCTGAAGCTCCCTTGGAGACCTGCAAGGAGCTCCATCTATGACTTCTAACTCTCCTCTTGTAATAGCTGTGAAGACTTCTCCAAAAATATAGCCCTGGGAGGGGCCACAGAATCAAGGAGTTGAAAGAAAGAGGAAGGACAGAGCTGGCAGGTTCCAGTAACACTGGGGTCCAGACGCTAATGATCGATGAAGATGTTTGCCCTCCAAACCTGAGGCTTATTTCAGGAAACATAAGAATTCCCAGAACTGCATCATGGTGTTCATGTTTCCGTGACTGGGAGGGTAAAGTACTGGGCAAAGGGATGCCTCCAAAAAATCTCTGTCCTGCTGAAGGCAGCCTGGCCACAGAGCAGATGCTGAGAAATCCACACAGTAAGTGTGTTCTTCATAGAACAATTTTTTTTTTAATTTTAAATTTATTTTAATGAAAGTTTACAGAGACTGGATTTCCATTCATTCATTGTTGCACTTTTCTCCCTGCCCATCCCTCCCCCCAATTTGCTTTTCTTTTTGAAAAGTAAAAGAAAAAAAATTCTTTCATTGTTATTCAATCTCTCCCCTCCAAGTCCACTCCACTATGCTACCTTCCTTCTGGAACTCTGTCACAACAGTAATGTCTATCTAATCGTTTATCCCTTTTGAACAGTTCTCTCCCTCATCTATTTCAAAACAGTATACATTATTTATCCTATCTTTCTCAGTCTCTTCCAAACCCCTATGTCAGTCCTCTTTTATAACAGTGGCATTATGCCATATTTGTCTTTTTGTGACTGAAATATTTCATAAAACAATTTTTGAGTGACTGGTGAAGAGTCATCCAATGTTGAGAGAGGCTGCTCAGGGCACTGTGTGTCAGAAGCCAGTTTCTATTTGGTCAGAAGCTTCTCATTTCTTGGCCAGCCTGCAACACATGGTCTCTGAGGCTCTGTCTCTCCAACCACTTTCAATATCAACATTGAGCTGATCTCAGGATCACATAGCCACAAGCAATGCCAACACACACATACATACACGTGAGAGAGTCTCATTATTCCCACCTGAGGATACTGCTCCTGAGTACAGAACCTGCTGGCACAGCTCCTTTTTGTTTAGGTCCTACTCTTCCTGTCTGTTGCCTTGGTCATCTAAAAAAATGCAGTATAACCTTGTGGGTCTCCAGTGTCCCTCAAATACGTCTCAGGACATAACGTTACCACTGAATTCCAGTGTTTTCTGAGTGAGCAGGCCAACACTTACATTAGGAACCAGGTTCTTGTTCCTGTTTGTGGGTTAGTCACCCCAACAAGGGTCAGAAGAGCCTCCATCATTCGCTGCCCTTTCCAGGAGGCCACAAACTTGGCAGGCTCCTTTTCAAGTGTCCCAACTCCCTGAAATGGGAGGTCAGGCTCTCCTTCACACATCTAGGAATGGTTCCATTGTGTGAGTTTTCAGAGAAGCAGCCCTGACCCAGGCCTTTTCAGGGCCAACCACTGTGTATGTCTGAGTCTAGGTAGACAGGCCCTGAGGATGGCACTGGGCGGGGCCAGGGATTGTTTACCTTCACCATGGAGATGGGCTCCTGAATTGGGGGCGGAGCTTATGAATGGCTGGGGACAGGAGGGAGACCAGAGGAAGTAGGCAAAAGGTCTAACACTACATGCAGGCCACCTGGTTCTTTAAGATAGGACTCTGGTAGATTTCAGATGCTCCTCCATCTGGAAGAGCTCTCCCAGTTCTAGACAACTTAGCCTGCTTGGGTGGTGCACAGAGGGTACCTACAAACGAAGAATTCCTAATATGGAAAGACAAACCTCATTTCCACATTACTGAACCTGCTTTTGAAAACCTTCAGGGAACTCTCTCCCTGACTCTTTTCTCTCTAACTCTTGTAGCAGCTGGGAAATCTTCTCCCCAGTCAAGTCCTGGGAGGGACAACAAAATAAAGAGCAGAAGTTGAAAGAGGAAGAGAGAACCTGGGTGGCAGGCGTCAGTGACATTGGCGTCCTGATGCTAACAGATTGGTGAAGATGCACTAGGGTGGTGGCCCTCCAAAGCTTCAGGGCTATGTCAGGAAGTGAAGGATGCCCAGGACTGAATCATGGGGTTCAGGTCTCAGTGCCAGGTAGGGGAAGGCATCAAGTAAGGAGAGACCTACCCGATCTGTGGGCCGCTTAAGGCAACCTGGCCACAGAGCTGATGCTGACTAATCCACACAGTAGCTTGAGGTGTTCTTCCTAAAAGAGTTCTTGAAGCCAAATGGCTGGAGAACAGTGTACCAGATTCTAAGAGTGCCTATTCAGGGCACTACAAGGTTGAACCCAGTTTATTGCTTCTCCTTTCTTGTCTGGTCTGCAACACACACCCTCTGAGACTCTTGGTCTCTACCCACCCACCACTTTCAAATCTAAGACCATACACGGAGGTGGTCTCAGAAATGCACAGCCATAAACAATTCCAACACTCACACAAACACACACACACACACACACACACACACACACACACACACACGCCTCTGTCTCATCATACTAGTTTGTGGGTATACACACTGACACCTCCTTTGTCTTGAGAATCAACATCCTACCTTGGCCTTAGTCACCCAAAAGGTATAGTCCACCCTCGGGGTTCTCAGTGTCCTTTAGATATATTTCGGGGCACAACATTGTAACTGGCTTATAGTGAGGTTCTGAGTAGACAAGCCATGCTTTACCTTATGAACTGGGATAGTCTTTTTTTGTGGGCCATTACTCCCCACTGAGGCTTGAAAAGGCATCCATCATCTGTTGCCCTTTTGGGAAGCCACAAATATGTCAGGCACTTTTTCAAGTGTCCCAACTTTCTGATATAAGAGACCAGGCTTTCCTTACTTTACTTACATTAAGGAATGGTTCCACTGCATGAGGTTTGAAAGGAATAGCCCTGACTACAGGGCTTTTAGCCCAGACTGTAACGTTAGTCTGGGTCAATTTAGGCAGGTATAGAAAATGGCCAGTGGATGGGGCTAGGGATTGTTTACCATCACCATGGAGATGGGCTCTGGAATTGAGGGTGTGGCTAATGAAATTCTGAGAACAGAAGACAGGTGGCATGACTTCTTTGGATTATCATTGACAACATCTAGAAGAGATCTCTTTGTCTCAGGCACCTGGGGCTGCCGGAGAAGCACACAGACGATTCCTACAAGTGGACAATCACCTTCTGCAGAAATACACCACTCTTGCAAAGACTTTACCCACTTCCTTATGATTGGAGAACTTATGGGAGCCCCATGCCTGACTCCTTTCTCTCCCTCTGTTGTAGTAGATGGGAAGATGTCTTCCCAGTTCAGCCCTGGGAGGGACCATGGAATGAAGAGCAGGAATGAAGAGAGAGACAGTGAGTACAGAGGTGGCAGCTTCCAATAGTACCACAGTCCCTAGGCTAATAGGTTGTTGAAGATGCGCCAGAGTGGTGGTCTTCCAAAGACTGAGGATTGTCTCGGGAAATTGAAGAATGTCCAGGACTGGATCATAGGGTTCAGGTCTCACTGCCAGGTGGTGTAAGGATTCAAGCAAGGGAGGGCTACTCAGTTTCTGTCCCCTTGAAGACAGCCTGGCCACAGAGTGCACCCTGAGAAATCCCTACTGTAGGCAAGAGTCATTCTTCCACAAAGCATATTTGAGGTTGAACGGCTGGAAAACAGCACACACAGTGCCAAGAGTGAACTAGGGAATTGGAGGTCAGAAGCCATATTCTATTGCTTCTTGTTTTGTTGCCAGCCTTCAAGATAAGACATCTGAGGGTCTTGATCTTCACCTACCCACCATTTTCCATTCAGGGAAAACATGGAGCCAGTATTAGGATCCCACAACCACCAGCAATGCCAGTACACACACACACACACACACACACACACTTACACAAATACATGTCATATCATTCCAACTTGTAGGTACACCCTCTTGAGGACAAAACCTGCTGGGACAGCTCCTTTGGGTACAGGTCCTACATATTGCCTGTGACTTGAGTAATCTAAAAACACCAGTCCACACCTTGTAGGTTTCCATTATTCCTTGGATGGGTTTGGGGCACAACCCTACGATTGGCTTCCAGTGAGGTTCTGGTGGTCAGGCCAACCCTTACATCAAGAACCAGCATCTTGTTCTTTTTTGTGGATATTCACTCCCCAGTGAGGTTGGAAAGGTGTCCATCAGCCATAGCCCTTTCCAGAAGGTCACAAACTTGGCAGGAACCTTTTCAGGTGTCCTAACCCTCTGAAATGAGAGGCCAGTCCTTTGGCTGGACTATGTGTCATGTAATGTCTCCTCCATTGCAACCTGCCTTCAGGGTTTTCAGGCCAGACACTAAGGCTCTGTGTGTAGGTAGGCAGACCAAGAGGATCACACTGGGAGGGGCCAGAGATTGTTTACCTTCACCATGGAAATGGGCTCCTGAATTTGGGGTGGGGCTTATGAAAGGCTGAGGACAGGAAACAGGAAGAGTCAGCAGGCCCAAGGCTACCCCTTACCACAACATTACTTGGTGGACATCACAGGTTCGTCACTGCCATCTAGAATAGATTTCTTGGTTTCAGAAAACCATGCCAACTTGGGTGGCACACAGAGGATACTACAAATGGAGAACTCTTTCTATAGATAGACCGCTCTTCCACAGCTCATCTCCGTATTCTTGAAGCTGCTTTTTGAGACCTTCAGGAAACTCCTTCCTTAACTTTTGTCTCTCCCGTTCTTGTTGTAGCTGGGAAGATGTCTCCGCAGTCCAGTCCTGAGAGGGACAACAAAATGAAGAGCAGGAGTTGAAAGACAGAACAAGGACAGGGGTGTTTTCTCCAGTGACACTGGTGTTCTGATGCTAATGGATTTGATGAAGATGTGCTGGGGTGCTGACCCTTCAAACTCTGAGGGCTATGACAGGAAATGGAAGAATGAGCAGGACTGCATCACAGATTCAAGTCTCAGTGTCACATGGCATAAGGCACTAAGTAAAGAGAGAACTACTGGTTTCTGTCCCACTGAAGGTAGCCGGACCACAGAGTGAACCCTGAAAAAGCCATATAGTAGAGGTGAGGCATTCTTCCTGAAAGAGTTTTTAAGGTCAGAAGGCTGGAGAAGAGTGCACCAAATGCTGAGAGTGGATGCTCTTGTCATTCAGGATCAGAAGCCAGGTCATTGCTTCTCTTAGCTTGGCTGGCCTGCAATGCCCTCAGAGATTCTCACTCTCTTCTTGACTACCACTTTAAAATCAGGGAAAACATGGAGCTGATCTCAGGATTGTACATCCACTAACAACGCCAACATACACACACACACACGCATGTAAACACAGGTGTCACATCATGCCATCATATTGATAGATTCTCTTAATGACAAAATATGTAGAGATAACAGCTTCATGTTCAGGCCTAGTAACCTATCTGGTTTTGTTGTTAATTGCCTTCAAGTCGAGCACGACTCATAGCGACCCTATGAAGAAAAGGCCTGAAGCCCCTCTACAACTACAACTACTACTACAGTTATCTAAAAAGTGCTGTCTGCTCTTTATGGGTGTCCAGTATCTCTTGGCTATCTATGTCTCTGGACACAAGATTAACTCTTGTTTCCAATGAGGTTCCAAGTGGGAAGGCTGTGCCTTACGTTGTTATATGTCGTCATGTCAATTGTGACTCAAAGTGGTCCTATGTACCATAGTTCTGAATCCTGCCCTATTCTGAGACAATCTGTCTCTGACACACCTACCTCCTTACCCAAAATCCTGTGTCAATCCATCTCATATAAGGGCTTCCTTCCTGTGCTGTCCCTCCACCTTTCCAAGCATGATGTCCATGTCCAAACACTAGTCCCTCCTGGTCACGTGCCCAAAGTACGTGACATAGAGCTTTAAAATCCTTGCCTCTAAGGAGCAATTTGGTTTCACTCTCTCCTGGACAGAACTGTTCTAAGGCATAGATTATTATTCTAACATCCTTTATTATACAGCTATCTGATGTATGGCAAGTAATTGCAAAGACCATGGTCTGGATTAGGTTCCCCTTAGTCTCTAGACTGACATTGTTGCTTTTCAGTACTCTGGAGAGGTCTCTGACAGCAGATTTCCTAATGCAATTTGTCTTTCCTAATGCAATTTGTCTTTGGATTTCCTGAATACTGGTGCCAAGAGTGTTGACTATAGAACTGAGCAAGTTAAAATTGTTAACAATCTCAATCTCTTCCCCATCTATTCTGGTGATGCTAAGTGGCCCAGTGGTGAGAATCTTTGTTTTCTTGATATCAAGCTTTAATTAATAATAGAAATTGATCTTCTGCAACAAATGCCTCAGGTCCTCTTCAGTTTCTGTGAGCAAGATTGTCATCTGCCTTACACAGGTTGTTGATGGGTCTTCCACTAATCCTGACGCCACATTTCTCCTCATAAAGTCCAGCCTCCTGAATGATCTCTTCTACATATAGATTGTAAATGTATGGAGACAGGTACATCCCTGATATACTCCTTTCATATGGAGACAGGTACATCCCTGATATACTCCTTTCATGGTTTTAAACCATGTGCTGTTTCCTTTCTCTGTTCTGATGACTGCTTCCTGATCCACGTATAGGTTTAGTATGAGCACAATCAAGTTTTCTAGGATTTTCATTCTTCTCAAGGTTAGCCACAATGTGTTGTTAACCACACAGTCAAAAGCCCTTTCAGTCAATGAAGCGCAGACATTCCTCTGGTACTCCACTTTCAGCCAAGGTCCATCTGTCATTGGGAGTGATATCCATAGTGCCCAGTTTGTATTTCTGATAGTTCTCTGTCAATGTTCAATGTTTGGATAATCTTCAGCAGGATTTTTCCGTGTGTGATACTAGTGTGTGTGATATTGTTCAATAATTTTCACAATTTGTTGGACCATCTTTTTTTTGGAATGGGAATAAATATGAATCCCTTCCAATTAGTTGTCCAGGTAGTTGTCCTCCAGATTTCTTGGCACAACCTGGTGAGCACATCAAGGGCTACATCTGTTTGTTGAAATATTTTGATATTCCATCAATTCCTGGGGCCTTTTTTCTTGCCAATTCCTTCAGAGCAGCTTGATCTTCCTCCTCCACCATCATCATTGCCTGTTAATCATACGTTATTTCATTAAATTCTGTGCCAGCCATTTGGTTTTGGTACAGTGACTCTGTGTACTCCTTCTATCTACTTTTCATGTTTCTTGGATCAATCAATATTCTACCCAAAGCATCTTGAAATATTACAACTCAAGTTTTGAATTTGTTTTTCAGTTACTTCAGCTTAAGAAATGCTGAGAGAGTTTGTCCCTTTTGATTTCCAGACTCCAGCTCTTTGCACAATTTGTTATAATACTTTGCTTTGTCTTCCCGTACTGCCCTTTAAAATAGTTGCAAGGAGACACTAGTTATTGGAATGTGGAATATGGGAAATGTGAATGCAGGAAAATTGGACATTGGTAAAAAAGAAAAGTCGTCGTCATCGTCGTTGTTGTTGTTGTTGTTAAGTGCCATTGAGTCGTAGACGACTCATAGCACCCCTCTGAACGAAAGACCTAAACACTTGAATAACTTTCATCATTTCACCAAGTACGTAGAGTTTCTGGAGGCAAGCTATTTCAGAAGTGGATACCACGCCTGCTTCTAGGATTGTTTTCATCCGGAAGTTCCACCAAACACTGTCCACCATGGGTAACCATTATAGCATTTGATACATTAGTGTCAGTGTTTAGCATCACAGCAACCATGAGTTACTTCTATACAGCAAAAGGAAGAAATAGAAAACACACACACACACACACACACACACACACACATACATACTAGGCATTGGCAAGCTGAAATGAATTGGCATGGGACACTTTGAATCAAACAATCATATGATCTACTATGCCAAAAAATAAAAGGTGAGGGAAAATGGGATCACATTCATAGTCAAAAAGACAATTTCTAGATCCATCCTAAAATACAATGTTGTGAGTGACAGGATAATATCCATACGAATACAAAGAAGACCTGTTATTACCATTATCATTCAAATATATTCACCAACAACCAGAGTCAAAGAGGGGGAAATAGAAGATTTTTAGTACCTTTTGCAATTGGAAATTGATTGAACGTGCAACCAAGTTCCATTAACAATAATTGATGCCTAGAATCCAAAAGTTGGGAACAAGGAAGAAGGATCAGTAGTCAGAAAATACGGGCTTGGTTACAGATAGAAGAAAGAATGATTGTACAAAATTCTATCAACAATTTATGCATTGCAAATACCTTTTATAAGAAACACAAATGGTGACTATACACATGGAGCTCACAGCAATCAGATTGATTACATTTGTAGAAAGAATCACTGGAGAAGCTCAACAATAGCTGTGAAAACTAGGCCAGGTGCTGATTGTGAAACAGACCACAAACTACTCATTTACAAATTCAGACTGAAACTAAAGAAAATGAAAAGAAATCCACAAGAACCAAAATTTAACCTTGAGTCTATCTTACCTGATGACTGAAGACCACGTGAGCTGTGAGAGGATATGAAGAATATCATCTGTGACGAATGCAAGAGGTCATTATAAAGACAGAGAAGGGAGAAAAGACCAAGATGGATGTCAGAAAAGACTCTGAGTATTGCACTACAGCACTGAGAAGCCAAAGCAAAGGGAAGAAATTAGAAAGGTAATGAGGTGAAGAGAAGATTTCCAGAAGCCTCCCATTAGGAACCAGGATATTGTTCCTTTTTGTGAACTAGTCTCTTCCCAGAGAAGCTCAGAAAGATCTTCATCAACCACTGGATTGTTGGGAGGCAAGGAACACAGCAGGCATCTTGTTAAGTGTCCCAACTCTCTGAAATGGGAGGCCAGGATCTCCTAGGCTGAATTGAAAATCAAGGAATCGCTCTTTGCATGAGCTTCGAGATGAACAACCCAGACTTCAGGGCTTTCAGCCTAGACCATTGTGGCTGAGTCTAGGCAGCCAGTAGCAGGAGCACCACTGTGAAGGGCCAAGGGTTTTGACTGTTGCCATGGAGATGGGCTCCTTATTTAGGTCCAGGTCTTAGGGAAACTGAGGACAGGAGACAGGAGTCAGGAGGCAACAGGCAACGTGTGGAAGGCTATATTCCGGTCAGCTGGATTTTTACAGCAGGACTCCTTGGTGGACTTTGTATGAGTATCTCAGTATTTGGCTATTTGGCATTGGCCTCTGTTTTTGACAGCAGGGTCAGACTAGGTGGGACAGAGAGGATTCATGCACATGGACATACTTCTTCTGCAGATAAACAGCACACTTCCATGAACTTCTTTTTTGCACCTTCCTGAAGCTGCCCTTGGAGACCTTCAAGGAGCTCCATCACCTTCTGTATTTCCCTCTATTATAACAGCTATGAAGACTTCTCCAATATATAGCCCTGGGAGGGGTCACAAAATGAAGAACAGAGAGAGCGAGGACAGGGCTGGCAAGTTCCAGGGACCCCCATGTCCAGACACTAATGATCAATGAAGATGCTGTGGGGTGAGGGCCCTCCAAACCTGAGGCCTATTTCAAGAAATGCAAGAATGTCCAGGACTGTGTCATGTTGTTCACATCTCCATGACAGGTATTGTAAGGGATCAGGCAAGGGAGGCCTGCTGGGCTTCTACCTAACTGAAGGCAGCCTGGCCACAGAGCAGATGCTGAGAAACCCACACTATAGTATGAAGCGTTCTTCAAAGGATAAATTTTGAAGTCCACTGACTGGAGAAGAGTTCACCTAAGGCTGAGAATAGTCCCTCCAAGCTCTTGTGAGTCACAAGTTAGTTTCTACATCCTCTAAGGCTCTCTAGATCTCTGCCTGTCCCTTTCAACATCAGGACATGAAGGTGGTCTCGGGATCACATAGCCACAAACAGTGCCAACACATACACATCACATCATTCCAACTTGTGGATTACCCCCTTGAGTGAAAAACCTACTGGGACAGCTCCTTTCTGTTCAGGTCCCACATCCAGCCTGCAGCCTTAGTTGTCTAAAAAGCACAGTCCATCCCTTATGGGTTTGCAGTGTCCCTCAGATATGTCTGAGGGCACAACCCTATCCCTACCTTCCAGTGAGGTTCTGAGTGGTCAGGCCAACCTTTGCTTCAGGAATCAGGATATTCCTTTTTGTTGGGGTTGTAACTCCCCAATGAGCTTCAGAAGGGTCTCCATTATCAGTTTCCCTTTCTGAGAGGCCACAAGCATGGCAGACATGGTTTTAAATGTCCCAACTGTCTGAAATGGGAGTCCGGGTTTTCCTTGGCTGAATCACACATCAAGGAAAGGCTTCATTGCAAAAGCTTCAAGAGGAGTAACACTGACTGCATTCCTCTTAGGCCAGATTATTATGTAGTCTGAGTCTATATAGGCAGGTGTGGAGGATGGCCAATGAACTGTTTACCATCACCATGGAGACAGGCTCTGGAACTTGGAGCCTTGGCTTATGAAAGGCTGATGGTAGAAGACAAGAGACAATAGGCCAAAGGCTACATGCAGGTCAAGAGGTCCTTTACCACATGACTCTTATTAGCAAGCTTCAGATGATCATCACCACCTCTGGAAAAGATCTCTTATTACAGCCAATGGGCTGACCTGGGTGGTACACCGAGGATTTCTAAAGATGTAGAAACTCCTTCTGCAGAAAAGCACCAGTCTTCTACAGACTTCTTTTCCACTTTCCTGTGGTTGCTCTTGGAAACCTTAAGGGAGCTCCATCTCTGAGTTCTGTCTTTTCCCTTTCTTGTCGTATCTGGGAAGACTTCTCCCCAGTCCAGCCCTGGGAGGGACCACAGAATGAAGAGCAGGCATTGAGAGAGTGAGGACAGTACTGGTAGGTTCCAGTAGCTCCTGGATCTCTAAACAAACAGGTTTTGAAGATGATCTGGGGTGGTGGCCTTCCAAAGACTGAGGATTGTGTTAGGAAATGGAATAATGCTCAGGAGTAGGCCTCAGGGTTCAGGTCTTAATGTCAGGTGCTGTAAGGCATTAAGCAAGGGGAGACATGGTGGGTCTCTGTCCCACTGAAGGCAGCCTGGCCACAGAGCAGACCCTGAGAAACCTCTACCAGTAGCATGAGGTGTTCTTCCAAGAGTTCGAGATCAATGGTCAAATGGATGGAGAACAGTGTACCCAGTGTTGAGAGTGGCTATAGAGGGGACTGGAGGTCAGGAGCTAGGTTCTGGTGCTTTTTGTTTTGTTTGCAGCCTGCAATACAAGACGTCTGAGGGTCTTGATCTCCGGTTACCCACTGCTTGCCTTTCAGGGACAACATGGAGCTCGTGTCAGGATCCCACAGCCGCACACACATACACATACACATACACATACACATACACATACACATACACATACACACACGCCACATCATTCCAACTTGTGGGTACACCCTTTTGAGGACAAAACCTGCTGGAGCAGCTTCCTTGTGTCCAGGTCTAACCTCCTTCCTGTGGCCTTCTTTATTTACAAAGTACAGTCCACACCTTATGAGTTTCCAGTGTGCTGCAGAGATGTCTCAGGGCACAACCTTGCCACTGGCTTCCAGGGTGCTCCTGGTGGGAAGGTCAAGCCTTCCATCAGGAACCAGGATCTTGATCCTCTTTGTGGGCCAATCATGGCCCAAGGAGGCTCAGAAGGGCTTCCATCAACCATTACTCTTTCCAGGAGGCCACAGACTTAACAGGCACCTTGTCGAAAATCCCAACTTTCAGAATGGGAGGCCAGGCACCTGTTCACTGAATCACACATTAAGGAAGGTTCCACTGAGTGAGCTTAGAGGAGCAGCCCTGACTTCAGGGCTTACAGGCTAGACCATTATGACTGTCTGGGTCTAGGTAGGCAGGCCAGGAGGATGCCCACTGGGTGGGGCCAGGGATTGTTTACCTTCACCATGGAGATGGGCTCCAGAATTGCAGGTGGGGCTTATGAAAGGCTGAATACAGGGCAGGAGGCAAGAGGTGGAAGACTTCCTTTGGGCCCACCGGGTCTTTCACACAGGAGCCTGCTGGATTTCAGATGCTCATCACCACCAGTTTGGAGTGGTCTCTTCATTTCACGCCTGGACAGCTTGAGCAGCACACAGGGTATACCTCCAAATGTAAACTCCTTCTCCAGAAACAACAACACTCTTCCACGAACCTCTTACCCACATTCTAGACTCTGCATTTGGAGAACCTTAATGGAGTTCCATCCCTGACTTCGTTCTTTCCCTGTCTGGCAGTAGCTGGGGAGACGTCTCCCCAATCCAGCCTTGGGAGGGACCACAGAAAGAAGAGGAGGATTTGAAAGAGGGCAAGAACAGTGGAGGCAAGTTCCAGTCACACCGGTGTTCTGATGCTAGTGGATTGATGAAGGTGCCCTAGGGTGGTGAACCTCCAAAGCCTGAGGCCCGCGTCAGGAAATGGAAGAATGTCCACACCTGCATCATGGGGGTTTAAGTCTCAGGTCCTGATGGTATAAGGCATTGAGCAAAGGGAGACACAGTGACCTGACCATAGAGTGGATCCTGAGAAGTCTCCATAGAGGACATGTGGTGTGTGGTATGCTTCCTGAAACAGTGTTTGAGGTCAAGTGGCTGATGATATCTGCACCCTGTGCCATACGTGGTTACTAGGAGTCGCAAACTGGGTTCTAGTATTTCTTGTTTCTTGACTGACCTGTAACACATGCCCTCTGAGGCTTTGATCTCTGCCAGCCTATCACCTTAATATCAAGGACAATATGGAGCTGGTTTCAGGATTTCATAGGCACTAACAATGCCAAAAATGCCAACAGACAAATACCATCCTGTGGGTATACACTTTTGAGGGGCTGCTCCTTCATGCTTGGGCTTGTCATGCAGCCTGTGTTCTCAGTCATCTAAAATGCACAGTTCAACCCACATGTGTTTCCAGTGCCCCTCTGATATGTCTCAAAACGTTACCACTGACTTCCGTGGAATTCTGAGCATCAAGGCCAAGACTTATCTCAGGAACTGGGATATTATTGCTCTTTGTTTGTGAGCCAGTCACTCCCAAATGAGCCTGCATCAACTGGTGCCCTCACTGGGAGGCCATAACTTAGCAGGCACCTTTTCCATCGTGCCAACTCTAAAATGGGAGGTCAGGCTTTCCTTGGCTGAATGGCAGGTCAAGGAATGGATCTATTGTGTGAGCTATCAGAGGTGCTGCCCTGATTTCAGGCCTTTTAGGCTACACACCTACAGCTGTCTGGGTCTAGGAGGCAGACCAGGAGGATGGCCACTCGGCAGGGCCAGCCTTTTCTAATGTCCCACTGAAGATGGGCTCTTTAATTAGGTATACATCTTATGAAAACTAAGGACAGGGGACAGCAGCCAGGAGGCAATAGATGGAAGGCTACATTTTAGCCACTATGTCTTTACCACAAACCTCATTTGGTGAACTTCAGATGTTCATCTCAGACATTTGGAAGAGATCTCTTCATCTGACAACTGAGTGACTCTGGGTGTTACACTGAAGATGCTACCAGATGGAGAAACATGTTAGCAGACAGACAATGTTGTTGTTGTTGTTATGTGTCGTCGAGTCGTTTCCGACTCATAGCGACCCTATGCACAACAGCCCTAAACCCTGCTCTATCCTGTGCCAAC
>NW_006399843.1:4145407-4148402 GCF_000299155.1 Elephantulus edwardii
ATGAACAATCTCAATCTCTTCGTCATCCATCCTGACACTGCCAATTGGTCCAGTGGTGAGAATCTTTGTCTTCTTGACACTGAGCCTCAGTCCATACTGAAGGCTGCAGTCCTTGACCCTTCGCAGCAAGTGCATGAGGTATACACTTCTGTAAACTTCTTTTCCACTTTCCTGATGCTACCTTTGAGCAAATTTAGGGCACTCAATTTGGACACCTTTAGGGCAATCAATCCCTGACATCTGTCTTTCTTTTGTAGTAGCTGAGAAGACTTCTTCCCAGTCCAGTTCTGGGAGGGACCACAGAATGAAGAGTAGTAGCTGAGAGAAAGAATGTGTCCAGTAAAAGGTTCAGGTACCACTGATATCCTTTTGCTAATGGATTGTTGTTGAAAATACACTAAGGTAGTGGCTGTCAAAAGTCCAAGACATGTTATGGGAAATAGAAGAATGCCCATTATTGTGTCACAGTGTTCAGGTCTTAGTGCCAGGTGTTGTAAGGCATCAGGCAGGGGAAGACCTACAGGGTCTCTGTCCCACTGAAGGCAGCTTTCAGTGTGCCATCAAGTCAGAAACAACCCATAGCTAGCCCTCTGGCAGGTTTCTCTAAGATAGTAATAGCATGGGAGTGGATTGCCCATGTTTCTCCTGCAGAGCAGCTGATGGATTAGAACCCTGTCCCTTTGGGATTACAGAGCAGATTCTTACTACTAGGCCACCAGATCTCCTTTGATCACAATGTAGGCCCTGAGAAATATCACAGTAGCCTTTACACTTTCTTCCTAGAAGAATTTTTGAAATCTACTGACTGGAGAAGGCACTCAATGCTCAGATTGGCAACTCCAGACACTTCATTCAGATCAGAAGCTCATTTCTAGTGTTTCTCGTTTCTTGGCAAGCCTGTACCACATGCCCTCTAAGACCCTTTGTCTCTATTTGCCTGTTGTTGTCATCAAATCATAATTGACCGATAGCTGACCTTCCAGCAGGTTTTCAGAGGCATTAAATCACATAGGACAAGGTTGCACATCCTATTCCTATGGAGAAGCTGCTGTATTCAAGCCCTGACCCTTTGGAATTACAGCACAAATTCTTGCCACTAGGCCACCAGAGCACCTTACCTGTCAAGTTCGCAGTCACAAGCAATGCCAACACACACAACCCCATCATATCATTTTAAGCTGTGGTTATACCTTCTTGAGTTCAAAACTTGTATCATCTACATAACACAGGTTGTCGATTAGCCTAGAGAAAGAAGATATTTTTGCAGCTTACCCAGCTGGATAGTGCAAGGCTGGGTTCAAAAGCTCAAACAGTACATGATGTCTCTGTTGTTGTTGAATGGTTGGTTTTCCTCTTTGCTCCTTTCTATACACAGTTTCTCTCCACCTGAGGAGGAGGATGGCTGCCTCCACTGACAGGTTTATCCAGTTTCATCTGAGCAATCAGGTATGTTCTTCCTCTGAATTCTGTACATAAATCCAGAGGTAAACTAAGATTGGCTTTGCCCTGGTTTCCTCTAAAGCAGTAACCGTCACTGTAAAGATGGACTTAGATGGATTCATGGCTCTATGCTTAGGGAGTGGCACTGGATTAAGATACCTTGATGAATGAAAGCTCTACGCATATCATTTGGATCTACCAGTTGTTTTGTGGGAGATAGATGGGCCATCTCCTCCCATACAATTTACTGCTTCTGAAAATGCCCCAAAGGGTCAGCTATGGGCCAGTTCTATGGGCCAGACTTGACGGCACACAACAACAGCCTTAATGGATAGTTCCACCATGATCATTTGGTCCAGGACAGACACAGTTTCCAAAAGAGGCAAAGAGCTGGGCTGAAGGGGAGTGGGGGGTTGAAATATCAAAAGCTTATTCCTCTTCTAATTTATTTCCATACGTGTTATTCTAGAGAAGGTCTGCAATGTATAGGGTGATGAGAATCTGAAGTCAAGAGATAAAATATGTGATAAACCACAGTAAATCCAAGGTGCAGAGGAACTTCTGAAAGGAAAAGAAAATGTTTCTGTGCTGCAGCTAAATATGTTGGTGCAGGAGAGACACAAACAGTTCTTTTATGAATGATTGACAGGACAATAAGAATTGCTAGTAAATGCTCCTTGGGGAAGTGTTTTTGACTCAACATTGGTTTTCAAACAGTTTTGAAGTTTAGAAAAAATCCCGTGTTTTCTTCATGCCTATGGCATACCTCTCTGTCAAAACCCAGAGGGTTGGCCACAATAGCAGCTTAAAGAACCAAAAATTCTTAGCTGTAGAGAGTAGCAGCAAAGCTGTGTAATGAGATTCTCAGGGTTTAGATCCTGGTTCAACTGCTTGCTCACTGATATACTTGGACATGATACCTAATAAGACTTGTCCAGCAATTCTGCGTTGAAGCAGGGCTTGCTCATTTCCAGGGCAGGCAGAGGTATTCCTGGCAAACATCATGATCTGTGAAAAAAGAAAATCCCAATAGAAGAAGATTGTAGTAGGGCAGGTATTAAAAATTGAACAGACAGTCATTTAAAAGTGAGTTTATCCTTGTCCTTCTCTGCATCCCCAGCTCTGTGAGGATACCAGCGTTCTGCAGAACACAGAATCCTTCTGAGAAGGATTGACTTAGAAGATTCAAAAGACACCACAACAAGATAAAGGTAAATACTCCAATAGAAAAATGGGCAAAGGATATGAACAGATACTTCAAAAAAGAAGGCATTCAGATGGCTAATAAGCACATGAAGAAATGTTAAAAATCTCTAGCTCTAAGAGAGATGCAAATTAAAACAACTATGAAATATCTCACCCCAGAAAGAACAGCAAAATTTAATAGAACAGCAAGCAACAAATGCTGGTGAGGTTGTGGAGAAACTGGAACCCTTATTCACTGTTGGTGGGAGTATAAAATGGTGCAACCACTGTGGAAGGCGGTGTGGCACTTTCTCAAAAAGTTGCAAATAGAGATACCATTTGACCCAGCAATTCCACTACTGGGAATATA
>NW_006399843.1:4149492-4151439 GCF_000299155.1 Elephantulus edwardii
GATTGGGAAGACCATGGCCTGTATCAGACGCACCTTAGTCTCCAGAGAGACACCATTGCTCTTCAGTACTTTAGAGAGGTCCCTAGCAGCAGACTTTTCCATTGCAATACATCTTTTAATTTCCTGGCTACTGGTGCCGAGAGTGTTGACTGTGGAGCCAAGCAAACTAAAGCTATGAGCAATCTCATAATTAAATATTTCAATAAAATAATAATTATAATAATAAATAAATATGAAAATAGAGCAGGAAATGCATAAGCTTTCAATCTAGAACAGGTTAAAAAGCATGAAAAATATGGTTAAGCTCATGGCCTTTGGAATCGCCAAGACTTGGACTTGCAATCTGGAATGTTCTTGAGGAAATTGTTTCATCTTTTTGAGTCTCTATTTTACAGTCTATAAAATGGAAAAAATAACAGTATCTATTTCAGAGCGTGGTGTTAAGTATTTAAAGGAATGGTGTTTTTTTTTTAAATATCACACTAACAAACAGCATCATCATTATTGTAATCACCACCAAGCACTGTCAGCCTGCAAGCTTTTAACAGAGATGTTAGGGAAAGGAAATCGTTGGGGAACATTTCCAGTAGAAGATGTACAGCATAGAGTAAAATGTAAAATGAACTTGAACTTGTGGTGTAATAGATTGCTTTTTCAAAAATGACTTTTCTAGTCATTGCTTTAACTTTGCCTACATAGCTGGGTGGAACTATGCTAATATTGTAAATTAGGTGAATAGTGCATTTTGAATAAGAACATAAAAAATAAAAAGGTGTGTAGATTACAAATACAGGGATTGGTCAGTCTTGCTATGCTGCTGCCATGCTTAAAAGGAGCAGATTCAGAGGCAGCACATGGGGATCTCACTAAGAGCAAAGAAGCGGAGATTTCAGTGCATGTCCATTTCGACCAGAGATTCTTGTGAGAATCAGAGTGGGAGTTAGCTGAGAGCAGGAGCAGTGGCAGAGGACTAAAACTCAGGGTGAGACAGAACTGAGAGAAACTGCTTCCCCAAACTGCTGTCCCATGGAGCCAGTGCCAGAGCTGAGGGTCCACACTTTCTGGGGGACTGGGGGCCAAGGGGAGACATCAACACTGGAAGAACTAAAAGACCTGTGCAACCCTGGCCTAAATCCAAGAGGCTGAAGGGCAGACAGCCTGGGAACACTCCTGAGAAGCTGTGTTGTCTGAAGATTGGTATCGTTTTCAACTTGAACTGTAGGTGGCTAACTTCCCTAATAAGCCCCATAATCATGAGTGTCGTCATAATTATGAGACCTGTGTGACCATTGCCACAGCCTGGCAGGCCCAGTAGCAGAACAGTAAAAGCTTTGGAGCGGGGAGGAAGCAGGGAATACTGGAATTAGTAGAAGTAGATGCAAGGTTCATGCAGGCATAGCTAACACCCTTTTCCCCCCTTTTTTTCAGTTATTAGGTTCTTTTTTTTATTATTAATGATTTTTAATATATTTTTACAGCATACTCTTTCCATTTAATTTCCCCCCTATTCATTAATTGTTGCACATTTTCCTCCCTGTCCACCCCTCCCTCCAGTTTTGAAGAAAAAAAAAATTCTTTCATTGTTATACAATCTCCCCCAAGTCCACAGCCCACTTTAATGTGCATTTCTTTTTCTGTAATCTTTTCATAAAAACAATACCTAATTCTATATTCCTTTTAAACAGTTCTCTCCCTCATCTGCCTCCATGCAGTAAAAGGAATCTGTTTCATGCTATGGGACCATTCCCCCTTGTGGAGTTTGGGTAGGTCAGATTTGGTCAGTGATGGATTTTACAGGACTTTCTAAAATTGGGAGCTATAGTGGCTTAGTTGGTAGGGAATTGCACTGCTAACCCAGAGATGATGCCTTTCTGCCAGTTCAAATTGGCCAGAGGAGAAAGATGGGCAATCTCCTCCTGTACAGCGTATACTGTTGTTGTTGTTGTT
>NW_006399843.1:4152744-4181662 GCF_000299155.1 Elephantulus edwardii
GCTGAAACTGAGGAGGACCTCATGCACTTGCTGCAAAGGGTCAAGGACTGCAGCCTTCAGTATGGACTGAGGTTCAATGTCAAGAAGACAAAGATTCTCACCACTGGACCAATTGGCAGCATCAGGATGGATGGCTTCAAAAACCTGCTGGAGGGTGATTTATGACTCAGTTTAACTTGATGGTAGTTTGAGAGTTTGTGGTGTTTGTTTTTACTATATCCATAAGGCAAATTTGCTTGATGCCCATCTAATGTTATTGTTGTTGTTATATGCCGTCTAGTCACTTGTGACTAGTAGCAACCCTATGTACAACAGCCCTGAAACCTACTCTATCCTGTGCCAACTTGATTGTCTCTGACACATCTATCCTCATTACCTCAGTTACTGTAGCAATCCATCTCATCAATAGTGTCCCCTTCTTTCTCCGTCCCTCCACCCTTCCAAGCATGATGTCCCTCTCCAAGGACTGGTTCCTCCTTGCAACTTGTCCAAAGTATGTCAGATGAAGCCTCAGAATCCTTGCCTCCAAGGAGCAGGCTGGCTTCACCTTCTCTAGGACAAACATGTTTGTTCTCCTGGCAGTCCATGGTATATTCAAAACCCTTCTCCATCACCACAGCTCAAAAGCATCAATTCTGTTTCTATCATCCTTAGTTATTGTCCAGGTCTCTGGAGCATAGCAAGCAATTACAAAAACTGTGGCCTGGATCAGGTGCATCTTAATTTCCAGACTGACATCATTGCTCTTCAGTACTCTGGAGAGGTCCCTGACAGCAGACTTTCCCCAATGCAAATTGTCTCTTGATTTCCTGGTTGCTGGTACAAAGAATATTGATTATGGAGTCAAGCAAGCTAAAGCTGGTAACAATCTCAATCTCTTCATCATCCATCATGATGCTGCTAATCAGCCCAGTGGTGAGAATCTTTGTTTTCTTGATGTTGAGTTTCAATCCATAATGAAAGCTACAGCAAGTGCTTCAAGTCCTCCTCATTTTCAGCAAACAGGCCTGTATAAGAGGAGTTGCAAAATCTTGAACTTTAATTTTTCCCTGAAGACCATGCACCTAGCCTGTTCTCCAAGCCATGGGCTGACTTCTCTGGTTTCTATTTATTCAATCATCTAACATATCTAAGCAAGAATCATGTTTCAGAAGACAGACTGAACAGTAAGTCTAGAACAATAAGTAAGATGTAACTTTTCACTCCAAAGAAGGTCATATTCTAGTGGGAGTGGGAGATAGTCATGTGACCAAAATAGTACAGAACAGAGTGGCAAGAGAAGGTGCAATGCTAAACAAGGGTTCTAGAGTCCCAGAAAAGGGGTACCTGGTTCATATTAGGAAGTCAGTAGTGTGAGAGCTGAACAAGAATAAGGATGACAGAAGAATTGATGTCTTTGAGTTGTGGTGCTGGAGAAGAGGACTGAATATCCTATGGTCTTCCAAAAGAACAAATAGATGTGTCCTAGTAAAAGTGTGGCCAGAGTGTTCCTTGGAGGCAGGGATGATGAAGATTCATCTTTCATACTTTGGACATGTAGCTTGGTGAGACTATTCCTTGTAAAGGAACATCATGCTTGAAAAGATGGGGAGGGTCAGTGAAGGAGAGTAAGACCCCCAATGAGGTGGATTGACATGGTGACCTCAGCAATGGGCTCTACTGTCTCAGAGATGACAAGGATGGCACAGGACAGGGCAGGTCTCGGGTTGGTTGTTCACAGGGTCGTTATGAGTTATGCTCCTCGACAGCACCTAACAACAATGTGTGTGTGTGTGTATGTGTGTAGCATTGGTTGCACAATGGTTGAATGTTTGGCTGCTAACTAAAAGGTCAGGGGGTTGAACTTAACTATAATAAGCTGTGAGAGAAAACACACGATCATTATCTCTCTTAAAAATGAAAACACTTTAACTCATTGTCCTCTAGGTAGTTCTGACTCTTAGCAACTCTCCACCAGTTGCTGAGGTGTAAATCTTTCAGTAAGAAGACTCCTCATATTTTTCTCACAAAGCAACTTGCACTGCTGGCTTTTTTATCAGAATCCTGGCATATTATGCACTACAGTCTCAGGGCTCCTTACCATAAAAATTTAAAACAAGAAAAGCCCTCAAACTCACTGCTGTCTGGTTGGTACTGAATCAGAGCAACCCTCCCTTGGGTTTCCAAGGCTGAGAATCACAACAGGAAACAGCTCATCTTTCTCCCAGGGAGCCACTTGTAGATTTGAACCACTAGAGACACAGGGCATTTACCAGAGCACCCTCCTTATAGATTACAGCCTTGAAAATCCTTTGAGATACCTCTGCTCTGCCCTGTAGGGCTGCTATGTTTCAGAATCAAAACCACATAACAATGCCAACCACAAGTGTGTATGTGTGGAAGGGTGCTCAGGAAAGGCTTTGTGAAGTCAGTGAGCATTCAGCTCAGTCTTAAAGCAAAACAACAGGGCAGAAGGGTCACTAGGAGCAAAGGAATAGATGCAGTTACAGAGAAATCATTCCTATGGCTGGAGTTTCCTGTGTGACACAAGGAGGTCCAAAAGGCTTGGTGGAAATGCGAAGATATGCACCCTAGGAAATGTAATGTGTGCAACTCTGAAAGTAGTTTAGAAACTCCTAAGTCCTCAGATCAAGTGGCTCTTATTGTTTGGAGTTTTAGAGAAGCATTAAGTTACTATTTTCCAGGGCTAGAGAGCTCTGGTGGCCTAGCGGTAAAAAACTGTGCTACGATCCTAAAGGCATATGGTTTGGATCCGCCAGCTGCTCCACAGGAGAAGGGTGAGCAATCTCCTCCCGTGCAATTAACTGCCTCTGAAAACCTGCAAGACGGTCACCTATGCGTCAGTTCTGACTTGACAGTACACAAAACCAACAACAACATGATACAGGGAAGAGACCAGATAAATAAGAGACCTGATTATGTAGGGAGCTCTGGTGACCTTATGGCAAAAACTTGTGCTGCAATCCCAAAGGCACACAGTTCAAATTCACCAACTGCTCTGTGGGAGAATGATGGATTTGTTGAAAGAAACACGAGTTGTTGTTGTTTTGTTTTGATGTGCCATCAAGTTGACTACAACTCATAGCGACCCTATGAACAAAGGCTCAGAACCTTGTCCTATCCTAAGACAACCTTACCTTCTCTCATACACTTGACCCCATTGCCACAGTCACTGTGTCAATCCATCTCCCTGAGGATCATCTTCTCCTATGCTGATCCTCCACCCTTCCAAGAATAATGTCCTCCTCCAGGAACTAGTCCCTCCTGACAACATGCCTGACAAAATTTCTGCCTCCACGGAGCAACCTGGTTTCACTCTTTCCAGGGCAGACCTATTCATATTCTCTTGGTAGTTCAGGGGGTGGTCAATACTCTTCTCCAGCACAACTTAAAGACATCAATTCCTCTTCTGTTACCCTTATTCATTGTTCAGTTCTCAATTGCATAGAAAGCCATTGTGAGGGCCACGGCTTGAATTAAGCATACCTTAATCTTTAGACTGACATTGTTGGTCTCTAGCATCCTGAAGAGGTTCTTGATTTCCTTACTTCTGGTGCCAAAGATGTTAATTGTGGATTCGAACAAGATGAGATAGTTCACAACTTCAACCTTTTTTTTTCTCCATCTTATCCTGATGCTGACTATCAGCCAGTCAGTTCTGACTTGAGAACATATAACAACAACAAAGTATCTGGCTGCTAACCTTGAAGATGGTGGTTCAAATCCTCTAGTCACTCAGCTGGAGAATGATGAACCTTGTCCTTCCATAAAGATTTACAGCTGCAGAAACCAATGGAAGTCAAACTCTGTCATAATGGATGTGGTACAGGGATGGGGTACCGAGGGGATGCAAATGGTCAAGTGCTTGACTACCAGCCAAAAACCCACTGTCAGCACCTCAAGAGGCATGCCTAGCAATCTACTTCTGAAAGATCACAATCTTTTAGTCTTTAGTTCAGAAGTAGCTTCAAAGCTACTTCCAGAAGCTCTACTCTGTACACACAGGCCATTCTTGCACAATCACCCCTTCGCATTTAACCTCAATAGGTCCCAATGCATGTGCCCAAAATATATGGACACAGCTGGAAAACCACTGATCCAGGAGATACATCTGAGCCCTGAAGAGTTGGTGTAACTTGATCGAGCAATATGATTTGGCCCTAACTGGGGACACAACACGGGCTAAGAATGCTCAATGTCACCCCGAGAAGTGATGAGTAATGGAAAGGTGTCCTGTGGGAAGAGCAGGTTTACCAATGGAATTGCAATGGAAGTCCCAGGGAAACAAGAAGCCAGTGAAAAGGGGCCTGGATACCTCACCACGAGAAAAAGGTGCCCTGGGCACTGAGAAGGCTTGGGAGACAACTTCCCCCACCTGGTAATTGTACTAGTCTCTCTTCATCTACAATAGGGCTCTCTACATCGGACATGGAGAAGAATTAAGTCTAAACTCCAGAAATATTCCTTTATAATATGTAGTGAGGCATTGCATTCAATCATTGCTTAGTGAATTCTTTCCATAACTAAATATTTATTGAGAACTAGATGATGTAAGAGGTCCTTTATTAGAATTTGCAGATGCAAAGCTTTACCAGGGCACAGCTCTTGCCTGCAATGATATCAGAGTTTGGTGAGAGAAATGGACCATGATCTCTAACAAAAGATAAGTGCTCTAGGAGGTGGTAGATCGCTGGAGGAACTGAGAAGAGGTGAGGGCAGTAACCCTGAGACTTTTGAAGATGTGTTTGCCCAACAAAAGAGAAGATCTAAATGTGTTTTTTTCAGGATGAGTCACCAAGGAAAAAAGAGGCAGTAGCCCATGCAAACACAGAGGCATGCATATGTATGGTGACATCTAAGCATTTGGACTCTCAAACGCCCCATGTTCACTTGCTACACACTCAAAGGTTTTCACCAACTGTTTTCATCTAAAAGAGAAAAGATGAAAATAATTTTATGTATTGGTTTCTTTTAAATAAAAACTTAAAAGAGACACCATCACCTCTTCAATGGCTTGAACGCCATTGTGAATCCTAGTGGAACCATTTGAGAACTTTTAATACCTTGTGTGCTTGGCTGATACAATAGATGTAATTAGAGAAGACTATGAGAGTGGCAGGGGATAAAAATGGAGTAAGGGAAATATATTTCATATCTTACATAGATGGTGCAAGGTATGCCTACATACATTATATGACAAATGGAGTGGAAGGTGGTCAAATAGAGATTTGACAAAATGTGCTACTGTTAAATACCAAGTTATTTTAAAATTAACAATCGTTGGGTTATACAGCAGGTTCCTGATGACTGATGATCCACATCTCTTAGTGCTTGTGACTTGAGTTCTTTAAAATGAGATGGACGTAGTGATTTATTTCAAATAAACTGAATATAACTAACGTGATAGGATTCCACTTCCAAGACTCGTTTACCAAAAGACCATATTCTCTGTCTTGTCTGTCCTCTTACTGACTCACCATGATGGAAGTCAGCTGCCACCTTAGAGCCGCCCCAAGCAGACGCTCAAATATCAAGGAACAAAAGAAGACATCTAACCAATAGCCAGTGAGAAACAGAAGCCCTGCGCCCAGCATCCCATAAAGAAATGACCCTCCCACAGTCAAATCTTCAGATGAGGCTGCAGCCCAGCTCACACTACAGTTGCATACCTTGAGGCTGAGAGGTATACCCAACCTGTGCCTAGATTCCTGATCCACAAGATCAGGGTAACAAATGTTTGTTGGTGTTCGGTTTGGGGTGTTGTTTTTTTTTCTTCTAATTTTTCTTTTTATTAATTTTCATGAACATTTACAGAGATTTTGGTTTTCCATTCTTTGATTGTAGCACTTTTCTCCCTGCCCATCCCTCCCCCCCCCAGTTTGCTCTTCTCTTTGGAAAGTAAAAGAAAAATTCCTTCGTTGATATAAAATTCCACCCCTCCCCCCCGCCCCCCGCCCCACCTGCAATACACTCAACTATGCAACCTTCATTCTGGACTCTTGTGATAACCATAATACCCTACCATATATCTCATTTAACCTGTTCTCTCCCTCATCTGTTTCAATGCAGTATGCATAATTTATCCAGTTTTTCTCATTCTTATCCCAACCCTGATGTCAGTCCCATTCTACAGCAGTGGCACTATGCAGTGTTTGTCCTTTTGTGACTGAGATATTTCACTCAGCATAATGTCCTCCAGGGTCACCCATGTTTGTTGTTTTTTTAAGCCACATTATCCCCAAATTTGGTTCTAATATATTGAATGCTACAGATTTACAATATCTTAAAAACCTAAATAGTTCCTCTTTCAAAAACAATTTTGTAATTAACGCTCTATTCACAAATATTTGCCAGATTCTATTGGACTACAGAAATATTTGACACAGAATAGCTCTCCTTCAACTCTGAAAATTGCTTTCCAAAATTATTCCCTAGAAGGACTTCAAATATTAAATCATACTCTAAGATGAAGTAATTAAACATTGTGTTGTTGGCAGAGAAATAAGCAAATAAATAAGAGAAGTATTTGGACTGTTCAGAAGCAAGCCTTTGTATGTATGGGAATTTAGTTAATGAAAACAACAGCACTTCAAATAAATGGTTAGAGAAATTACCATAATGATTGTTCAGAAAATTGGCTATGCGTTTAGTAACATAAATAAAGAACCCTCAACTACCTTATTTTGTGAGTCCGTTCATCTGTTATTTAGCTGAAAGTTGCTGGTGTAAGTTCAAGTTTTAAAAAATATCTCAGGACATCAGTCTTGAAGACTTCTTCAATATTGACTGATCAGGTCAATCTAGAAATTTTTTTTAATTTGAGGTTCCATTCCAAGTTTTTCTCCTTCTATCAAGCTCTATGTATGATGACCCTAACCAGAACAGCTGGTAGTGACCTTCTAGTTCTTTTCTTCTCAAGGTAAGTAAGGCCAAGGCTCACAAAATCTGTTCCATAGATGAATCTTTGGTTTTCTTATTTTCCTTTTCCTCTGAAAGAAAAGAGCCTAGCAGCATTAATAATTCAATATTTTAAATCATCAAGTTTGGGAGAAATTCTCTACACAACAATATATAACTAAAACAAAAGCTGACAATTATTAAGCTTATATTCTGCCAGACAAATTACTAAACACTTTAAATGCTATAATTTTTTCTACCAATTCCAAGAGAAACTGTATGAGATGAGGCATAATCCTACTTTATAGATGAGCATCCTGAGACCAAGTGGAGAAATTTTCCTAAGGTCATACAGGTAAGTGATTGAACTGAGACTCTACTTTTACTCTTTCTTACCCCAGAATTCTAGTTTTTAAGCATTTCCCTGCCATTGTTTAGATGCAATGTAGTGTAGTATACATGGGGTTGTTGTTGTTGCTGTTGTTATGTGCCGTCGAGTCACCTGTGACTTGTAGCGACCCTGTGTACAACAGCCCTAAACCCTGCTCTATCCTGTGCCAATCGGTGCAGGCTGGGATTAGAAGACACATGGGATAGAGAAGGAAAAGAAGTATGAGCTTCTAGAAAATTTCTCTTGAAGCATATAAAAAAATTGAAGAGCTGATAATCTCATTTAACCTTTAAAGGCTATTAAGCACAACATACTACAATGGAATTAGTGACCTTCATAAAACATTACTCCTTGATAAAATTATGAGTTAATCTTTTTATATCTACAAATGATACCACAAACTATTCATCTGAAAGAGAATAATTTGGTTGCACTGATCCTCTGGTTCATGTGTGGAGTTTCTAGGAGTCTGTAAAAAGCCAATTAGAGACTTGGGGAAGCAAAAAATCTTAAGATTCCAAGATTCCCATTCCTGTAATCCAGAGGGGTGCTGCCAGCTGCCATCCATGACACCCTCCTGCGCCTCCCCCCATTCCTTGGGCCTATCGCCCATCTGTTCACCTGGCAGAGTGCTGGGAATGCCCTTCTTGACCAAAAATACCTCTACAGTTGTCTAGCCAGGACATGAAGTCTAGTGTGAGTTTAGAGAGTGGAGTGGACCAAAGCAAAGAAAAATTGCCTGCCTTGTAATGTCACTCATGCAACTTGATGTCTCCTTTCACTGAGGATGTAAAGCTTGACGTGAGTGGGAGAAAGCAGGAGCACAGGGAGGGGGGAGTGTCCAGCATGACTTCCCTGGCTCACTGATAGCTGTCTTCTTTCTCAATGAAAAAATAAACCAGCCTTTAGTGGCCCTAAAGGAACTTTGGTAGTGTGAGATCAAAAAGATCAGCCAGCCACTCAAATGCAACTGCTGCACTGTGAGAGAAAGAGGAAACTACTTCCTTCTGTTAAGATAGGGAGCCTTGGACACCCTGCAGGGAAACTTCCCTCTGTTTTATAGGATCTCTGTGACTCAGTCAGAATCATCTCTATGACAACAGGGTCCTTTTCTTTGGATTTTGGTAATGAATTGTGCTAAAGGTAAGAGGTTCAAATCCACTCACTAGCTGGTCCACAGGAGAAAGATGGGAAGTCTCATCCCATGTGACTTACTGTCTCTGAAAATCCGATAGAATCAGCAATGGATCGGTTCCAACTCTACCAACAAAACAAAAACAAAAGCTGCTTGAATCCTCTCAAACTCTCCTCTTTCTACTCACTTATCCATTTTGTTTCTTTTAACCTAAGAGATTTTCTTATCTCTTTAATATCTCTGATAAACTATCTCTAAGAAAAATATGTCAGGGACACCCTAGAATTAGGGTGTAAATATGTCATGCAAATGGAAGGAATCAGAAATTTTATTTTTGTTTTATTTTATACTGGTTTACATATAAAGTTCATATATATTGTTTTTCACATTGGAATCAGAAATTTTTTACTGACTTGGACAATTAAAAAAATAATAATCAGGGTTCAGTTACAACAAAACTAGACAAAATATGGTACAAAATGTATTGAATGCAAATTTGTTTGGTTAAAATTACATCCAACATTTTGGAACACATTTTCATCCTACAGAAGCCATCTAAATGTGTTAAAATAATGCAGTATTTTAGGAACATAGAACATGATGCAAATTGCCTAAGTAGAAAAGTGGCCAAAAGTTTAGCATCTGTTGAAATAATTTGTCGTGGTTACCTTTTTATTTACTTTTTTTTTAAAAAAAGAAACACCACCCTGAATTTCTCCTTGAATGTCTCTAATATTAAAACCAGTGCTGTGCAATGCCATGTAATGTGTTAGGCCAGTAGTTCCAATCTACCAGTCGGTCATTATGAGGGAGAAAGATGAATAATCAGTATCCTCCCATAAAGATTTACAGCTTCGGAAACCCAGTGGAGGGTTGTCATGAGCCAGGGCTCCATGCTGGTGGGTTAATGTTACACTTGGCAGGTTGGTTAGTAGAACTCCTCCCTTGGCATCTTCTCTCCTTTAAAGCTGAACACACATAGAATATCAACAACTTGCTGTGTAGCTATAATTTTTGCACACCTGCTTCATGTAGGTACCATTAGCTCTAAGAAACTTGAGGCTTAATGAGATTAAATCATTTACAAGGACATAAGAGCTAAGAAGTGATAGAACCAAGATGTGAAATCACATAGCCTGTCTCTGGAATCAGTGCATTTAACCAGAGGGCTGTTGATTGCCCTGGAGGAAACCCAGTGGTGGTTTGAAGGGCTGTTATCATGTCGGTGTTAGCAGTTCAAATCCACCAGTTGGTTGGATAGTAAAGGATGGTTAGTCTCTTTCCGTAAAGATTTGAGTCTTCAAAACCCATTCACCACGAACCTCCATCAGAATCATCAGACAGTAGTCATTTTCAGTTCTGCTTTATTTTCCTGGTGGGCTTTGTTTTCTCAAGAGAAATAGTTGGCAAAGGTGAGGATTCAAAATCATGAGGCTGTAATCTCAGGAATGGATGATTTATCATTGTGTTCCCAGAGTCTAGAATCTCTGTAGGGAGCACTTGGAAGTTCCCATGGACTGCCCAAAACCCAGATATGTCTTGGAAAAAGTGCAGCCATCCTGCTTCTTGGAGCAAGGATGGAACTTCATCTCATATTTTAGGCATGTTGCAAGGAGAGATTATTCCTTAGAAAGGGATATAAAGCTTGGACCAGGTGGGATGTCAGCATAAGAGAAGAAGATGGGTGACTGCAGCATTGAGCTCATGTAGTAACTGCCACAATGAGCTCAAGTGTGTCAGCGATAATGAGGGTGCCACGGGATGGGTCAGGGTGCAGATCTGTTGTGTTCAGGATCGTTAGGAGTTGTATTTAACATCATGGCACCTAGCAACACCACCACCACCAACTCATAGCTACCTTTACCAGAAGGGAACTGCCTGGGCCTGCACCATCCTCAGAGTAGTAGGTATCATTCACTTATTGTTGCAGCCTCTGTACCAATTCATTAAATCCCAGATTTTCCTCTTTCGCATTGACCCACTACTTTATCGAGTATAATGTCCTCCTGACTATATGTCAAAGAAAGCAAGACCAAGTCTCATCATTCTTGTTTCTAAGGAGCATCCTAACTATATTTTCTACCAAACAGATTTGTTTCTTCTTCTGACAGTTCTTGGCACTAGGTAAATGACAATAAATATTAACTGTATGAAATTTCAAACAATTGAATTTATCTTGATTTTTTTCATACATACTCGGCCAAAAATTGCTGCTTTATAAAAATCTGTGAACTTGTTAATTCTCCTTTGAACATTATAAAAGTAAATAGAAAAGTGAAATCCTACTGGATTTTGGCACTGTTTCACTGGGTGACCCAGAGAGGGTGGAGGCTGTTTTAGGTTCTCCCAGGTAAGAGAGAAAAAGAGAGGAATTTTTAATATAAGGGTAAGTTCTTGAACTGGTCATTACTGTGAGCAACTAAACAGGACCCCTGATGTCATAATGTGCAATGTATCAAGATACTAAGTAAAATGTTAGTGGTTCTAATTCACTAGTGTGCAGAAAAGGATGGACAGTCTTCTCCCAGAAAGATGTACAGACTCCAAAATCTGATGGAGGGTTGCTGATCAGAACTGACTCACCAGCACTAAAATTTTTATTTCAGTGGGCAGCTAAGGCTTGGTCTCATCTGGACTCCCTGGGGCACCAGACAGCATGCATCTCGGAATTGCCCCCGAAGGACAGAGGAAAGCATCTACTGGCTCCAGTGCCCGCTTATCAGCAGGGGCTTTCATCCATCCTCCTTTCCAGGCAGAATATGTGCAAATGTCAGGTGGGTTCCTGCAGATATTCTAAAATGGACTTAGAGAAGCCTTGGGCAGGAATTAAGTGGTGTGCGTGCAACTGAGGTGAGGTCTTGGTAGGTTTCACGAAGAATAAAGAATCAGTGAGGTGGGCCACAGGAGGTGTCAAATCTATGCCACGCCTAGACAGGAAGTTGCTTGGGAAAACAGTGGGCTCAGCAATAGAAATGTGGAGGAAAGGCACTGATTTAAAAAGCTTATGATCAAGAATTCATATACTACTACACAACACAGATGGACCTAGAACAAACTATGCTGAATGACAGAACAATAACTGATTGCTGTAGAGTTGTTACACACTCATAGCAGACCCTCCAGCAGATTTTCTGAGGTTGTAAATCCCACAGAAAGAGACTGCCCATGTTTCTCCCTCAGAGCAGCTGATGAATTCAAATTGTCTGCTTTTTGACTGGCACTGCAATTGCTTACTGACTAGACCACCAGAGCATAAGGACACAAAAGGACAATTATGGTATAAGACCACTAATACAAAAACCAAATAAAGGCTTATAGACAGATAGAATCAATCTTGGGGAGGTTAACAGGAATGAGAAGGGAGGGCTATGACAATAAAAACTAATAAATTGTTGAGCTGAGTGGAGGGAAAGGCACTATATGATGTGTTTCATTAGACATTCTAATAAATTAATTACATTAATCAATTGTTATTAGTGTTATAAAACTAAATGTCTATGAAGGATTGAACACAAAACCAATATGATTTTTATTTAAGTGAATAATAAGTAGTGGAATCATTGAATGTTATTGTTATGTGCCATCAAGTCATTTGCAACTCATAGCGACCCTATGTACAACAGTCCTGTAACGGGCTCTATCCTGTGCCAACTTTACTGTCTCTGACACACCTACCCTCATTACCTCAATCACTGTATCAATCCATCCCATGGATGGTCTCCCTCTCCTTTTCCATCCCTCCACCCTTCCAAGCATGATATCGCTCTCCAAGGTATGGTCCCTCCTTGCAACATGCCCAAAGTACATCAGATGAAGCCTCAGAATCCTTGCCTCCAAGGAGCAGGCTGGCTTCACCCTCTCTAGAACAAACCTGTTTGTTCTCCTGGCAGTCCATGGTATATTCAACACTCTTCTCCAGCACCACAGCTGAAAAGCATCAATTTTCTTTCTTTCATTCCTTAGTCATTGTCTGGCTCTCTGACACATAGTAAGCAATTGTGAAGACTATGGCCTGGATCAGGCACACATTAGTCTCCAGACTGACATGGCTGCTCTTCAGTATCCTGGGAGAGGTCCCTCACAGCTGACTTTCCCCAGTGCAATTCATCTCTTGATTTCCTCACTGCTGGTACCAAGAGTGTTGATTGTGGAACCAAGCAAACTGAAGCTGTTAACAATCTCAATCTCTTCACCATCTATCATAATGCTGCTAATCGGTCCAGTGGTAAGAATCTTTGTTTTCTTGATGTTGAGCTTCAATCCATATTGAAGGCTGCAGTCCTTGATCTTCTGTACAAACAAAAAACAAAGTAAGTAATTCAGGTTTTGAAAAATAGAAACTCTTATGGCACCTGTAGTTCCCCTCTAACATGCATGGGGTCAGAATGAGTCAGGATCTACTAAAAGACAATTAGCAACAGCAATATTCTAGGAAATGTAAAAAGTAAAATGTTAAGATATTAAATCACTTGTGAATCACATGTAAATGTCTGCACTATTTTATCACTATTTTATCTATTAACTAAGGAAAAAATAAAGATATAAAAGGAGTCACCACAGGGGCTATTCCTTGGAAAGGGACATCATGCTTGGGAAGATGGAGGGTCAGTGAAAGAGAGGAAGACGCCCCAGTGAGATACAGTGACTGCAGCAGTGGGCTTGTGTGTGTCAAAGACGATGAGGATGGCGCAGGATAGGACAGAGTTCAGATCTCTTGTTCATTGGGCACTATGAGTCATACCAATTTCAGGACACCTAAATTAACCAACAAAGGTGAATTGTTAAAATGACATAGAGACACTATATGAAAAAGCAAAACTTCCCATGGGGTTTCTTTATTGGAACAGACCTCTTGGTCTTTAGCTCTGCAGAGCAGAAGTTCCAGAGATCTCTGGGAAAGAACACTTCTCTGAATCAACACGTTGAGGTTTAGTCAGATTCAAAACACACCTTTTCTAAATGGCAAATAACAGAGAAGGCCAAGGTTAATTCTACAGGTTGTTCAAACCTACTCTGAATGCTTTAATGAGATTGCCTAAAATATGTGAATTTGAAGGTAAAGAAGGTAGTGATTGTACACTCTGTAAAATGAGAAGCATGGCATTTTGTGGGTTTAAACACTGGTCAGAATAGGTAAGCAGGTGTAAATATGTCAACGTAACCGGAAACTGTGTCACTGGAGGCATAATTCAGTGTTCGTTTCAAGCTGCTTTTCTTAACCACTTTTATAAGAAGCATAGGAACACATTAAAAAATGACGTGCCAGGTGATGCACTCTTTATATCTATAGGGAAATTTGGAAATCTCAGCCTTGTTTACAATAAAATTTTTTATTTCCTTGGAAAGTAGTATTGAGCTATGCAGGTGATTTGAAGCTAGTCACAGATTGAATTATGTGCCTCCTACCTCAGCCCACGCCAAATATACGTTTATTGCTAGACCATTAGTCACAGTGTTTTTAATGTAATGCAGCAGTTACATAATGATCCTTCATCATCTAGCAAGCCAAGTTGTATACAATATCTTTCATGCCATCACAGTCCTGATACCATGTGAGAGGAGCTTCCTGGGGCATGATCTACAAACAAAAGGAGAGAAGAGGTATGACCTCAGTACCACCAAGAAAGAAGAACCAACAGCAGTCCTTTGTATCCTTGTGTGTTTTGTCTGTCCTGTGTGGTGAGTCTCCTACATCCAGGAAAAGTTGGATGTCAGGGTACAAGGAGCTGTCCAAGGAATGCTGGACCTATAGGTACTGAAAGGAGACAAGAACCTTCCTCCAGAAGCAACAGGAAGGGAAGACCTTTTCCTAAAAGAGGAGCATGTTGTTGTTGTTGTTGTTGTTGTTGTTGTTGTTGTTGTGTGACATCACATCAGAACTGACCCATAGCTGATCCTCCAGTGAGTTTTCAGAGGTAATAAATCATCCTGCTCCTGTGGAGCAGCTAGGGATTTGAACAGTGTGCCTTTAGGATTGCAACACAGCTTCTTACCCCTAAGTCACCAGAGCTCTCTTCTATGGAGTTACTGTTCCTACTGTTCCTTTGAGTCAGAACCAACTCATAGCTGAGCTTCCAATGCATTTTCAGAGGCAGTAAATTACAAAGGAGGAGATTGCCCATCCTTCTCCCACAGAGCAACTGGTGAATTAGAACCATCTACCTTTGGGATTGCAACTCTACCTTTGGGATTGCAACTCCACTACTTAGTGATAGGCCACGAGAGCTTCCGTACCCCAGAGCTAACATCCTGAATTCAGACTTCTAGGATACTATACTGTGAGCAATAGAAATCAGTTTGCTAAAGTCATTCACTTGCAGTACTTCTGCTATAGCAGCACTGATAACTAAACATGGATTGAAGCTCAATATCAAAAAGACAAAGATTCTCACTGATGGGTTAATTGGCAGCATCCTGATGGATGGTGAAGAAATTGAGATTGTGAACAGATTTATTTGCTTGGCCCTACAATCAACACTCTCGGCACCAGCAGCCAGGAAATTAAAAGACAAATTGCATTGGGAAAGTCTGCTGTCAGAGACCTCTCAAGAGTACTGAAGAGCAATGATGTCAGTCTGGAGACTAAGGTGTGTCTGATAGAGGCCATGGTCTTTGCAATCACTTGCTATGATCAGAGAGCTGGACAATGACTAGGGATGATAGAAGGAGAATTGAAGCCTTTGAGCTGTGGTGTTGGAGAAGAGTTTTGAGTATACCATGGTCTGCTAGTAGAACAGGTTCACCTGGAGAGGGTAAAGCCAGGCTGCTCCTTGGAGGTAAAGATTCTGAAGCTTTGTCTGACATACTTTTGATATGTTGCAAGGAGGGACCAGTCCTTGGAGAGGGACGTCATGGAGGGTGGAGGGACAGCACAGGAGAGGAAGACCCTCAGTGAGATGGATTGATTCAGTGACTGGAGTAATCGGGTAGGTGTGCCAGAGACAATAAGATTGTCAAAGGATAGAGCAGGACTTAGGGCTGTTGTACATAGGTTTGCTATGAATCACAGGTGACTTGATGGCACATAACAACTCATGCTTTAGTAGCTTGACTATTCAAAGGGTATGTGAGCTGGAGAGTGGGGATGAATAACTATTTAACAAGTGATGTTTATCAAAAAGGGGTCACCAAAAAGAGCTGTAATCACTGGACATATTGGTGGGGGAAAGAACCAACTTGTCCCACAAATAATAATAATAGCCGGCGGTACTAGTTTCCTTTGCCTACTTGTGTTTGACTGTCTCGTCCACTAGAATGCAAACTTACTGAGGCCAGGACAGTATCTACTCAGTTCACCATCCTAATGTCAGACCCTAGAGCAATATACCTGGCACAACATTATATATTCAACAAATGGTTTCGGAATGGATGAATAAATAAATATCACAAATTGAACTGTGTCCTCCAGAAGGTCAATTTGGCTAGGCAACTATCCTCAGTATTATGTAATTATCCTGTGTGTTGTTAATTCTGACCTCTATGATGTGCCTGCCAGAAGCAATGGTATTTTCAAATGTCTTTGTGTGCATGCGAAACTTACACAGTGAATAAGGAAAACCAAAAAAAATAGCTGCCTTCGAATTGCGGTGTTGACAATGAGTTCTGAATAGTCCACGAACTGCCTAAAGAACAAACAAATCTATGCAACCAGGGTGCTCCTACGAGGTAACAGTGGTGACACCTCCACCTGTGTACTTTGAACATGCTGTCAGAAGAGGTAAATCCTTGGGAAAAGTGGGGAGTCAGAGAAAGATGGCTTGATATAGTGACTGCAAAAATCGGCTTGAGCATGGTGGAGACTGTGATGATGGCACAGGATAGGACAAGGTTTCAATCTATTGTTGATAGGGTCACTGGCAGTTGTCCTCTCCATAGCACCTAACAGCAAGTTGTTAATGAAGCAAGATTAGGCCCAGATGCATAATGGCATAATTATGCTCTAGGATCTGACATGAAGTGACCATATAATCAGTTTCAAGGTGATGAGGGTAAAAAGCAACACCCTTAATTAGACCACAAACTTAATGAGATGTTAGGAAAGTTCCTTTGGTACATGGCCTGTATCACCTTTTGCCTTACAAGAGATAAAAAGCAGAAAGAAGTGAGCAGAGAAAGGGAGACCGCTAAGAAAGAAGAGCCAGGAATGGAGTGTGTACTTTGGTTCTGTTATGAGAAACCCCCACAGCCAGTAAACACAGAGAGGAAAAGTCTTCTCATGCTCCAGACATCCTGAATTTAGACTTTGAGCCTTTTAAATACTGAGGGAATACATTTCTGTTAGATGAAGTCATATACTTGTGATACCGTTCTTATAGCAAAACAAGAGAACTAAAATGACCAATTATGGTTTGGCAGTTAAGGGGTGGTTAAAATGTGTCTTTTACATCCCATTCTGTGAACTCCACAACACTAGATCATTATACTAGAACTACATGAACCCTGGAAAGACTTTCAAGTCAGGTAGAAATAGAAATATGTCTGGAAGAAACAAGTGCTTTCCACTGTTTTTGTCTCCCTGGTGGATTTGAGACCTAAGTTTGTTTAGGCTATAGACAAGGCCCTAAAAAAAAAAAAAAAAGAGAGAGAGAGAGAGAGCGCAATTTCCAGACTTGCCCCCTGTTTTTGTTGTTGTGTAGCTGATTGTACTTCCTTCAAGACAGGTGTATTTGATTTGTTGACTTTCTTGTAGGATTCATAAAGCTTAGTGGGGCATTGTGATGACTTTTATTTCTTTCTCTCCAAAAAGATCCTTTCAGATTTCCAATAACGACTACAATGTTTTTCTCTGTTTTCTAACTCCATTCCATCCCCCTCTCCCATTTCTGATACCACCATCGGTCAACATCTTCAAGTTCATTTAACTGGGGTCATGTTCTCTCCAGATTTTCTGGCTGACTGGCACTGCAAGAGCAGCTTCTCCTATGCAGGTTAACTCGGACCTAATGGTGGTTAGCAGGAATAGTGCAGGAGAAAAGCACCTAATTGAGATGTTCATGTATAATTCTTAAAGGTCACCTCCCTTGTCCTAATCATCGAAGCTTCCAGGGTTATTTCTCTGTAATGGTGTGACACTGTTAGGGTCAAATTCCCTGATGTGTTATGCTGGAAATAAGTCAGCGCCATCCTCCCTCACCTGTTTGCAATCCTTTGTTTTATTAGGTAGTTCAAAGCCCTCATCTAGGCAGCAAAATGCCATCTGGGAGGCTCTGCTGCTTGCAGCTGCTGCATGAGGCCCCTATGCGGGCCCAGGATAGCACGGCCATACCCTTGAGTGTATTTCTTTAACAGAAGAACAACTAAGCTGACATGAAACAAGCAGGATTCTTCTGATTTCTGGGGCAGCTGCCTCCCTTCAATTGAATTATATTTAAATAACTTTGGTTTTAGAGGATCAAATAAAGAATGTTTTCTGAAAGAGTTCAAAATCAACTTCCTTGAATTCCTGCTCTCAAGACTGTTTGCTCGAAGATTTGCTCATCAGCCAGCCAATAAGTTCTGGACTAACCTTGAGTCCCCTTTCAAAATGATTTTGAAAGCCCACAGGCCCTCGCTAGATTACCAGGAAAGTTAGGAACCCATTTGTTCCTTACATCCCCCGGTGCCACAGCAAAGCTTGTTGGTGAATTTCAAACAGCAACCTCAGAAAAGAATGCCAATTTAGCCCACACATTTTCAGTTTCTGTACATTCTGTTTGTTTCTCCAGGGAAGTCTAAAACTTCTAAGCTCTAAGGTGTCACTTAGATTACCTTCAAAGAAAAGGTGCTTCCTGGAAATGATTTCACATCAGATTTTTTTCTTCCGTGTTTAAGGAAGTGTCTGGGTCCGAGGCCTGGATTCCAGTAAACCAATACCCTGACACCTTACCACGAACATTCACACATATTGCTATCTTCCAGAAAAGTGTGTGTCACTTCGTTCTTACTTCAGAATGTAAGCAAATAAACATAAAGGTGCTT
Source organism: Elephantulus edwardii (assembly GCF_000299155.1). Taxonomy (NCBI): domain Eukaryota; kingdom Metazoa; phylum Chordata; class Mammalia; order Macroscelidea; family Macroscelididae; genus Elephantulus; species Elephantulus edwardii. The sequence goes on from NW_006399843.1 coordinate 4,171,125, forward strand.
GTTGTTGTTAGCTCCTGCCAAGTCAACCCTGCTTCATGGCGACCTTCTGTGTAACAGAATGAAATATTGTCCAGTCCTGTGTCATTCTCAATATGGGCAGCAAGTTCAAGTCCCTTGTTGGGCTGATTGTGCCAATACTCCCACTGAGGGGCCCCGTGCCCCTAACTGGCTCTCTCCTTTGCCAAACTCAGTGTCCTCTTCCAACAACTGTTCCCTCCTGAGGCCAAAGTCCAAGCAAGCAAGTTAAGACAGTGCTCTGTTGTGATCCTTAGGGTCTCCATTGGGGAAATTTCTGAAGATGATCATCTGGCTTTTACTCTTCATCTCTTTTTGTCTGGAAACTCTACTATAATCTGTCAACCATGGACGGTCCTGCTGGTGCTTGAAATACCAATGGTATTTCATTATTACAACAGCAGGCAAGCTCCCAATGTGACAAAATGGTATAAAGAGAATGCTGATAATCATGGCTAAATTGTACACTTAATACATATGCCAGATTCGGTGCTCAGCACTTTCTACGTCTAATAGTAAAAATTTCCCTGAAATGATACCACTTGGAGACCTCAAATAACTTGTCCAAGTCCCCACAGCTGTTGAGTGGTGGAGCCAGTCACACGTGAAGCGGTCTCACTCCAGTGCCAGCTCTCATCAATGCCACACATTTCTCTTCACCAAAATGACAGCAGAGGTTCCTCGTTGTCCTGCACTCACCTCAGCACTCAGCTCATTGCCTCCAAGATAAGACCAATTCTTAACATACAGGTTAAGAGGCTGTAAATCACACCAGAGGATATTACCTGTCCTTTTCTCAAGGAGGAGCAGCTGGTGGACTTGAACCAACTGCCTTTGGATTGGCAGCATAACTCCTTACTCCTTAGGCCACCAGTTGTGTGTGCCATCAAGTCGGAACTAACCCATAACTGACCTTCAAGTGGGTTTTCAGGAGCAATAAATTGCATGGGAGGAGATTACCCATCTTTCTCCCTCGAAGCAGCTTGGTATATTTGAACCACCTGCCTTTGGTGGTATATTTGAACCACCTGCCTTTGGGATCGCAGAGCAGCTTCTTACCATTAGGCCATCAGAGCTCTCTGCCATCTATGTCATATTGTTGAGTTGTGTCTGACTTATAGCAACTCTATAAATAATAGAGCTTCATCTTGCCCTATCATGTGCTGTCCACACACCAAGCCTATCGCCGCAGCCTCTGCATGTCCTATGTTGTTATTGCTGTGAACTGTGGAGTCAGAACTGAGCCATAGCTGACCCTCCAGTGGGTTCTCAGAAGCAATATAGACCCTCACAACTCAACACGAGATTTTTTTCTATCCAATATTGTTCTTAAGCTTTTTATGTAACTGCCAGCTCTCTGCTTTTCTTGGAAGTTTTTCACATGAGACTACCAGCCACAACCGATAAATAAGTAACCAAAAGGTAGTATTCTTTGCTATAAATGTCTTTTGTTTTTTAAGCTCTTCGATAACCCTGCAGCAGCCATAATAAAATGTGGACAAGGCTAAGAAAACGGAAGCATAGGAAAGGAATCACTTTTACATGACTTGGCACGCAGGGAGGGAACCCTGGTGTCCAAGCAGTTAAAGCACTCTGGAGAGTCAGGCCTTGGGAAAAGGATGCATTGTCTGCTTCAGTAAAGATTTATAGCCTTGGTGACCCTGAGGGACCGTTTTATTCCATCCTCCAGGGTTAAGCCGGAAGCAGCTTGAAAGCAGTGAGTTGGTTTAGGTTGGCATCTAGGGAGGCATTTGGTAGAGAAAAATCCCCTAGTTGTAAAGGCGGATTTAAGGAAATAATTGCTTCCCAATTGGTAATCAAGGGGAAAATAAAATGTCTGTTCTCGTTACTGCCATGTTCTAAGTACAGTGTGAATTTCCCCTTAATCTTGCCATTTGAAGAAGGAAGAACACAGAACTGGAAAACTGATGGCTTCAACCTGACACCACCAGAGTTGAAACATTTTCTTTCTTGAAGGAAAATTTTGAAAAATATTGAGTATCTGCTCAGTACCTAGTACACGCCCACACCCCAACTATAACACGCGCATGGTTCCTGTCCTAAAGAGCTCAGCATGCGATACTTTCACCTTCACAACACGCAAGGGAGCAGATTCAAAACTGCATTTCTCTACGACTGAATTCTACTTAGTCCCAAGCCCTCTCACATTTTGTTGGGAGCAGACAGCAAGCCCCCACACACTATCAATTCAGCTTCACAAGCAGAAGTCACAGAGCCACACTTGTCCTGTGATGTACAGGCTTGTGTTTTAGGAAGTCAGTCAGGCCACCTCAGCCCTCTGTCTGGAAGGACCTTCTCTCATTATAAAAGCAAGGAAGTAGCAAGACGGTGGCTGGTTTTCACCTCAGAATCCACTTTGTGAGGGAACATCAGATTCTCCAACATCAGCTGAGTGGCCTGCTAGATTTACAAGCATTCACTTCCACGCTTGTGAGGACCACTTCTCATTAAAACAACTTGGGATGAATCAAGTGAACCAGTAAAGGAGGTGATTTGGTTAAGAGTCAGAAACAATCAACTCCTAGAACAAGCTTACCAGTTCAAGGTAAAACTCAATTCCTTCTGGATTATAATGCGGTCTCTTTTTTTGTGAGGAGCTCAGGTTTTCCTCCTTGCTCTTTTACCTTTTCATTTCCCAGGAGCTAATTTATATTCCTAAACTCTGGCAGCCTGCTGGTAAGAAGCTGCACTGCAATCCTAAAGACACGTGGTTTGAATCCACCAGCTGCTTTGCAGGAGAAAGATGAGCAATCTCTCCCTGAGCAACTTACTGCCTCTGAATACCTGCTGGAGGGTCAGCCTGTGTCAGTTCTGACTCAGTGCTACACCACCACCATCACAACAAGCATGCTTTGGGAAATCAGATAGAGGGTGGCCTTGACCGAGGTTAAAAATCAATTCTCCATCAATATACCTCATGCATAGCCACCACCCCTCTGCCAGTGAATCCTTGTGTGTTGTCATGACACTGAGCAGGTTTCAATGGAGCTTCCAGACTAAGACTAGTAAGAAAGGTCTGGTGATCTCCTTCCCAAGATCAGTCATTGAAAGGCTATGGCTCACAAATGTCTGGTCCATATTTGGTTGCGAGGATAGGCAGGACTGGGCAGTGCTTTCTCACCTTAAGTGATAGGGTGACCCTATGCATGGGGGTCACTGTAAGCGATGACCTGCTTCGCTGCATCTAACAGCAACTACTATTCCATTGGATGGCTATAGGCCACAACATGACCACCCATTCTGCTCTTGAGGGACAACTAGGACTTCCAGTTTTCAGCTATTATAAATAAACTAATGTGAGCATTTGTGCAAAGATTTTTGTGGACTGTCTTCATCTCTCCTAGTTTAATGCTGAGTAGAATTTCTGGGCCATACTTGCTTGGTGGAACCCATACAGAGGTAGCTGCGAGTCCAGGCCTAGTGACCTACTTCTAAAAGGACATGGTCTTGAAAACCTGATGAAGTTGTACTTTGCACACATGGGATTACGATGCGTTGGAATCGACTCAGTGACAACTAAGAACAACAGGATAGGTGTGTGTTAATTTGTACAAAGCTTGCAAACTGTTTTCCAAGCTGTTTGTATCACTTTACCACCCTATAGCAGTGTATGAAAATTCCAAGTTTTTCATATTCTCATCTTCCTTGGTATCCTCATTCTTTCAGAATATACCCATTCTAACTGACGTGTAAAAAGCCTTAGTGGTATAGTGTGTTACATGTTGTGCTGTCAATCCAAAGGTCAGCTGTTCAAATCCTCTTGCTGTTCTATGGGAGAAGGATGAGACGACCTGGTCCTGTTAAGATCTGTTGCGACACAAGCCCAATGCAGGGTTTCCAGGACTTCAAATAGACTCAGTGGTAGATCGTTTGAGCTTTTTATTTATCTGTTTTTGCTAATGAATATAAAGTAAGTGTTATGATTTGCTTGCATTTTTCTTTTAATCAGTCATGCTTGCAAAGATAGAGGGGTCAACATAGGAGAGAAAGACCCTGGGTGAGATGGACTGACAGTAACAGTGATAATGACGGCAGGTGTATCAGGACTGTGAGATTGGCTCAGGATGAGGCAGGGTTTAGAGCTACTATTCATCGGATCTTTGTGAGTCATAGTTGTCTCAATAGCACATAACAACAACAGTAAGAATTGGCATATTGTCATATGTTGGTCATTTATGTAAATTCTTTCATGAAGTAGATATTCAAGTCTTTTGGTCATTTTTTTTTACCAGATTACTTGCTTTTTTGTTATTTTATCGTAGGAATTCTGAAATAAATTCTGGAGACAAGATCTTGGTCAAATATTTGTACGTGAATATCTTCTCTTACTGGGGTTTATCTTTTCATTTCTTCAGTGTTGTTTTGCTTTGGTTTTTTTTATACAAAGCTTTTTGTTTTGATGAAGCTCAATTTTTTTTTTTTTTAATTTAAGGAAAGGGTTTTGAGAATTAAAATGTTAAGTCCTAGCAAAAAGTAGCATTTAAAGTTTGTGCCAGGAGCAATATTTTTCAAATAGTTCATGATTTCAGAGCTGGCTTCTACTACTACTCAAAAATCTTAGCGTGTCCTGCTGTTAACCAAAAGGCTATGCATCAGTCCTGATTGGGAGGGGGAAAGATGGGCGGTCACCTCCATTACTATTTACCCACCTGATAGAGGTCGCTGAAGCCCGAACTAACTCGACAGCAGTAAGTTTCCTAAGTGAAAGCATGCGTGAGGGACTGTTATAAGCGGGACATCTCATTTCCCCCTAGAACAAATTGTTTCTGAAACATGAACATAATCTGGAGTTCATGGCCACCCCCTCCATTAACAACAGAACAAAATACTGCCCTGTCCTGAGTCATTTCTGAGATTGATTTTGGAGCAGACAGCTGTGATCCATAGAACTGACTTTACAAAGCAGATGCTTCCCAATCTTAATATAAAAGTGTCCCTCAAGCCTATTAAGAATCATAGAATTCAAACTTCAGTGACAGAAGGATGGTGTCTGTGCATGAGGTGGCTTGGCCAGAACTGGAACCCAGGACTCCAGCATGGAAGGTGAGAAGTCCATCACTGAACCACCTCTAGAGCCGTGCCTTGCAATACGAAAGAACATATTACCAATGCAAGCAACATGGCAGCATGGACAAAGCTCAAAAGCATGTTGAATGGAAATAGGCAGATACTTTTATATTACACTTTTTGTAGTCGCACACTACTTACTATATTATTACTCAGTGAGAGCCTTCTCCTTTTGTTTGTTAGCCACTCCCAGTACCTCCCTCTGCCTGTCCCATCTTATTTTCCTTAGTGCTACAACATGAAAAAAAACCCCAAAAAATTAACATAGTGCTTTCAACCTTGCAAGGAGAGGGCTCAGTTGACAAACAAACATAGAAGGCAGGATCGTGTTATTTGCATAATTCCATTCATATGAAATTCCAGAACAAGCAAATGAGACTATAATGATGAATAAAAATCAGAAGAGTAGTGACCTTTGGTTGTTGCAGTGAACAGGAAATCTTAATGGAAAGGCACGGTAAGAAATTTAACTGAGTTGTAGGAAATGTTCTATGTCTTAAAGGGAGTGATGGTTTACCCAGATGCATAACTGTCTCAAAATTTTTAAATCTGTTTATTTTGTTGCACATAAATCTACATCAAAAAAGAGAGAAAGATTCGCCCCCCCCCACTTTTCTCTCAGAAGGTTCAATTCTCATAAATCAAAGTTTTGGCTTTCTAAGCTATTGAATTTTGCTGTGATTTAAGAAAGAAAACACTGAAACCTCAATTGATTTTTTGTTCCAGGTTGCACATCCCTTCCTCTGAAGGTAGAGAGAAAGCTATTATTAAAGGGGGGAGAGTTAAGTTGTGGCTAGGAGTACGTGGAAGCATGGAAGGGTGGGAACTTAACGTGTCATTGACATAGTCAATTCGATAAAGCACTGTCTGCTCGTAGCATAGTGGGAGTGATAGATCACATAATGTAAACAAATAAGTAATGTGTAATTATAACTTCTTCTAAGTACTATAACTAATGTAAACAGGATGCAATAATAAAGATTAATTGTGGAGGGATGACTGTTTAAACAGGGTAGCCACAGGAGGTTTCTCTGATGATGTGATGTTGAAGCTGAAAAATGAGAACGAGCCAACCACACAAAAAGGATCCTGGGTGGTGGACACTGCACATAGCGTCCCTTATGCAGGGAAGCCTAGTGCGTGTGAGGAACCTGTAGGCAGCCAGTGTGACAAGTGTGTGTTGATCAAAAGAAGAGTGGAACAAGATGTGTTGGGAGAAAAACCATGAGCAGTTTCCATTGTTCCATGTTGGAAAGTGTAGATTTTGTTCCAAATGTAATAGAAAGTTACTCAGAATTTTAAGTAGAGGAATAATATCTTCCAATTTATGTATTTTTGAAAACTACTTCATTGGGATCTGAGGTGTGAAACTTCCAACAGAATCAGAATCAAGACAGTGAATACATACATCACTCCAAAAGTTTTCCTCTTTCTCTTTTGCGATTCTTTCCCACCTATACTTCCTACCAACTGCCCTAGGAAACAACTGATGTTTCTTTCTGTGAGACCTGTTTTGTTTTCTAGATAGTAGTAAAAATGAATCATACTAATTTTGTCTGACTTCTTTCAGAATAATTTTTAGGCTATTTTTTTCTCCCCATATTGTTCAAAGTTTCAAGAGCTAATTCTATTGTCATTGTCTAGCAGGATTCCATTGTGTGGATGTCCATTTTCTTGTTGATAGGTATTGGAGATATGTCTACTTGCAAGTTATAAATGAAGATGCTGTGGATATTTGGGAGAACTGTCGTGGTCTAGTTCATATGGAGTTGTGCTGCTAACCCAAGGCCACACTTCTTTGCCTGTTCAAATCCTCCAGGGGCTCTGTGGGACAAGGACATGGAAACTAATCTTGGGAAAATTCATCTCATGCAATGTGGAGTCTCAGAAAAAAACTGCTGGATGGTCAGTGGGCTGATTCCATCCAGACAACAATGAGCTTATGTTTTGCTTTTGAAAGGTGTTTCACATTAAGTAGAATTCCGGGTTGGAACAATTTTTTTTCTTATAATATTTCACTTTGCTTAACTGTATTTTAGCTTGCATTATTTTGACTAGGAGTTTATCTGCATTCTTATTTTGATACTTCCTGTGGCAAGAATCTTTCATTATTTGGAAAGCTTTGACATTTTCACTTTCTTGTCAGTTTCAAGCTATAAGATGATAACATGCCTTTATAATGGTATCTTCATTTTTATGTACGTGGAACTAATTGGGATTCATGAATCTGTGGTTTATAATTTTAATCAAACTTCAAAAAATTAGTAATCATTATTGTCACAAATATATTTCCTCTCCCTCCTGCTTCTTGTTGTTGTTGTTGTTGTTATGTGCCGTTGAGTCGCTTGCGACTCATATTGACTCTATGTACAACAGCCCTAAACTCTGCTCTGTCCTGTGCCAATCGCACTGTCTCCGACACATGCATCCCGATTACCCTGGTCACCGAATCAATCCACCTCCTAGAGGGTCTTCCCCTCCTGCGCCTGCCCTCCACCCTCCCAAGCATGATGTCCTTCTCCAAGGACCGGTCTCTCCTTACAACATGACCAAAGTATGTCAGATGAAGCCTCAGAATCCTTGCCTCCAAGGAGCAGCCCGGTTTAACCCTCTCCAGGAGAAATCTTTTCATTTTCTTAGCAGTCCATGGTACCCTCAATACTCTTCTCCAACATCACAGCTCAAAGGCATCAATTCTCCTTATATCCTCCTTAGTCGTTGTCCAACTCTCTGATGCATAACAAGTGATTGCAAAGACCATGGCCGGTATCAGACGCACTTTAGTCTCCATAGAGACACCATTGCTCTTCAGTACTTTAGAGAGGTCCCTAACAGCAGACTTTCCCATCACAATACATCTTCTAATTTCCTAGCTGCTTGTGCCAAGAATGTTGATTGTGGAGCCAAGAAAACTAAAGCTGTGAACAATCTCAATCTCTTCACCATCCATCCTGACGCTGCCAATTGGTCCAGTGGTGAGAATCTTTGTCTTCTTGACATTAAAGCTCAATCCATATTGAAGGCTGCAGTCTTTGACCCTCTACAGCAAGAGCTTCAGGTCCTCCTCAGTTTCAGCAAGCAGGGTTGTGTCATCTGCATAACGCAGATCGTTGATAGATCTTCCACCAATCCTGGCGCCACATTTCTCCTCATAGAGCCCAGCCTCCCGGATGATCTATTCTGCATACAGGTTGAAATGGTATGGAGACAGGACACACCCCTGGCGTACGCCCTTCCCAATTTTGAACCATGCAGTGTTTCCTTCCTGTTTTGACAACTGCCTCTTGCTCCAAGTATAGGTTTCGTATTAGCACGATCACGTGTTCTGGGGAATTCTAATTATATATAAAAATAATATATGTTATATCTCTATATATAGCTTATTTGTGTGTGTGTATATATATATATATATATATATATATATTCCACAGTTTACCATAGTTTATTCTTTATTTTCCCCAGCCATTACTTTCCTCTTTCTTTAATTTTGTGTAGTTTATAATTTTATATAGTAATGTCTTCAAGTTCTCTAGTCTTTTCTTCTGAAGTATCTAACCTTTTATTATCCCTCACCCTACTCTCAGTGTATTTTTCATCTCAGATATTGTAGTTTTAATCTTTAGAGGTTCAACTTTAATGTTTTTATATCTTTAGTGTCTCCACTTAACAGGCTTAATTTTTCTTGTGGATTCTTGAATTTATGGGATATAGTTATAACATTAATTCTGTCAATGTGTAGTTTCTGGGTCAGTCAGTTAATTGTCTTTCATCCTCCATTTCCCTTTTTTTAAAAAAAATTTATTGGTTTGTATATAATCATTAATACACATCATGTTTTGTACATATACTTTGAGTTTTATACGGTCATTCTTTTTACAGTATATATATATTTTTTTATTTCCAGGACTAGTTTTGTTATAAAACACAGATTGCTTGGAAAGAACTTGATGCTTTTAGTTTTGTTTTTCAAAAATGAGGTCAGAGAAGCATTTTGTGCAAAGCTAATTCTGTAATACTTCTTTGGTAAAATCCTTGTGAGGATGTTACTCAATCCACTGTCATGGAGTCAAGTCTGACTCATAACCAACCTCCCTGGGGTTTTCACGACTACAACTCTTTACAGAAGGAGATTGCTCATCTTTCCTTCTTAGCAGCTGGTGGATTTGAACTGTTGACCTTTTACTTAGCAGACCAAAACACTACACACTATGCCATCACGACTCCTTTAAAGTTCTCTAAAATGTTGGGTTTTTTTCACTCTAGTTTATGGGAATAGGAATTTTTTATTGACTCTATCTTATCTCCAGTGATTTTTCCCTACCTTAACTCCTTTTCCTCTGTTGCTTTTCTCAGTCTCAGACATCCATGGGTCCATTCTGGGTGACTACCAAAGGAAACTCCACAAATCTGTGGGTTTTCTGCCAGTACATCTCTCTGACCTAATTGGTCCTATGGACTCTAGTTGTCTTACTTCCCTAGAATCCCAGCTCTGTTTCCTCAGTTCAGGAAGGCCTTTACATTTTTCTTGAATGTCTCCCTCTCTTCCTTATGACATGGAAAAGTAGTAAGGCAGTAAACTGAAGGATTGCAGTGCTCATTTCTTTTGTGACTGTGATATTAGACTAAAAGTTGGCCTTTTTAAGCTATTAGTCCCCTCTGGTCTCCAGCTACTTTAACTGCAAGCTCATGGCCTTGCTAATCATCAATAGCTGAAGCAGCAATATAAAGAGAGCACTCTCTACACTGGAGTGTGAAAATCACTACCTAACTTGGGAGGGACTGGAAAGGCGAGCATTATGCTAAGTGAACTAACTCAGCCCCATAAGGACAAATACTTTATACGGCCATTATTGTAGGACTAGAAAGATAAGTAGTAAAATATGTATGAGGATCCAAGAGGGGAGGGTAGGAGCAGAGGGGAGAGGATGGACAGATGGTAATCACAGGGTCACACAATGTGACGAGTAGAGAGAGGAGTGTGTAAATGAAATGGGGAAAATCTGGTGTGAAAAACAATGCATACAAACTTTGTAAGGAAACCAGTATAAAATTTAAAAATTTGTTAAAAAAAAACCACAACAAAAACCACTTACACAGGAGCAGCAGCAAGACTCGAGGTGGGAAAGACTTGAAGCAAGACTTGAAGCAAGCAAGGCTTGAGGGACAAGACCCTGGTGGCGGAAACACCGATACTATTGTAGACAAACTGTGGCAAGGTGTGACCTGAGGCTTCTTGCATTTTGTGCTGGTCATAGTTGGATCTTTGCTGGTCGTCTTTGATGATGGAAGGAAAAGCTGTTTGCTTATTTGAAACCAGATTCTGGACTGACTGAGAAGTTGTGCCTTGGAACCGTTGGGTTAAAACCTTGACTTATGACACCCCTGCATCTCTGACCCACGACCCCCATCTTCAGGTACTGCATTGTTCCCCCCCG